>NC_052018.1:7166708-7475972 GCF_015832195.1 Motacilla alba alba
AAAAGAGGATATGGAAGAAGAGAATTTTTTGGGATCAAGGAAAAATTTCTCTGCCATTTGAAGTCACTGGAGACAGAAATCAATAGACTCCAACTGTGCTCAGTTGCACTATTTTCTACAATCACAGATTTTAGAGCTGGAAGAGTTATATTAGGCTTTTCTAATCCATCTCCTTGTCATAGAACTGTATTGTTATTTACTGTACATTCTCCACTGCCTTTCTTGATTTAGCTTATAAAACATGTAAAGCTTAAAATAGCAGGTTAAAGACATGAAGTGAATTGTCAACTTAGGCTTTTTTGGACCTTCTACTAAAATACAGCACTTTTCTCTAAAACTGTGACCTCTGTGTATTCCTCAGATCCTTTGTGACATAGCATTTACTTTACAGTAGTGAAGATACAAAAAGTTTAAGCTGATTTTATTTCAGACTTAAGCAGATTGTCCCAGGGTTTTCCATCCATTTTAAAGAACACATATTTCTGTCTCATTATACCTTGCTGAGTTACTCTGAGTGAAAAATAGCAGTGAAAACAGGAGAATCCCATGGAAGAAGAAACAAGGCTCAGGTAAAATCTGGTTGTCAGCCTCTATTGTAAAAGATTACTCGTACCCTGCACACAACACACAGCTGTTAGGAGCTCAGCACATGGGATGTGGGAGATGGGGATGTGGGGAAAATGGCTTTAAACGATGAAAGGGATCTGCAGAAAGACTTATGGAAATGGTCCATGTAATAATGAGCAAAGCAGTTGCTGAGACCCTGGAAAGTTGAGCATTTCATAATATATGAAATTTACCATTTGTCGGGTAAAACACCTTGACCTTGATACTGATCTCACCTGCTCATATGTTACACTGCTGCCTTTCCACTGACTCAGAAGATGACCCCAATTTCTGCCATCACAGTTCAGAGCAACATTTGTCCCTTGCACTGGAACACAAGTGGGTTATTAACCAATTCTTTTGCAAGTTTAACCTTGTAGCCCCTAAAGATTCTAGATCTCATATGCTTTACGGCGTTATGAGTAAAAAAAAAAAAAAAAAGAACAAACAAAAACCTCAGGCAAAGCCATATAACTAATTAATGTATTCTTACTTCTAACTGGATCCTGGATCTTCCCATTCCCTGGTATTCTTTCAATGTCAGAATGCTTTCACTTCTGACTGTTCTTGGCATTCTCCTGTTTCTTTCAGTGAGAATATTTCTCTCATATCATATATTCAGATCTTCTAGGTGCTTCGTTTTCAGCTCAAGCATTCAGAAAGTTGCTATTCCAAGGTTTTTTTCAAATAATTTTTTTTTCCCCATCAGGGAATCTCTGATACCTCTTTTCGAGGAAGAAAGAGAAAGGCAAATCTCAGTAGGCTGCAACACAGAATGGCAGGATCACAGCTATTGCTGGCTCTTGCTCTCACCTTAAGGCATAAGGAAGCAAGTTATCCATGCATCCACATGTCAAGGGAGATGTCATGACATAACAGATGTAGGGGGATGAGAAAGTCCATTGAGACTCAATAAAATCACAGAACCATAGACACACAGAATTGCAGAATGTCCTGGATTGGACCTTAAAGATCTTGTTCCAACCCCTCTACTTTGGAAAGAGATGCCTTCCACTATCCCAGGTTGCCCAGAGATCCATCCAGCCCAGCTCTGAACACTTCCAGGGATGGGGCAGCCACATCTTCTCTGGTCAACCTGTGACAGGGTCTCACCACCCTCACAGGACTTTTTTTTTTCCTAATATTTAATCTAAACCTATTCTCATTCAGTTTGAAACAATTCCCTTATTATCCTGCCACACTATGTCCTTGTTAATAGATAAAATCCCTCAGCCTTACCCATGATGTGCTCCATCCTGTTTGATCAGGGCAGGGCTTCACAAATCATCAAAATCATCAGCACCAGTTCAATGCAAATACTACATTTGTAGGGCAGGCAAAAGGTTAGGAACTGCTTCAGAAGGAAGATTAAAAAAATAGCAAATGTTATTACACAGCTCTGTAAAGGGATATGCATCCAGAGATTGCATGTGATATGCTGTCCTGATTCCCCTGTCTCCAAAAGAATAGAGGAGTTATAGAGCAAAGCATAGCAAAGTAAGAGATTCCTTAGGAAGAGAGAAAATATACAGAACATTCTTCTTTCTGGGACATAATGGAATGAGAAGAATATAACAAACTGTGCAGCACCTTAGAATAAGCATCAGTTGAGGTCTTTAATCCTCTGCTGAAATTCGTAAGCTGAAGAATGTGTTTCAACATTCCTTGATCTCCCTTTTCATTAGAAAACAATGATTAATTACAGTTTCAAGTAATAACTATTAGAACAATGTATACTTCTGCCACCTATAGGAATTAACTGTCTTTGAATGTTGCTAAGACCTTTGCGTCAATGATGATGGAGAAAAATGTGCAGTTTCGCACTAAAGGTCCATTTTGGTCCAGCTGCTATAGCTGCCCATAAGGATGCAATAATTGAGGCATCTGGACCAATAGAGCAGTGCATGGCTCACCCCTGTGAGGGGTTATGTCCCTCACATGTCCCTCTGTGAGTCAGTTGAGGTGCCAGAGTCAAACAGCTATAGAGTGCAGCCAGACACATCCTTTTCTTACAGGCATTTTCCTTCACATGTTTCAAATTCCTCCCATTTCACTTCTCAGCAGACCATCAGCATGAGAGGTCCTTCAAGCCCTTCAGTGACCCAACAGGGGTCACAGACACCAACATTAGAAGGCTGCTTTATTAAGTACTTCATAATCATGTGCAAGTGAGGTGGCCTGGATTTCAAGATTTCATTTTTTTACATGGAAATGGGAGTAGGTTTCCCAGTGGTAGCTTCCACCTTTGTTTACATTTTGATTATAAACATTTGTAGAAGGAAAGGAATACTTGTGCATCAACAAGGAGTCACTACATCCCATTTAAATAATTCCTATAACTACAACATGTTCCAAATTATTTTGACTTCCTGAATGGAACAATGGCAACAAAATGACTGACCATTATATGATTTGGGTTAATTCTAGCTAGAGCAGCTAAGCACAACTCCTTACAGTTAATCTGAGAAGAGATTAACAAATTCCAGCAAATAACATTGTCAAATAAGCCCAGAATTTCCAGTTCAGATCCTCCTTAATGCACAGAATCTCAAATCTTTCCAGATCTGGTGTGTGTTTTCTACTCTGATGCAACTGCACTTTCCTGCATATTCAAATTCAGAAGACTAATATGCTATGTTTGAAATTTTAATCTAGATACATAACAAAGTATGATCTGAGTATGAACGCAGAAGAACCTGCAGTTCAGAATGCCATTGGAGCCAGATTTTATGGGTATTTTTGTTCTCTCTGAGTTTCAGGTTCTTAAACATCTTTAACTATGTGGCTCTGAGTGAGTCTCTTTATATGCAAATGATAGGCAGATTAATTCAATACCTCACTTGGAAGATTTAAAGGAAGGAAGAGAAGACCTGCCTGCTGGAACACTGAACCCTGGGTACAGCTGCTCAAGAAATACAGCAAAGGACAGGTTTGAACACAAGAGAACACAATGTACAAGTTAAATAGGTTTTTTCTGAGCTTGTAGCAGACTCACTTTTAGCTTTCACTCCTTTCCAATTTGGCATCTGGCCCTTCTTAAAATTTCCCTCTATTACAGTGGAACAAATTTAAACCCACTCCAGAAGTACATTTAATTCAGAGCTGGTCTTTTCTCTCCTTTTCTGGTAGATGCTCTGTTGTCAAGCAAAATAGTCCTGCCCCCCCGCCCCCCAGCAGAATGAGAAGGATTCCAGCAAAATGCATTGCCCTCCACCTTCCAGCAAACATTCAGAGCTCTCTTCCATTAATGAGAGATTTATTTCAGCTGAAGAACGTATCCACAGGGGAGCAACTGGTCCAGCTCATTTTCATGCTGATATATTTTCTTCTCTTGGAACTGCAGAGCAACAGCATTACTGCTGCAGCCTAGAAGCCACTCAAAGGCACTCCTGAAAACAGCATAAAAGGTTTTCTGTCCCCAGATTCTCTACTCTACACTGCAGTATGGGGGACCCTTTCAGTCTGAGGCAGATTAATGTGTACCTTCCAAGAAGTTGTATTGCTTCTGCTGATTGACTGAGTGCAAAATTTTCTGAAATACAAATCCCTGATTTAATCTAAGAAATTTGGAGCTCATGTCCAGCTAAACAAATGTGAAAAATTTTCAGGAAAAATGGGATCAGAAAGCATCACATCAGAAATCAGGAAAGGGAGATTACAGCACAACAGCTGCAAGTTTCACACAAGTTCATGGATTCAACTGATGTCTTCAAGCTCAGTAGTTATAAACTCATCTCCTGCCCACTGTGTTACTTCATAATAACCCACAAAGGGTGACAAACCTATTGTGACTGCCTTAGATTACTGAGCAGAGCTCCACAGTTACACAGATCTTGTTATAAGGGTCTTCAGACTGCAAAAGGTGGAAAATTATTGTCACTGTGAGAAATGGACTGAAATAAGTAAAAAATGAGTCATTGTTTGTCTAACTGTTTCACATCTCTTTCAGGAGGCAACTTATATTGCAGCTGACAGAAAGTCAGATTCAGTAGATAAGAGCATCAACCAGATCCTTTGTGCTGTGACACTGAAGAAGCTTCCTTCTTATAGGAGATCTCCAATGGGATTATGATATTTTAAATGTGAAGGGAAACACTGATGACAAGTGTTACTGAAGGTGGAGAATAAGAAAGCAAACAACGCCATGTTGAAATGAGTGCAGCAAAATCAATCAGTTTCCAAATTTAGGATGAAATTAATAAATTAAAGAGCTGAATGATGTTTCTCAAGTTGTTGCAGACATCAAGGAAAAAAAGCAGAGTAAATTGGAAACATACTTATTTAATGCCATGCCTTTCCTTTCCTTTCCTTTCCTTTCCTTTCCTTTCCTTTCCTTTCCTTTCCTTTCCTTTCCTTTCCTTTCCTTTCCTTTCCTTTCCTTTCCTTTCCTTTCCTTTCCTTTCCTTTCCTTTCCTTTCCTTGAACTTTCCTTTCCTTGAACTTTCCTTTCCTTTCTTTCCTTTCCTTTCCTTTCCTTTCCTTTCCTTTCCTTTCCTTTCCTTTCCTTTCCTTTCCTTTCCTTTCCTTTCCTTTCCTTTCCTTTCCTTTCCTTTCCTTTCCTTTCCTTTCCTTTCCTTTCCTTTCCTTTCCTTTCCTTTCCTTTCCTTTCCTTTCCTTTCCTTTCCTTTCCTTTCCTTTCCTTTCCTTTCCTTTCCTTTCCTTTCCTTTCCTTTCCTTTCCTTTCCTTTCCTTTCCTTTCCTTTCCTTTCCTCTTCCCCAAAGAAATCCCATCAGCTCTTGCCAGGATAGATGGGATCACAGCCACTCCTAAATCAGGAGACACCCATTGCAGCTGCAGCTCCAGGCACACCCAGCTTTCCCCTCAGCTTGAATTCCAGTTTGCTTTTTGTTTTGCCACAGAACACATCCTACAACTCCATAAAGCAAAGACACTGGCAGGTAAAGATCTCACAATCACTTGCTGTAAAATGAAATGCTGGAGCAAAGTGTTTTTAGAAAAGACAATTTCCACTGTTTGAAAAAATGCTGAATTTAACATGGTTTAGGATGACCAATAAAGATAAGTGATATTGCAATAAACCTATTTTTTGAGCTGTTCATCTTTCTTTATCATGGAAATAGAGAAAATATGAACAGCATATTCATGGAATGTGATGCTGGAATGTGACCACTGTGATACTAGTAATCATTCTACAAGCTGTATTTAATTAACTTCAGGAATTGGAAATCATTGGAGGAAGGATTTCAACTACATACACTCCACTTACTGGTATTATATGTGATGTAGAGATATCTCAGTGGATTTCGTAGTTTTCAATAGAGAATGTGAATTTTTGCACCATTCTATGGACAACAACACACACACACACACACAAACAAACAAGACCAAAGAAAAAAACCTTCCACCTGACTGGGTTTTTTATCACTGGGTTGTACCAGCCATTATTTCAATGAACTCATTAATTTGTGATGGTAAAATTATCTCAGTTTTGATCCATTCTCTAGAAAAAGTCTGTTTTAGTAGGCAAAAGTAAACTGTGTCCCTTAATACCAGGGAATTCTGAGGAATTCACTCCATGTCCACTCATGAGGTAAGCAGTGATAATCCAGGCTGTCTGCAGTGGGATCCCAGACACGCTTAATGCTCCTTTCCTCAGAGTGAACAAGTGATCTAAGGTGCTCTATGGGCTGAATCCTTCTCCCTGCACACCACTGGAGAGGAAAGTGTGATGTTTCAGATATTTCAGAATACAAGATGATTTGAACATGGCTTATTTTTCTATTTTCTTTTTTTTTTTTTTTTCCCTCCCCTGTATTTCCATCTTTTTCTGCATCTACTTAGGCTCCAACAGCCATGGAAAAAACTGGGTCAGATGTCAGCAGTAGAACTTTGCAAAACCCCACCATGGGTGAGGCTGTGACACCATGAAACCCCAACTCCTGTGAGGAGACACCATCTGACTGCTGCCACCTCCCCAATGGGACACAGCTCACTCCTTGGAGTCCTGAACTCTTTCAACTCAGGACACTCTGACAGGCAAGAAAATAAGTTATCACAGCTTCATCTTTTTCCTGGAGGAAAAGGATGAAGAGTAATGTGGCTCTTTTCACCAGAGTCTGTTCTATTTGCAAACACTTTTCTCTGCTGTTCCATTTCAATCCCATATAAACAATTATTAGAAATGCAGATTTATTTTTCCAAATGTAATTGTGTTCTGCAAACCACTCGAGTGCTGCTAACCATGACTAATGTCAGCTGGCAAGGCTCACATGGGCAGCAGCTCTTGGAGGTAGATGTGTTTGTGGCATTTCCCTTGGAAAGGAAATACAGAGGCTGAAAAATTATGTATAAAGTATTCCTTACACTCCCAAAAACACTCATTTGCCATTGCTACCTACAGTAAAAACAAATACACACTGAGGAAAAGCCTCCTACATAGAACTGCCTTTATAAGAAGGTTATGAGCACACTGTAATTATAGCAGTGCTGTGCAAGCTTTTTAACCAAGGACTTACAGGTCACTGCCACCCAATAATTACAATAAATTCAGTTTGCCTCTATTTATATTTTTTACTTTGCAAACTGGTACTGCAGCAGTGAAAACGCCTGTGTGGCCACAAGACTGCAGCAGATGGATGTACAAAGCAAGATGAAATTGTAAAAAACAGCAGATTCTTAGAGATATCACAGGCAGAAAAAACAGATAAAATAAGTAAACTGTCTTTTCATCATAACAGTCTTCCTTTTGTGGGTGTCTGGGCACAGTCAAAGCTCAACTGATTAAATGTAGGCATCTGTATCAGGTAAGCTGGATCACATCTTATATTTCATTGCTTGTTTGACAAAACAAAATATATAGGAAAATAACTTTTACTATTTATACTTACCTATAACCTTTTTTTATAATTAGATATATTGCAATGGTGTACAAAGATATATGTTGAAATCAGTATTAAATTCAAGACATTCATAAAGTATAATTATCTCAAGATTGCTGCATATATGACCACTGTTATTAAAAAGAATTGTTTTATTTATCTACTATCATATAACAGCTTTTTGCCATAGAACAACTTTTCAATTTCATAAATGCCCTTAACAACTGGGGTTTGGTACATGCTACAGTGAGATCACTGCCAGTGTGAGGACTTGGCTCCAAAACCATCCTCTGGGAAATCACTGCTGTTTGACAAGTTAATTGTTGATCTAAATGCATACAAACATGAATATGGTGGCATATTTGTGGTAGGTATAGGTCAGTGAAAATTGGGGTTTTTTAGTTCTCAAAACTGTCAAGATTTATGAAATCACCATTTTAGAGATAAAGAGGTTGAAAATGTAGAGTCTTTTCCAAGGTTCAATGGAAGGTCATTTAAGAACCATTAAAAAGCATTTATTCTGTAAAAAGTGCTCTAAAATTACCAGAATTGTTAAAGAATAACTTAATTCTCTAATCATTTTGTCTTTTTTCTTCTGCAGTGTTACTGTTGGTCCTAGTCTCTGTGAAATAGTTGAATCTTTCTAGGACTGCACTTTCTTTTTAAATATTTGTGCAAGGACTCACACAAGGGAGTGCTGGAAGTTAACAGTGTTCTTTGGACAGGAGGATGATAAATAGCATCAAGAAGAATCCTGATTAGAAATCAGTTTTATTGCCTCCCAAACTTGGCAACTCACAAGTTCAGTTGTTTCTGTGGAAGTCTTTTAATGACTTGAACAATATGCAAAAGAAAGACAATATTGATGGGCCTAATTGAGGTTGTTAATTACTCCAGATTTCCAAACTTATTTGGAAAAATAAGTTACAAAGCACTACAAAGCACTAAGGTTCCTGTCATCAGCCTTGATTGCAGCAGAGCTTTAGGAGGGAAATTGTCAAATCTTTCCTCAAAACAGCATTTTTAAACTCAGGAAAAAATATTTTTTAAAACTTTAACTACAAAAAAAAATATGATCAGGTGGAAAACATTTGAAAACTGAGCTGCAAAGACAGACAGTTGAGAAGAGGAGATAGGCACAATTCCTGTCTGAGGGGTGAAATGAATTTCAAGGCTGTGAGATGAGGCCATATCTACCTATGTGTATCTATCCTCACTACAACACATATACAAGTGGGAAGAGATTTAAGGCTCCCTAGACCTCTATTAATTTGTTCTTTTCATGCTTGTTAACACTTCTCTTTGCAAAGAAAAGCTGTTTATGGGGAGTTTTCTTAAATATCTGCATATAGGAATACTATTTCTGTTTTTTTACTCCATAATTTCTTATTTATAGTTGGAAATAGTGCCAGAAACAAGGAAAGTAAAACAATGCTATACAAAGATTTAGCTCAGGCAGCTAATAGAGTTTGGGGAGGTCATAGAAAAATGTATATAATAAAACAAGAAAGAGAATAAAACTTTCTGAATTGTAATTTGAGCATAAAATGTAAAAGAACTTTTAGACATGCAGGTCTCATACTGTAAGCTGATCCCAAGTACAGTTTGATATGAATTTTCCCTTTTTCAGAATTCAAAGATATGAATGTGTGCATCTGTGGAGATCAAACATAATCCTTAAAAATTCACCACTAAAATATATAAATATTCCTGCTCTTTATATAAATTGCTGGGAATTTTATCATCAGAACTGTGGCACTCACGATTGTACACATCAGAGATCAAGGGAGACATGTAAATGTTTTGAATAGAATATAGTTCATTATGGTGCTTTTAATCCATAGAGTTTTATGAGCTCTAGAAGGAACTCCATATAAAATCAGACCACATTCATCCAAATAAAATGCATTGAAATAAAATGGGAGAATGTCAGTGAATATTCAGCTCTGCAATGCTTTTCCAGTGCTCAAGGATACACTGCTGAAGTCCTTGCTGCTAAATAACACTCTAATGATTCTTTCTGTCAGCTAAAAGTCTAAAATATAAAAATAACTGTAAATATTTATCTATCATTACAGAGGCAGATCTCTATAAAGAACAAAATAACCACTGTGCAATGTTAACATATTTATTTTAAACACAGTAAAAGTTTTCCTCCAAACCTTAAAGAGTGGCAATAGTCTTTTATACTCTATGTAACGAGGAAATTTAGGTGGAGTTTCTATTTGTTGAACCTCCCAAATGATGAATGATTAATAAACTCCCAAGGCTCTCATATTAAGAATCTTTGAATAGAAATAAAATACTCAGATACAATAGAAGGGATTAATTTAATTTCATGTGTTTCATATTTTAGATGCCTCTTTTTAAGGTAGTCCCTCAACTGTTTTTATTTGTAGTCAGTGGAGAGAAATAGAAACTGAGATTCACCTCATCACACTGCAGAGGTTAAAAACAGTCCAAATTATTTAAAAAATATAATATTTCTCATATATGATAATTCTATTCAAGTTCAGTGGTCATTGAAGCCACTAAACCTGGAGCCTGTTGGAGTGTGTGGAGCTTCATCCCTTGATGCAAAACCACAGTGAATCACAGCAGAAGAGCTGACACAGGAATTTCTAAAAGTCAGTGAAGTCAACAAATTTTGAGGTTAGCACGGCTTGGGAGGAGTGAAGATTTTTATTTACTACAGCAGTTTAGTTTACGTTACAGCTCTGATCACACCCCACTTGGAGCAGAGACTGCTTTAAAGTTCCACAGCAAACTCTTCCTAACAGATTGGTGGTGTCAGCAAGGTGCCAGCACCAAGGTAACACTGAACAAAGCTGCTCTTACAGCTCCCACAAGGCACTTATAATTAATGTACAGGAGCAGAATTCTCCACAAGAGATCCCATTCGATGCATTAAAGGTGTTTTAATGAGCAAAATGCATGAACTTCCCAATTTGCTGCCAGATTAAACCTTACTTTACTTTGCTGTCCATGATTTGTTCCTGCATAGTCCCTTTTCTCATGCAGGTTCTTAGGTGGGGTTTGCACCATAGAAAGGGTTTGCATATGTCACGACAGCTTCATAAAAAAACCCACACTGTTCAGGCACACAGTCTTAATGAGGGACAGAGGACCAAAAAAAGTAAGACTAGATTTGCCATTTCACAAGAGCAAACAAAACCAAGACTAGGTGGAAAGTCAGAAGAGTTTTAGACTCAACTGTCATCCAGTAGTTTCACAATTAAATTTCTAACTATTAGAAATTCAGTGTTATGATCATGCAGTAGATTCAAATAGGGTTTTATGATTTGCCTTAAACATAGTTAGCTCTACCTTGGACTCACCATATTCAGGGCAATATGTGAATACAGGAGCTCATTGCTTACCCATGAGGCAAGGAGAACCTTGTTCCCAGTGTTTGTCAAGGTTCTCTGAAAAATTTTGTTCTAGCATTATCCCAAAGGCCACCAGGACTCAATCCTCTTGCCTATGCATAACCTGTGAGGCTTATTTTTTTTTGGCAGATGTGGTATGTCCCAAAGAAAGAAAATATTCTAAATAAGACATTTAGAATTGTGTGCATTTCCCTTCAGTACCTGGACATTTGGGGCACAGAGTCTGACTCCAATACATGGTAGATAAATAATGATGCACCTGCTTTCAGTGATTTACACAGGGCACTGTAACCATGTGCAACACCAGACATCCTCGTGGATCCTGAAGATACAAAGATCCGTGCCCAAACATTCTGTTTTGAGTGTTTTCTGAGTCATATCAAATATTTCAAAACTCTGCTTCAAGAAAGAGTTCCAGAAACATCAAAAAATGCCCCTTTGTCCTCCAGTTCACAGCAGTTGCTTAAAATAAAGAACAAAACAAAATTTAAAAAGCAAATAAACAAACAAAATCAACAACAAAAAAAAAGCTAAAAAACACAACCCAAAAAGCAGCATACCCTCAAAGTAGTAGCCGTTGATCTTTTCTATGAGTGGTTACTTTAGCTCTTTCAGCTTTCATAGACTGCTTGATTCCTCTTATGGATGAAATAGGTGTTTGTACTTGTCGGAGGACACAGAAGGACAAAATAGTCCACTGCTGTAAGTGTGCAACCACAGGCAACCAACAAAGCTTCTTTGATTTTCTGTCATATGTCATCAAGCTTCAGAACTTGTTCTAATCTCTGCTACTTTCTCCAATGCATCCAAACATTTATGCCTTTGTTTCCCTTCTTGCTACATTTTTCTTGTTTTCTGGCTAAACTTCTGCTCTTGGAACCTTTGTGCCCTGATCAGCACAACTCTCCGAAGAAGCTTCATCTGCTTCTGCAGTGTGAACTCCAGGGCTGGTGCAGAGCTGGTCTCTGCTCTAATTATGGCACCAGCTCTAACTAGATAATTAAGTGTAGGCAATAAGAGGAAAGTAATACTTTCAGTTTATTTGCTTTGTGAGGAATCATACTCATCTGGGTCAAAATGACCTGACAGATACTTCTACATGCCATCTGTTTCTGAAAAACACACACACTGCTTCTCAGTGCAATATTAACCCTTCTCCTTGCGTTTCATCACTTATCCTGGATTGCTCTTTGATGGGGCATTTTGCAGAGACCAAACCCTGTAAAAGCCTTGAAACTAGGAAGACACAAAAGCATTAAAATTTTTACTGTCTCAGGGGAGAGAACCTCTCAGTACATTCTGATCATTGGCATCATTAGGAAGATTAAAAGGATTTGGAGTTTATCAAGTCGGGGGGGACCCAAGGATCATCAAGTCCAAATCCCTGCTCCATGCAGGACTACCCAAAACCAAACCATGTGGCTAAAAGCACTCCTTGAACTCTGACATCGTTAGCATCCTCACATTTCAACAGAATCTTGAACATTCATCCTGTTTCATGAAGAAAGCACTATCAAAATGTGATCAAAACTGATAGCACCTTATTTACTCATTCACCTAGCTGCAGCCCCTTCTCAAGGTGTTGTCCCTTATGCTGCTGCCTTCATTTTCTTGGTTATCCACTTGAGAGTACACAATCAAGAGCATTCCTAAAACATGGTCACCGCCAAGCTTCTGTTGGTGGGCAGCACTTGAATTAAGCCTGTTCTGAATTGTGCCTCACTAAATACACAGGAGTGTCATGTACCAGTGGTTTCTGAGCTGCAGGCTACAGAGTAATGGCTGCAGTTACAAGGGGAGCATCTGTCCTCCTTTTATCCTTTTACTGGTGACGCTGATGGCATTGGACATTATCCTCTGGAGAACAACCTCTATTAAGAACCCCCAGGGCTGGGTTTGTCCAGAGTGTGGCTGCAGCGCTGAGATTGCAGCACGTACAGTGACATGATAAAGCCTTTTTCAACGTGTCTTTGGCCACATCTGAGAGGGACACACAGTGGCTGAAATCACATCCCTTCAAACAGCAGCTGTTCTAGATGTACCCCTGTTTTCTCTGTGGCATTCTTACCAACAGTTTACCTGATAAGGACAAGATTTAAAAAAAAAAAAACAAAAAAACAAAACCAAGAAACATAAAAACCTCCAAGTATTTTAAATTAAATTGTATTATTTTAGTTTTCTGGAATGACCATGTCTATTGACCTGGCATGCATTACAACAAGGGCTGCCATGAGGAGCCAGAATTAGCCCAGATTTTGGGATCACAAGCTTTTCCCCAGGTGGAACAGCTTTGGGAAAAGAGAAACAGAACAGAGTAACCAAAGAGTTGCTGTGTCAAGCAGTATTTTTGGATCTGTTGGATATGATGGCAAAGTCATAGCAACTACCACAGTCCCTGGCCTTCACCACGGGCAGTGGTTTTCTTCTCCTGCTCTGCAGGTCAAGGTTGTCCTGCTATCTCTCTTCATGAGGCCACTCTGTAACCAGAAGCACAGAAATTCAAGGTGCCTAGAAGTGAAGTACAGCCCTTTAAGATGAGCAGGGAAACAGAATGAAGTTCTCCAAGCAGAGTAGCTAAAGAAGTGGGAATATGTGTGATATGTGTGGGAGCAGAAGGAGAAGGCATGTATTTTTAAGACAGTTTTACTATCAAAAGTAGAATTTTGTTTAATCTGCCCTCTCCTTCAGCATCCCATTCAACCAGTTGGTGCTACAGCACACCAGATTTGGGGTTTGCTCTTTTTCTCACCATCCTTGTATGTGTCTTCTACAGTTTCTACATCTTTCCTCAAGTCTGTGTTTGTACTTTGCCTGTTTCTCTGTGTTTCTATCAGCTGTCTTCTCTTGTGCTTTATTTTTTCACTTCCTCATTTACTTTCTCTTCTGTCTTTCTGACTTACTGTGTTCTCCTGGCCTCCTTCCAGCTTTGCAGCAGTATTTGTCCTCACAGCATCTTGCAAGGTTTTCCTCATGCAGATAGGTCTTTTCTATTTTTCCTAAATTATTAAAAATTCTAGGCTTTTTCAGATTTCCTTTTCAAGTACAGCATCTTCAAGTGTATATCTGAGACACTCCCACCAACATCTGTTCACCTATTAAAAAAAACCAAAACACAAACATAGACAACTCTTGCTGTAGAGGTGTTGGACAGAAGAACACAATTTGCTTAATAAGAAAGAATAGCAGAAGGATTCTCTAGGGGAAACAACTTTCCCAAAACCAAAGATGTAATATATAAACACATTTCTACCACTCCTCATTTTGGGAGCAGTCACTCAGATCTCCCTAAACCAAGCACCTGGTGACTGATTGGCTGAATTATCCTCCAAGCTCTGCTGCTCTCTTACCCTCTCTGCTTACTCAGACACTTGGCTTCCATGTAGACATTTCCATGCAGACTCTTTTGTTGTGCTTGAACTTGAGACTGAACCCTGCCCAGAGAGCCCATCAAACTCACTAAATATCTCATTCCAGAAAAAAAAAGTCTTTCAAATCCTAGACCTGTTTCAGAAGGAATGAGGTGGCACATCAGGGCTCAGTCCAGTCACACACACAAATCAATCTCATGCCTTTGAGGTGCGCTGGGGTATCCCAAGATAACCGGACACATTTGGCAGATGCAGCATTGAACCTACAGGAGACGTGTTTTGGAATGTCACCCTCAGGCCAGGGAGGGTAAACCCAGGCATCTCAGACACCTATGCTCTGTGGAGCTGCACTGTGAGCACCTAAGGAAGTCTGTATTAAAATTAGACAATGATTATAAGCACCATATCTCAGCTTTGACTACATGACAATCCTTCCCCTCCTCAGTCAGCACACATAGCTGTGCTGCTCACACCTTGGAAGGTTCTCTTGGAGGATATTGCACAGTTACCCACTATAATCTAAGTCCCAGTAAAAATAAGAATTTTTAATTATGAGGATGGTGAGGCAATGGCAAAGGCTGCCCAGAGAAACTGTGGATGACCCAGTTCCTGGAAATGCTCAAGGCCAGGGTGGATGGGCTTGGATCAACCTGGTCTAGTGGAAGGTATCCTCGCCTATGGCAGGGGGCTTGAAATTAGATGTTGTTGAAGGTTTCTCTCAACGTAACTATGATTTTATGATTTGATATTATGAGGTACTGGGTTGTTTTTCATTTTATAATATATAAATCTCTCTCTCTCTCTCTCTCTCTCTCTCTCTCTCTCTCTCTCTCTCTCTCTCTAAGATGCTTCAACCAAGCTGACTTGGCCTGAGGCTGGATATGCAGCAGTGCTCCTGTTTTTCACAGACTAACAACTGTAGGTATTTCCTTCACTTCCTTGCCTTTTCTGAAGATGTGAGCCTTCTCCATATCATCCCATTCATACCTTATTTTTCCTTCTAAAACATTGTGCAATGTCCCCAGTGAACACTTTCTCAATCTGCTCTCCATGATTTCCCTTCAAACCAGAGGCTACCCTCCTTCTCAGCCTAGTTGTTTGTTTCTTTCTGATCATTCTGTTCCAAGCTTTCCTGTCAGAAACCCTGGGAAATTCTGAGTATGGTGCAGTGTTCTCTGTCTCTCTCACTTTATGGAAAACAAACAATTACAGCCACAATCCAGCCATTAGATATTATTGCAGAATTAGATATGTCTTGAAATGATCATTGTTGACAGGGACTGAGTTTTCCCATATTAAGGTCCAACTATTCTTAAACTTGTGAAACAAAGTAATATTTGTACGAATTCGATACTGGGCTGACAATATTTCTCACTCTAATGAGAGTACAATAATCAAAGCATCCATACATATTCATAGAAAATTTTCAGATCCTTTTAGAAAAAAGTTTTTCTCTTTTAGCTCACAGTTTACCAGCATCTGACTCTCAGTTGCGGTTGACCTGTCCATCCCTTGAGCTGGACATTATCACCTCTTAACTGTCCCCATTCTGAGCCTGTGAGTAAATAGTCCCCAAAGATGGCCTTAGGTTTTAAATGTCCTCTTTCTGTGTTTTTCTTTTTCCATGGAGTATCTTGGCTAGAGGAAGTCTTTAGCACTATGGAGATGAGCTCATTTAATACTGATGTCCCTCCTCAAGCCAATTGCAAATGACTAGAGCACTTTGATCTCCCGAGGGAGAGAATTTTCAATAATTACTTACTTCAGCCCTATTAATTCTCAAAGTAAAAGGAAGACTTATCTCACACTCCAGGACTGGGGAAGCAGACCCAGAAGCTGTGCCTTGAGGAGTTAAGAACACCAGGTTGTTCAGCAGAAACATTTTGCTTGGCTTTCCTTTTGTTCTGCAGAGAATATGCCCCTGGTCTGGCTCAGGCTTAGGAAGGAGGGCTTCCTTTGTTAGAAATAGTAAAGCCACAGTCAGCTGGGACTGGCAGCCCTGGGAAGGACTCTGCATTGAGGTGGCTGCAGAGGGAGTGAAGGACAGCCAGTGCCCCAGATCTGCTTCAGGAACAGTCACACTCGTCCTCCAAAGCTGGAACATTTTCTGATCTGCACCTTCCTTTCCCACCCATGTGCTGGCAGCAGTCCCTGCTTTGCTGTTCACACGGGGGAAGTGAGAGTTCACAATCACAAAATCACCTTGTTCAGATGCCACTGCTGCTGATGTAGCTGAGTAAACTTTTCCCTGTCTGTGGAAGGAGTGGCAGATCCAGGAGTAGCTCAGTTCCAGGATCAACCATGGGATGGCAGCAGTTTGGGGGATTTTGCAGCTGTACCATGACAGCAAGGGGATGGGAGGTGGTACTTGAGGTCTGGGCCATAGAGCTGGGGGCTACATAACTGGAAAATTCTGAAGAAATGATACATCAAACAAAATATTTAATTGTAGCTTAATATGAACTCTTTGATGTCCTTTGATTTATGTTTGTCAGCATGTAAAGTTTAACAAATTATCTCTCCTGCTTATGCCACATGTGGAGAAGTGGCTTTGATAATTTTTTGGGTTTTTAGGACCCATGGAAAAGTACTGGAAAGCCACAGTCTGTAGCTTGGAGACTGTGGAGGTAGACACTCAGAAACACATGAAAAACAGGGGCTGAGAGGGATTGTCTGGAAAAATACTAGCCAGACCTTATATGTGACTTTTCCTTGGTGTTGGTGGGAGAATTTTTGCTGTCCTGCCCAAGCACAGTGCATAATCAAAGACTGGCAAGCCCTGGGATGAAGAAAAGCCCTCAGGCATCCAAAGTATTAGATTAAATAAAATCAGTGCAATTTGGATTTTAAACATCTTTTGGGGGACTCTGTGACTTGTGAATTGCTACATTGGATTATAAAACTGACTAGATTAAGTGTCTTGCACTTTGTGCAGCAGTCCAGTTTTTCAACTCACTGATTATAGAGGGGTTCTTCTCTCCCCTCTTTCATTCCAAATGCAAAAACACAAACAAACAAACAAAAAAGCCAATCACAGAATCTAATTTTTAGTATCCTCAAATAAGTATTTTTTTTCTAACACCTCCTTTTTTCATAGCTAAGGGAAAAAATTCCTACAAAAACATGCATCTCAGCCCTATTTTCATTCATTTTCAAATGATTGCAAGTGTCACTTTTAGCCCTTTTTAATTGGAGTGTAATGGGGCATCACTAGATTCTGTAACCTTGCAAGTCTGGCCTTTATCCCCTCTCATCATTTCACTTAAAGGTCAAATTCAGCAGGAGCTATGGCTGTTTCTATCAAGACCAAATTAGACCCATGGATTGTGGAGAATAATATTAGATACCCATTAAAAATGAGCAGTGCTCAATGTGTTCATGGTGCATTTTTCTCCTCTTTACCATTCTCAGTCTCTGTGTTTGTGAGACTCACCTGTCTTGCAGTCTCACAGTGTCCAGCAGTGAAGGCAACACTGTTTTAACACTTGACTCTACTAATACCCAGTGTGAGACCTATATTGACATTTAATAGTCCAAAAATATTCTATTCCAGTGGATCTGATTACTTTATTATTTTTTTTCTTTCAAAAAGCTTTATTTCATCCAGTAAAATTTACTGTGATGTCCAAAACTATTCAGGCTCTAATCAGCCTATTCACATCTCAGGACTGTCCGCAGCACCATTACTTTCACAAATCTCAGTGTATCTGTAGAGTATCTCAGTGTATCTGTATCTGTTAAACTTGCTTTTGCAGAGCCAGTAAGTTCTTTGCAGTAATTCCAGAAATCACCTGAATTTACCTCAGTTCTCACAGTTTATTTGTGCAGGAGGGGTTGGCATTATACACCCAGCAATCTGGAGGGAAGGTAATCATAGAATCATAGAAGGACTTGGGTTGCAAGAGACCTTAAAGATTATTCAGTTCCAACCTCTTGCCATGGGCAGGGACACCTTCCACTATGCCAGGTTGTTCCAAGCCCTGTCCAGCCTGGCCTTGAACACTTCCAGGGATGGGGCATCTGCAACTTCTCTGGAGAACCTGCTCATATTTGGTTAAGAAATTAAGTTTCAGTGAAAACAAGCATTGCATACATTCTGTATGAAGGAAAGCATCTACAATATCCTTAAAACTATCTCTTTTTGTATTTTATGAGTAAAATAATATAAAAATACTTTAAATTTCTCATCTCTTCAAGTTATTTTAAATACATTTATTATAATAAATAACAGATAATAAACACATGATGATGAGCTTTAACAAACTCTACAGAGATCTTCTGCAGAAAAAAAGTTTGTCTTTTTTTTCCAACCAGAACTCAGCAACTGAACTTCCTTGTGGAAGTTAATCTACTTTGTTCCCTGCTCAATTCTATTTGTGAGCTTTCCCAAGTATTAAGCCACCTGGACGGGAAAATATTTGTCTAGCAAACTTACAAGTGTTGTTTTCTGTTTCCATTCTCCTCTCCTTGTTAACATTTTGTGGGCATTGCAAAGTGAGTCTGAATAGCTTCAGCTCCTTTGTAATTGACTTGGTATTGGGTAAATTCAGACACTCCTACTGCAGAGTGTCTGATAATTGTATCCAGCACTGGGGTCCCAGCAAAAGAAGGATGTGAATGTGTTGGAGTTAGGCCAGAGGTGGGACACCAGGATTATCACAGGCATGGAGCAGCTCTGTTATGAGGAAAGACTAGGAGAACTGGGATTTTTCAGCCTGGAGAGGAGAAGTTTCAGGGTGACCTGACTGTGGCCTCTCAGTGCCTACCTGAAGGGAGTCAACATGAAAGATGGAGAGGGACTTTTTACAAGGGCCTGGAGTGACAGGACAAGGGGGAATGGCTTCAAACTGAAAGACAGCAGAGTTAGACTGGCTGTTAGGAAGAAATTCTTCACTGTGAGGGTGGTGAGACACAGGAACAGTTGCCCAGAGAAGCTGTGGGTGTCCCATCCTTGTAAGTGCCCAAGGCCAGGTTGGATGGGGCTCTGAGCAACCTGGTCTAATGCGAGGTATCCCTGCCCATGGCAAGGAGGTGGAACTGGAGCATCTCACATGAGCTCACAGCACAGACTTCCTGCCCCCTTTCTGTGCGCTCTGTACAGTGCCAGCCTATGACAGGGTGAAACAAAGGTGGGGAATGCAGGGAGAGGTTGGAATGGCACAGCTGTTCCTTTGCTTTGTCCTGACAACACCATTAGAAATAGGCAAAGCAGGATGGGCACAGTAAAGGCTGGCTGAGTTTAATATGAAGATTTCATTTAAAAACACAACTTTGTGAAGAGCCACATCAAGTATTCACTGTACCCCCAAAGCCTGAGCCTCAGGACCCATGCTTGTTACACTCCAGCAAGAGTTTGTAATCATGCTAAAAGACACTTCCTTCTTCAGCATAATTTTGCCTTATGTCCAGATATTTTATGCATTCAACAGTTTTTAAGATAATTGAGACTAAGCATCCACTTAAGTCCTAAACAAGGGTTTTACTCTACAGGTTAGCAGGCAGATGGGGAGATCTCCACCTAATCCCAAGGAGAAAGAGAGAGTTGAAGAATTTTTTTTTTACTTAGAAACCTGAAGTCTGCTTCTGATTTTTCTTGTTCAGTTGGTCAAGTTGCCAGTACTATTAATTTTAATGATGCTCCAAGACCAGCAGAGGCATCTCCTGTTACTGAGCATCCCTAACAGAGTGTGAGACCCACCTGCCCTGGCTCTGTCACCCTGAACAAGCACATGTGCACCAGAGTGTCCCTCTGTGCTGCGCAGCCCAGCTAGGAGAGAAGAAATCAAGTTTTAAGAAGTTGGTTGAAAAGTTATATTTTCCCAACAGTGAGCAACAAAAAAGAGAAACAAGAATATTACTAAGCTTTGTAGCCAGTACCTGGTCATTTTGCCTTGAGAGGTAATTATAAGTGATAAAATAAACTTTCCTAGCCTAATTTTCTTACCCAAGATGAAGCAAAGAGAAAATACAATACTTGGGCTCTTCTCAACTGGTTTCTGAGCCTTCCCCGACTCTAAGGGTATCTTTTATCATCTTATTACACTTATTATCATAGAAACATAGAATCACTAATGCTGAAAAGATTACCAAATCCAACTGTGAATCTACCACCACCATCACATTCACCACTGAACTATGACCTTAAGTGCCACTTCCACAATTTCTGAATGCCTCTGGCGGGGGTGACTCCATCACTTCCCTGAGCAGTCTGTTCCAGTGTTTGTCAGCTCTTCCCATGAAGATTTTTTTCCCTGTTATCTAATGCAATCCTTCCTTGGAGAAATGAAAGGCAATTTCTGTATCCTAGGAAGGATAACCCAATCTGGCCTTAAATACAACCACTGTAACAAAGCAGCCAAGGACATGCCTTGATTTTGGATAGTTTGACTTTGGACTGTCTCCAAGCCAGCTTTGGGTAAGCTTAGATATATAGTTAATGTTTTATATGGAAAACCAGCCCAAGAATGCACAATTGCTTATTAGAGTGAGAACATCTCAAAAATTTTAGAATCAAAGTTGTTTGCTTTCCTAACTTCAACTTTATTTATGACAACTATCAACCAGAATTGCCATATTTATAATTTTTATTGAAAAACTGGGCAATGGGAGTATGACAATTACAGATAAAGACTAGAAAACTAAAATTTATGAGAAGAACACAAAAATATGGGATGATTTCTCCCAAGTTACTTTTCTTGGGAAAAATATAATCAATCATAATTCTCAATCTGGCTTTGTTAATATTTCCAGTTTTAATTATGCACAGACCAGAAGGCTATCAGGAAGGAATCATACCTGCTAATGTGTGACCAGAGGAGACAGCTTGTCCTAAACGTTTCTGAGTGACAGTGGTCCAGGAAATTAACAACTGTCTACATATAGAGAGACAAAGTCATAATTAAAAGAAGAAAGCTAATAAAATAAGAGCTTCTGTTGGCCATATTTCTTCATCCAGCACAGGTCTATTTGTGGCATTCAATTAAAAGTGTAAATCAGTGCTACTGCTTTGTTAAAATTGCAATACAATATTTCTTGCAGTGGGGCATTGGCTTTAACATTGCACTGTTCCAGCTTGCCAAGGTCATCAAAAATAAATTCTGAGAAACCAAAGATCCCCACTCCTAAAAACAACTGTTTCCCATGGAACAGAAGCTTGAAGGGATAAAATTCAATGCAGAAAGTATGAGAGACCTTCACAGTGCTACACTTAAATATAAGATGAAATAACATATTTCAGGAATAGGAAGAATAGAAAATCAAAGAGTTTTGTGAGACAATGGTGACAAGAGGTTTGGCTGCTTTTCTGTTTGTTTTTTTTTTTTTCCCTAAGAGATCATCCTTCTGAGAGCCCTTGTAACTTTGTTTTTGGGAAAGGGGAGTATAGCTTGTAAAAGGAAGAGTTTGTGGAAAACATAACAAAATTAGTCTGCAAGCACATGCTATAGGCAAATAGTTTTCTCCACAGGAGGCCAATTTAGCTCCAGAAATGTGGAGTCTATGCATTATTTATCTGCCAGAACACAGAACCTAAAACTTGGTGGGAGATAGATGACTTGGGCTTGTACGAAGGTACTCTAAGATGACAGAAGTCACAGATTATGAGAGAGGTTGTTGCAGGGGGAAAACCTATTTAGGTGTTTAAGCTAAGTCAGAACAGAAGCAGTTTATTCATTTTTTATCAACACTGACAAATGGTGAGCTGTCTGCTCAGGGCCAGGAGCAGTCGTGTGACAGATGATCACAGGACTGGATACTTACAGATGTTAATTCCCACTGTGCTGTCCCCCCCTGGCTGGGTACCAGATCCCTGCAGCACCCCAGGGTGGGTGTTTGGCCCAGTCTGGGCAGGCTGGTGATGTCACAGTGCAACTTCTGCCACACCCAAACCAGGCCCACTCTGCTGCTCCTCTTTCTTCAAGATCTCTCTACTACAATACAAATGTTCGTGCCACTCTTTTAGTTCTATCTGGGATGACTCTTCATTTCAGAAATCCTTTTATAACTCATCAGTTACTATTTCATGGCTGATGGTCATCTTCTTTCTTACTATGATGAATTTGGGGCACACTGCCCTCCAGTTTGTGTGTTTTATCCATGGTCCCTGTGTGCTCTGACACTTGAGGCAAACAGGGATGATTGTCCAGGCTGTTTGCCAAGTGGGCTGTGCAAGCTCTCCCATAAAGGATGACAGCCTCATCTCCTTAAACTGCACGCCTGGCTTTGAATTTTAATACTACAATTTTGATTGTTCTACTTAAAAGATGTTGAAAGAGGCCATTTGCTCTCATAGTTTCCTGCTTGAGTTCCCAGTGGTCTTTTCCCCTTGAAGTTTATTCCTTGCATACAATAAGTCTTCCTTTTTTCACATCTCTGTGTTTATACTGATAAAATTGTCCTTAAATTTAGCTGCTTAGTCTATTCACTGCCTGTGGGCTGAAGCCATAAATCTCTAACAGCCATAACCAGAGCATCTGGCAGCCATTTTACATTTGGTTCACAGGAAGAAATTGCAAAGGAGACTTATGTGTTAAGCTTTCTCCTTGAAAACATGCAGTTATTCCCTTTGTTTTGAATAGAAAAGGGGGCTATAAATGATCCTAGGTGTCTCAAGAAAATATTACAGGGCAAACTGTATATTCCTTGCCCATGCAAATCACATTAGTGAGAGCTATGGATTAATTGGTCCAATCTCCATATAATTTTATCACATTTTCTTTGCTCCTTCCCTGCCATATAACCTCATTAAACAGCTCTCTTTGCCATGTTGAGAGAGAAAAAAGTAGCTGCACACCTTCATAACTTTGGTATGCGTGTACAAAATGAATTTGAATATCTATTATTGTGGAAATAAATACAGATAGTGATCTCTCTGTTAACATTCTTGGTACACAAAGACAAATGAAAAGACAATGTTATTAGGATCCCAAAGAGAGTCAGTATTGACTGAAGGATAGCAGCGAAGTTAAAAGCAGGGGCTGTACAAAGTTTTAACTTGCTTTTCTCAGACTTCTTTACTGTGATCAGATTTTTTTCTGCAGTACTGATGTGTATCTTTTGGCAGGCCAGGCAAGGAGTTGCCGTACCACGGGAACTACTTGCAAGTGTAAAAGTGCACACAAGAGAGGATACAAGTGTATCCTCAAGTATGTTACTGATGTGCTAACGAAATTTCATGGATCCCAGTGGACTGCATTCCGTTTCACATAGCTGAAGCACGGTGCAGCTGGCAGTAAAACACACAGAGATCTCCACTTTTTTTGGCAAGTTTATTAGTTTCTGAGTTCAGCTGACTCTACCTGCTGCTCAGTTAATACTTCTGCAAGCATTAGTGAATGGAAAAGCTGACGGGAGTCTCTGACCTCACCTGGAGCTCAGGCGACTCATGACGGGATGCCTCGATGCTGTTAGGATGCCACACACTCTTGTGTGTCCTGCACTAGGTTAAAAATCATCTTGCAGACGTCTTTTACATCTGTGAGGTTTAGTACAAGGCTTACCAGGGGTGGGGAGTCTTGCTCTTCACTTCTTCTCATCCCACTTCCAGATAAAGTCGGTTTTGGCTACTGAGCTTGCAAGAGATAAGCAAATCCTTGGGCCTGAGGGAAAATTGCCTACCATGAGGTCTGCTTTTTAATTAAGAGGACTGAGAAGGAGTGACCTTGCTGTACTTTCTCTATACAAGTGCAGAAGTAGGATTAGTGATGCACTCTTTTGTGACATTGCATTAATTTGAGGGAATCTTGCTTTGAAATGAGCATCATCCAACTTCAGCCAGTTCAGTTCTGTACCCCCAGCAGCTCAGGACACATCACTTACCCTTTACCCAAAGGAAGCAAAGCCTCCTTCACAAGGAGGTGGGTGAACATGTCTGTGAGATTGACATCTTCAGCTGTGACCCCGGTGTTAGGAAGGGGGCTTGGTAAAGTGTACTGCCAAGAGTGTGAGGTGGGCTTGGGTCAGCTGAGGAACCTGACTCCTCATAAAAAATAAATTAACACAGACACATCTGATTTAACAAGAAACCTCTTTGTGCTCAATTATATGTGGTGGTTGCAAAGGAAGAAGAGGCAACACTGTGTAGTAGTAGGTCTATTCTATAAAATATGGCCAAAACAACATGTTCAACCTAATTTTTGAAGAGTTGATGGTAAGTGTGCTAAGCCACAGACAAGACACCACAGCACATCCTCAGGACTGACAGGGAGTGTGTGGCAGGGAATGGGATGTGCCCTTCTGACTGCACCCTGATCCCAAGAGTCCCAGACTAGGTCTGCAGCCAGGCAGCTCAGCCAAGGCTGAGGAGAAGTTCATGCACAAAATCCACTTCCCAGGCTGAGGCAATTTGTGTCACATTGTCTAGGAATACTTCCTATGTGACTGTGGAGTGAGACCTTAACTGCCCTTTGAAAACCTCCATCCTGATGTCTGATATCAGTAATTTATT
Organism: Motacilla alba alba; assembly: GCF_015832195.1. Classification (NCBI taxonomy): domain Eukaryota; kingdom Metazoa; phylum Chordata; class Aves; order Passeriformes; family Motacillidae; genus Motacilla; species Motacilla alba. Next base: position 7,191,356 of record NC_052018.1, read on the forward strand.
CTGCCTTATCCAAGCCCCATCCAGCCACTGCTTATAGCTGAATCCCATCACCCTGAGTGAGTGCTCTAGTGAAGAGCAGTAGTGGTAAAATATCTTGAGTAAAGCTTTTGACATGTGATTGCAAAGCATTTTGTGTGATTGAGAAAAATACAGGCTGGATGAATGGGCTTAAATGGGCTGGATATTAGTCGGATTACCAGGCTTAAAGGGCAGTAGTTAATAGTTCAGCATCCAGCTGGCAACTATTAAGTGGAGTACAATAGCGAGTGATTCTGGGACAATGTTATTCCACATCTTTATCACTGGCCTGAATGATCAGTCAGAATGCATCTTCAGCAAATTTGCAGGTGGAGATGCAGTGTGTGGAAATATGTCAAACGACAGTAAAACTTCAAGTTACAAGGAACTTGATAAACTCGAGCCTGGGAACAACAGAAATCTCATGATGTTCAGAAATGAAACAACACAAAATTCTGAACAGGGGTCTTTCAAACTGCATAATTGGTTGCTACAGCAGTAAACTTCTCCTGCTTGTTTATAGGAAATTCACACCTGCAATGTTGCAATCTGCTATGGGTCTCCTATTCAAGAGCTGATTGGAAAAACTCTTGCAGAGTGCTAACAAAGTTGTCATGGACTTAGAGGATACAACTGTCAAGAGGATGGGGGAATTGAGTTTGTTTAACCTGGAAAAATGAATCCAAATAAGAATCTAATTGTAGACCACTTGAAGGATTTTAAAGGGGATGGAGCAAAATTCAGCTCAGTAATAGTGACTGGTGGCAAAACATTCAGAAATAGCCAGGAAGTGCAGCTTGGGTGGTTGAGGTAGGTTAGTAGGAAACCCATTTTCACAAGGTGGGTGGTGCAGGCCTGGAATAGCTTGCAAAGAGAAGCTGTTGAATTTCCAGTTTCTGAGGTTCTCAAAATCCAACCAATCCAACAATGTATGGTTGACATGATTTGGTGTCAGTAACAGCTCTGCTTCAGGTGGGATGTTGGATTAAGTCCCTCTGGAGGTCTGTTCCAGCCTAGGTTTCTATGGTTTGTTCCCCAAAGGTGTGTTGACTACACAGATATGACAAATGCTAACCAAGAACATTTCATTTTCCCATCTCTCTCTCTAGAGGCTGTGTTAGGGAATGCTGGCATGGTTATATTTTGTAGTCAGTATGCCATAAAAGTCCTTCATACAATGGAATCACAGGAAAAGCTACTGGATCTGAAGGGATAGCTGGAGGTCTAGTCCAAACTCCTTCTCAAAGAGCTGTCCTCAAAGCAAGGTTGGATTGCTCAAAGTTATACAGATCTTGAAAATCTCAAACCTTATCATCACGGAATCATAAAGTTATTAAGGTTAGAAAAGACGTCGAAGATCAAGTGGAAGTGTTAACCTAACACCACTGTGTTCACCACTAAACTCTATGCCCAAATGATAGATCCACGCACTTCTGAACATCTCCAGGGTTGGTGATTCCACCACTTCCCTGTGCAAGCTATTCCAATGTCTGACCATCCTTTCAGTGAAGAAATTTTTCCTAATATCCATTTAAACCTCCCCTGGCACAGCTTGAGGCCATTTTTGTCAAGGTGTTCCAGTGTTTAACATTTTGATTATGAAGAACATATTGAAAAGAATAGATCATAACTTCTTCCTGCTGTCTATTTTCACTGTGTGTCTCTGCAAAGAGCCTGTTTCTCCTGTCAGTCACTCATTAGGACATGGGAGACTTCAGTGAATCCCCCTCATTACCTTCTGTTTCCTTGCTGAATAAACCAAACACCTTCAGCCTCTCCCTATAAGCTGGGTGCTGCAGATCACTACAACAGCACACTGCTGAATTCTGTTCTGCTGCTTTCCCCTGGGACCTTTCTTGCAAAGCTTCTTTCTAGCCAGTATTTGAGTAGCAACCTTGTCCTACAGGTGATCAGTCATTCCCCCAGTTTTTTGCAATTTGCTGTAATACACAAATTTTCCAAATTTATCCAGTTTATCTGCATTTTTTCTGTCCAGCCATCCCACCACACCCCCTTGTTCTGTCTGCAAGGACACCATGGGAGACTGTGAAAGGACTTGCTAAAGACAAGGGGAAGAAACAACCACTTCTGTCCTGTCATTCTCAGAGCCCATGTTCTCACAGAAAGCAATGGGGCCAGAACAGCAAGATTTAACCCTGGTAAATCCAATTGAGCTGTTCCCAGTCACCTTTGTGTCCTTCATGCCTGTGGAAATGGCTTCCTGGGAGACTTCCTGCAGCCATCTCTCTGGCAAGAACTAAGACTGACAGTCTGTTCCCCTTGACTTTTTTTCAAGTGGGAAAAATTATTACCCCTTTATTAATTTTATTTTATTTTTTTTTATTTTTTTTTTATTTTATGCAAGCCACAGGGAAACCCCGATGGGCACAATCTTTTAAAGGTGATAGAAAGTGGCCTCAATGAAGCTGGCCAACTCCCACAGCACCATAAAAACATGTAGTATAGAATTAAATCTATAATTACATTTTCAAAGGGAGCTCAAAAATATCTTTCCCCTTAGCCAGAGCTTGTATAGAATTAAGTCAGCGGATTCAAAGCAGGGAAGCTCTCCCTCCTTTCCTTTCATATCACAATTCTTGAAGTATTATTTTCTAGCTATTACTAAGAAATAAAGGAGGATATAAGGGCTAAAAATAAAACCAAAAGGGTTTAATTTTAAAAAATAATCACAATTTTAGAAATATATTGAAGAATGCAAAGTAGGAAAAGCTTTGGAGAGAACAAGAATAATGTTCTCCTGGAAAATTTTCGGAAGCCAAACTGGAAGTGAGCAGCAAAATAAACTGACCCATGAGTTCCTGATGGCCTCCAACAGGCAGCATGTCTTTCTTCATTAGAGAAGTAAGAGAACAGATGAGTTGCCCTTGTTTTTCCTTTTGCATAGCTGCCAATGGTGCAGCAGACAAGTGTTACTAAGTCTCCATGCTGCACAGAACTCAGATTAAAACCAGATTTATTTTTAATTTTCACATGTTTTTCTTTCCCATCTTCTATCCATTTTTATTTTATTTCTCCCCTTTACTGCTAATTTTTTTTAATTTTTTTCCCTGAATCCTTTTTACTGTGTTTCTCCTCATTATATTTATTTTTAATAGCTTTCCTGGAATGTTCTTTGGTTATTCTGTGGTACCCAGAATATTCTGGGTACAGGCATATTCTGTGGTATCTCCAGCACAGCATTCCACCTGCTGGCTTGTCTTCTATTTTAGTTTCCAGACATACCAACTCATGGGGCACTAATGCAGATAAACTTTATTGCATGCCTGGAGCTCCACAGCATTATTGTAACACAAAAAAATAATATTGCACCATAATGGTTAAGAAAATGTATTCCTATTACAAGGGAAAGTTACTGAAACAGTTTCCTAAGGCAACTTGCAAATTCATCAGTTGGGAGACTCTGCAGTTAGCTAGCCAATCTTCAGGTCTGGACAGACAGAACTAGTGAAACACCTCTGATTATTTCTTCACAGTCTCTTTTCCTGATTGTTCACAGACAGAAAATTCAGTCGGATCCTTGTTATCCCGTCTCGATTTCTGCCCACCTTCCAAACAACTCTACTTTTGTTTCTCATTAAACATGTTGATCAATCTGCCTCCAGAGCTAAACCCCCTCTGGGATCAGGTCTGAAGTTCATTCCTCACTCTCCAGTGCATGCTCACAGCCATGAGCTGCAGCCATCCTCACTCCCTGGCTCAGAGGGAATTGCTGTTCTGTTCCCTGAGCACTGCCAGGATTTATGGGAACAATCTCTCTTAGTGTGTTCTGTCCCATTTTAACACCAGCCTCAGAGATGGAGACCCACAGTTTGAGAAACATCCCTGTCATGTGTCAGTAGTCTCCTTTTTGAGATTCTCTTTCAGTTCCTGCTCTCTTACACATCAAACTTCAGGAATGACAGTTTATGCCAGACCTGCCAGGGCCCTTTCATTCAGTGCAGCACAAGTGCTGCTGTTGATTTCAGCAGCATGTTAAATTTTCAGACACCTTCAGCTTGGTCTGTCATGCTAAGTATCCCCATAAACACCTGGGAGCCAGCTTTATTGCTTCCTCACCTTCTAAGATCTCCTCTGTATGATAACTGCCAAAACAAAAAAGGCAAGAGTTAAAGTCTGCCAGCTCAACAGCCTCATTTCCGTGGCCAAAGGCTTTTGTTTTGGAAGAGATATGTGGTTTCTTCTCCCATACTGAGGTATAGATATTTGCAGGGCAGGAAACCAGGCGGCATCTGACAAATAAGAGCTGGGGCACCTGAGCCAAAGTAGTGCTAATGTCCTCTGCATGTCACATTACCTGACTCAGCGGGGAGATTCAGTCAACGTTTGAGTGTGTGTGGAAAAGTTTGTCCTGTATGCTCAGGTACAGGATGGATAAACAGGGCTTGGCTGGGCAGCCATCCACACAGCTGCACATCCATCACAGCTCTGCTGCTCACCTTGACTGCTCCAGAGTCATGAAATCACCAGGCTGAAGAAAGCCTCAGCTCCCTCCTCAGAGCACCAGTCCCAGCCCTCTTCCCTCCCAGTTCCCCGGTGACTGCTAAAACACTTTTCTGCAGCCTTTCCTGCAACCTCCTCCCATAGCACAAGCAGCCCATGGGACACTCAGGGAGAAATAAAATTCAGAAACCTCCTCCCTCTGCCCAGATCCCTGAGGATCTAAATTACTGCATGAGCTCTGAGCTTCTCCACCACTCAAAGACTGGCAGGAAGAGCCTCCCATCCACAGCTCTCAAAGGAGCCAGTTGCAGATGATGGGGATGCAGGATCCTGTAGAATTAGCAGTTGTCACCATGACATTTTTATGAAAGTCCTTTTGTCAGGATTTTCTTCTCCTGAGAACCTGAGGGCCTCAGGAACAAATGTAAACAAATTACTGTCTGCTGCTGTGGAATGCAACAGGTGCTTCCTTGATTGGCCCATGTTGGATGTTTCTACTTAGTAACCAATCAAGGATGCAGCTGGTCTGAGACTCTCTGGGAGTCACAAGCCTTTGTTATACATTCCTTTCTATTCCTGTCTCACCTTCTGATGCATCTTTCTCTCTGTTCTTGTGGTATAGTTTCAGTGTGTTTTTTTAATATAATATACATCGTAATACAATAAACCAGCCTTCTGAAACATAGAGTCAAGATTTCTCCTTCCCTTCACTCAAGTCCTGGCTGCCCTGAAGGCCACATCAAGCAGTGCTAATGCCAGGTGCTAACACAGGAGAAGAACTGGAATTGGCAAACCTTCCTAGCAAAGGGGTTTTCCTGTGACTGTCCATGTGTTAAATACCAAAGAAACAACTTTTACTACAGGAGGAAACATTTGTTTTATAAACTAAAATTCTTTCTTTGTTCAAGAGAGATACAGTTGTTTTCCAGCCTCATCTGATTCCTCAGAGAATCATAGGTGGTTGTTTCCATTTTCTGGTGATGCTGATTGTTTTTCATCTTCCCAGAAATATGTCTGCTAAGTTCTGTCACCTCCTTGATGTGCAGTTTCTTGGCATCACTGCTCAGCAGCGTGGTTTAATGAGAGGGAAGAGCTGGAGTTACCCACTGGCACATGCTCTCAGTCCTTTTCCAACTTCTCTTTAGATTGAATGAATTTCTGTTATGCCAGATATTAAATTGTTCTGAATTTTACATTTGGCCAAGTCTGTTATTCTCTCTCTTGCATTCTTTTCAAAAACCAGTTGGCTACTCTGAAAAGGTCTTATGCAGTTTGCATGGTGTATAGGTTATATACTGTGCACAATGAATTTAGTGCACAAATATTCAATCAGGTCAACAGAAACCAGTAACTAGGAATTGGAATGTATATAACAAAACAGCCAAGAGTGCCAGTGTCATTAAAAAAAACCCTGGTGCCAGAAGGGGGACCACAGCCAAGGGTGACAGTGCAACCAAGGAAATGTCCCTAGACCATGACACATGATGCAGTCACAAATACCAGCATTTTGGTGTTTCTTCACCCCCATTATGAGTCTCCTTCCCCCATGGAAAAGTTGTAGGTCAGGTGTAAGAATGGCTGTGCTGGGGCATGCAGCAAGGATGGGGAATTGCGGGGTTTAGGTTCTGGAGCTGTGACATTCCTGCTGTGAGCAGCTCTGCTCACCTGCAGCAGCTCTCACCTGTGACCTCCTGGGAGTGAGCATCCTGCCACTTATAAGCCACATGAAAGGCACTAGGACAGCGTGAAGGACTCCAGGAGCACAGATCAATAGATCAATGCTCAGCAGCAGGAGCAGCAGGGTGGGAGGGCTGGCTGCTCTCACCCGCAGTGCAGCGATGCTTTGCTGCCTCCTCGGCAGCTGCCCAAACCAAGGGAAGGCTCTGCTCTGCACTGAAACTGTCTCAGACCTCACTAAACCTTTGCAGCACCCTAAACCCACACCGAGCTTGCTGATGTCACTCAGCTCTGTTCTCTTGTCCTTTCCCCAAACTTGCAGCAAGCCCTTCCTTTCTTCCTGATCCAAGTCTGCTGCCACAGCAAAAGTGAGTTTTGTCATCCTTTGGATATCATCCTAAGGCAGTTTATCTCATTCCTGCCTGCAGTGCTGAAAAGCCTTGAAATGGCTCCTCTCCAAAATGAAGCTAAAAGGGTATTTTCCTCTCCTGAGGAACAGAGTGAAAGATTACTGAATGGCTCCTGCAATTTTTGTTGGTTTCGGCAGCGTAGCTGCTCGAAGGGAGTACCTTTGCCACAGTCTCCTGCAAGGACAAAAAGTCTTTTTCCCTGTATACGTACCCCCAAATTCAGACAGTTTGACAGATTGGGCCTCCCCAAAATCAAATCCCACAAATTAAAACCTTTGTAGGTGATACAATTCAATACCTGAGTGGAGAGTCAAATGCTTTTGCTTCCTCAATCAATTCTTTTTCCACTACATTGCACTGGATCTTATATAACAACTATTTAACTAGATAAAATCCACCTAAAATTTTCAGTTGAAGGAACAGAAAGATATTCTTCATGACAGATGGAATATTTTCTCAACCTTTAGAAAATGAATCTGAACTGCATTGTAAAAATATTTTTAAGTAATTCTGAAAACGTCAAAACTACTCTTTCAACAATTTCTCTTTGTATTTCTCTGGGTTTTTAAATGAAATTTCACTAGATTTCCTGAAAAAAAAACACCAGCAAAGTCAGTATTCTTAGCCAGTCTTGCTCACCTTAGAGTTTTTTCCACCTGCTCTAATACCTGATCAAGATAAAATATGTTGTATGCTAATTTCAAAGGGAACTCTGTTATGAAGCTCACTGGAGCCAGTCTTTGAGGCCAAATACTAACCATGCATTCAGCTAATATTTAAAGAGTGACTTCATGGTGCTAAAAAATACTGAAGCAAAGCATCACATTCCTGCTGTGTGACAGACCAGTCTTGCAAGAAGGGCTCCTCTCAAGTGGCACTGTGCACGAGGGCTCACAGATTAACACCTGACACAAGTGATCAGATTGGGAAATTGCCCCTACCATAATTGAGATGTTCAATTGCAACTATTGTTGGAGTTATCTCCTCCTCCTGGCCCAGGAGGCAGAGAAGCAGTCAGATTCTTGTACTTGCACCTAGCATGGAAAGCTGCAGAGCTGCTGCTTTTTTACCTAAAATTTAAGCTGACCTTCATGGGAAAGGTGTCACTAAAAGATGCATGTAACGTTATCTATGAATTCAGAGAAGACAGTTGAAGTGAATTTGTGTGAATCAACCAGTATTGGGACAGATGTTCCATTGCCTTCCAGCTTTCCTTACCTATTCATAACTTCTAAAAGCTTGGTATAAAAGAATCTGGAAAGAGCAACTTGTTGGGAATTTTTATTTGGTAGCACCCTCCTCTGGCAGTTGCTCAGCCATCTCTGGTTGTATGGATCAAAGCAAATGAGAACCACAAACACACTGAATCTGATGGTCTACTTTAAAAATTCAACCAGGTCAGTCAATTGATCATCACATTGCACACATCAAAGCATTACAGCATTACAGAATTACTAGTTAAAACTATTTTTCAGCCCTTCCTTGAAAACCAGCTTGATTGTCTAAGTATATCAGGACTACAAGCTTGTCTCCCCTGGCTCTGCAACACAAGCATAACCTCAGCCTCTCAAAGTACATGGAGCCCTATGCATGCAGTTAATTATAAACAGTGTTGAAATGGAAGCTTAAAAATGGAAGGTTGTGTTCCCTTTATCTGAACATTAAATCCCTTCAAGATCAGTCTGCCCTAGATAGAAGTGGCTGCATTCAGCTGTGTGGTATCTGTCTTACAAAATGTTCTCTGAAACGAGCCGGTGGTGAAGGGAGTTTGACTTGTACTTTGCCAGAGAGCCAAAGCAAAGAGGAAGGGTTAGGTACACAGCCTCTGCTAAGTGCTCAGCCAACAACACAGCCTGTTTGTCAGAGCTGCCTGGCCTCAGGGCTATCTAACAGAGAGCTCCTTGTTTTATCCCCTGGAGATGGGATTCCAAGGAAGGGCAAAGCCTGTGAATCCTGGGGTATAATGCCTGTAGCCATTCAAATACACACACTGCACTTGCTGGTGTGCCAGGGACCACTGCAAGGATTTATCACAGCCACCCCACTTTAAACTAATATTCAGTCACAAACGTAAAATACTGAGAGTCAGAAGCCTTTGTCAGTGTTCTGTCATTGCAAGTTGACACTGGCCAGAATCCTTTGATTTTCCCCAAAGGTCAACAACCAGCAGAAAGCCATGCCAACCCTGACTCCAGATCATCCTTGGAGAAGGGCTGGCTCTGCTCCCCCCTGAAAGGGTTGTCAAGCATTGGAATGGTCTGCCCAAGGATGTTTTGGAGACACCATCCCTGGGAGTGTTTAAGAAATGACTGAACATGGCATTTAGTGCTATGGTTTAGCTGGTATGGGGAAAGCTGTTCAGTCAAAGAACTCAATGATCTTGAAAGTCTTTTTCAACCTGATTCTATGATTTGCTTTCTGCCCATGTTAACCTGGTCATTGTTAGCTGTTTCTCATGGTGTTAACCCACCAAAGACAAATCCTGTGAACCAACTCCAGCAAATCTCTGTGCAAATAACTTTTCTGGTCTGACTATGCCACAGGCACCAGCTCCCAAAGGACTGTTCCCTCTCACTAGAAGCTCTTTACAACAGCTTTGCTGGCAGCCTCTGAGTTGCTGAGGGGGTCTGGGGTCTGCTCAGGGTCTACCTACACCTCCCATGGAAAACAACACCAGCCACTATCAGAGACTGTGGGTGCTGCCTGGCATCAGCTGTGTGGCACAGGCACTCTGGGTTTGTGAAAATAAACCTTTTCCTGAGATTAAGCCCCATTCAAACCAGTTCAATCCACTCTTCCTCACTCCAGAAAGTACCCTCAATTATCTCTTGGGTGAACTAAAAAAGGTGCTGCTGCTTTTGCTTCTTGTGGAGAAGGTAGATGGATCTTGGCATGGCCACCTGAAATTGCAGCCAAATACTTTTCCTGGGGTTAAATGATCCTTTTTTGTTCAAATTTGGTTTCTGGTTTCAATGAAAACCAAAAATGTGTCATTCCACTTCAGTTTACTCTTTGTATGGTGTTTTTAAGAGTGGTGAGGTCTACTTTAGACCTTGGATTGATTTGTGTATGCTGTACATATGCAGGATTACTTGGGAACTCTTGAGACTGTTTTGACCTTAAGCTTCAACACCAGACTGTTCTGTATCTCTCCTTCTGCTTTTAAAAACAATAGTAGCCCTTTCCAGCAAGAAGCCTGTGCTTTTGGAAGCATGCAAGTCCTATCCAGACAGCAATCAAGTGTGGTCAGTGAAAATCTCCATTGCCCCTTGTGCAAAGAGTAGCCATCACCTCTCTGGCACAGGGCAAGGCCAGGGCCTAAAGGAGCATGTGAATATTCCCAAATGCTGTCTTTTAAAAAAGGAAAACAGCATGAAGTGCATTCCTGACACAAATCAGCAGAAAAGCAACCCCAAAACACTGATTAAAATTTGTGATTCAGATTATGCATGTACATAGGAATCAGTAGGATTAGATACCTTGATAAGGAAAAATAGTGCTGATACCTTTTGCAAAACTATTTTTTGCAACTTCTGCTCATATTCGACAGAAATTGGCGCAACTCCTGTATTACATTCTGATCAGAGAGGCAAGAAAACTAAAGGATTTTACTGACTGGTCCCCCAAGGGCTTGGATGAGCATCAATTTTACTTGGGCAAGCACATTTTGCAGAGTCAGAGCTTTGCTTTTTGGACCTCATTGGCTGTTTAGCTTTACTCTCTCCCTTTTCTGCTCTTGGCAAAAATTGTAGTATGCACTTGTCATCTAAAATTCCAGCACCACATTCATCTGATAAGAGTACAAATGATAAGAAGATGCCATGAAATAAATCTAGCACTCTGGCAAAAATCAGAATTGATAACGTGGGAACTGATAACATACAAGCTTAACCCATCCCTCTTTGAGTTTCACTGTCATTTCAAGGTCCACCTGGCGTTGTTATATGGGATGGTTTTTAGGTTGGGTGAAGTTTATGAGAAGAGATTAGTAAGTATCTATTGATAAATCTAAGCAAAGACAACTACAGTACACTCATCCAATTCTTTCCAATGGCACATGGATTTTGTGACAGTATGTATTAACTGATATAATCTCAAATCAACATAACATTAGATCCTTAGTTAGAAGAGGTCTGATTTTTGAAAATCCCTTTTATAAAAATTCCCAAGTGAGAAGAGACAACTAAAACCAAACCCATCCACAAAGGAATCAACATAACAGGAGAAAATCCAGTCTGATTTTTTTTTTTGTCAGCTCCTAAATTGCCTGTCTTCATTCCATTTCCTATTTCTTTTCCCATCAGACACTGGGAGCGTGCACTCTGTGGCGTCATGAGACTGGAGGTGATTCCAGGACACTCGAGGTGTCTTCTGTTCCATCCTTCAGTCCATCCAGCCTGAAGGTATTGGTGTTATCAGAGGCCTGGAAGGATGTGCAGATGCCTACAATTCCCTGTGCCCAAAGACTGGTGACTGCAAATGACAGTGGTAATGATATCCTGGCAATCAGAGCCAAGAATGAGTCACCTGCTGGTTTTAAACGAGACAAAGAAAACCAATGGTATTTCAATCCTGCAGGTGCTGGAAATTGCACACTGGGGTAAATCAGTGTAAAATATTCTTTTTTTTTTTTTTTTTTGTGGTTTGTTGATGCTTCTGGTGCTTCTGGAAAGTAGAAGCTCAAGGAAAAAAAACAAACAGATTACTTTGGTTGAACTGAAACAAAAAAAGCCTTCAGATAACTTTTGCTGATTTTCAAGTCAAAATCCAGAAATAAATGTAATTTGGATTCTACAGTTATTTCAGTTTTGGACATTTCTCCATTGCTAAATCCAAAGAAATCTGAAAATTTATATAATTTTGGACCAATACTTTTTTGGCCATTGTTATTAAAGAAAGGTGACTATTTTCTAATTACATTATTAATGTTGTTTGAGGAACTGGGAATTTGGAAAACTTTGTGCAATATCATGAAATCTGACCTTTTTTTGCAAAGGAAAAATATAAATCTGAAGCATTTTGTCCAGTTTTAGTCTGGGACACATATGATATGTATTAAGATTCCCTGTTACTCGAGTTACAAATACTCCTTCTGCTGTAATCACTTGAACTTAATAGTAAGGCTGTGTCACAAATACAATGTTTTTTATAAAACAGCACTTTGCCTCAAGGGAAGCTGTCTTCATTTTAAGTGTGTTTCTGCAGGCAGAAGTTATTAACTTCTGTTTTCCATAAAGTCAAACTACCTAAAATATTGAGGGCACCACACAGAAAACAGCTTTGTACAGGCAGAGCTCTGAGGAGTCTGTGTCACAGAATCCATCCTGGGCCCTAATCCCAAAAGGACAAGACAAAAACAACCTCATTCCTAAAAGTAATAGCTCATGCTCTTTAGTTCTCAGATCCCTGATTCAGTGACTGCAACAGCAGCAAAAATTGCAGCTCTCATACATGTGTTCCAAGTGCAGGTCAGGAATTGCAGCTGAAATTGTTTCAGGGGGATGTTTGTAATGCACAAATGTCTGCCTAACCTATCCCATTATCTCTGGGATTGCAGAGGTATTACTGCACTTCAAAACTATTTCATGAGAATATTCTACAAAAACACTAAAAATGTTTTTAGGGCTCTGAGGAGAAAATTCTTCCCCCACCCACACTGAAAAGCTGCTATTGTCTCATTGATGATGGGAATAGCTGGGCTAGAATTTAAGCACAAATGATATCTGCTATCAGCATTGTAATTCACGTTTAAAAGGGGCTCTCACCCAGCAGTCTCATTGATAATCTCTGCATGGCATTGTGACTGTTTTATGGAGTATAGGGCAAAGCTGAATGTCTGGGACCTGCCCTGCAAGAACTCCTCTCTCTTGAGAGAGAAACCCTTGCAGACCCCAGGTGTGGTAGCATAGATGTGTCTGTGAGACCTCACAGCAACATCGGGCTGCACAACCAGCACCTGGGCAGGGCACAATTGCATCAGAAGGACCCTGTCAGTAGTAACTGAGGGGATCGTCTGGGAAGAAGAGCAGGAGAATGGGCTGGAAACCTCTAGAAGAGCTGTCACACTGCTAAGTTCTGCCCTTGGGCAAGCACAGCACCCACGGAAGGCAGAACTTTTTTAAGGGACTGGCACTTCAAATTGCTGCAAAAATTAAATCCAGGCTGGCTCACTGAGTTCTGAAGGAGAATATCTTTAGAAAATTTCCTATAAATGTTTAATCATTTAATCTTGGATGGCATTTAATTAGCAATCTAATTAACTTTTTTGTATTTATCACTCGCAGAGGATCTTGGCACCTTCCACAGCAGAGCAGGGGATCACAGCATACACATGGGGAATTCCTGGGCTGGGGAAGCCCAGGGGAGTGCCAAGACCCTCCAGAAGCTCTCCAAGAGCAGCTAAAGAGGCTTTGGGGGCTAGGGCTTTAATGGCATCCACCCTCCACCCTTACCAAGGACAGCCCTGGGCAGTGACACAGGGCCAGTGCCAAGGCTCAGGATGGCAGCTTGTGTGGCCTCTGAGGCAGGAGGATTGCAGAGAGGGCAACTTTTTGACAGAAGGACATTCCACTGGCTGTCTGGAGAGACTTAAAGCCCACATAACTCAGCAGCTGAGCACCTCTGTGTGTGTTGTCTCCTGCCAGGGCACTTGCCCTGCCCTCCCGTGCCTGCAAAGCAGTGGGGAAAGGCTGCTGCTCTGCCCAGCCCTGGCCAGCACCTCCACACAGAGAGCTGCTGAAGGCTGAGATTGGATGAGAGATGTCACACCAGTGCCGTGGGAGACAAAAGGAGCAGCCCTGTCCTGGGGTGCAGCCCATTGTGGCAGGGGCAGACCTGGCACCAGGGAGTAATGTGCACTGACTCCATGATTGCAGAAGGCTGATCAATTGCTTCATTGAGCTAAGCTATACCATACCATACCATACCATACCGTACCATACCGTACCCTACCCTACCCTACCATACCGTACATACCATACCATAATTATACTACTAAGAAAAACCCATCACGTTTGCCAGGCAGTCCAATGCACACGTGGATCCAATTGGTCAATGAATCAAAACACCATCACCAGATTCCAATTAAGAAACTACCTTTTGTTAAACAATCTCCATAACACGTTCCACATGTGCACAACAACAGATGCAGAGATTAAGAAAAGAATTGTTTTCTCTCAGCTTTCTCACAGCTTCTCAGGGAAATCCTGGGAGAGGATTAAGTCTCTCTCTGTTCAGAGAATATGTGAATACCACAGCAGCCAGCCTGACAAGGGAGGGGATTGCCCACCTCACCTGGAGCCCTGGGGGCAGTTTTGGCTGCCTCAACATAAAAAGGATATAAAGGCATTAGCATGCACAGGAGGGCTACAAAACTGATGAAGGCCCTGGAGAGGAAGCTGTGTGAAAAATGGCTAGGGGCATTTAGACTGTCCAGTTTGGAGAAGATGAGGCTGAGAGGAGCCCCCATTGGGGTCTACAGCATCCTCATGAGGGGAAGAGGAGGCCAGGCACTGATCTCTTCCCTCTGGTGACCAGTGGAATGGTCTGAAATCAGGAGAGGTTTAGGTTGGATATGAGGAAAAGGTTTTTCACCCAGAGGGTGGCTGGGCACTGGAACAGGCTCCCCAGGAACGATCACAGCACCAAACCTGACAGAGCTCCACAAGCACTTGGACACACTCTGAGTGTGTGACAATCCATGGTGCCATTCTTAGGGATTCTGCCCTGTCCAGGGCCAGGAGATGGACCCAGTGATCCTTGTGGGTCCCTTCCCATTCAGGGAGCTCTGTGATTCAATGCAGAGCAGAGCTCAGGCTGCAGGAAGGGCCTGGCCCTTTCTCCTGCGGCAGGGACAGGAAGCAGCCCTGCCTGCAAAAGCTGTGCCCAGGCAGGGACACCTTGCTTGACCCACCTGGTGTACTCAGCCCCCTGGCTTCTTTCACTTTTTTGACACAATTCATTCAAAGGCACAAACCTGCTGAAGGTTTTCAAAGTACCTAGTAGCTCTCAGAAAAACATGAAAAGGCAGAAATTCAGCAATTAAAAAAACTTTTAATGAACTACAGAGGTGTTTTAATGGGTTTAATTAATTGGTATTTAAAGGTTGTAATGATTGGCATTTAAAATGAGCAAGTGAATATGTAATCTAGAGTGTCCTCTCCCCCTTTCATCACTTAGTAATGAGGAGAAACTTCAAAAACATCTGCTATTTACTTACATATCAGCACAGAACAAATATCTGAGAACCTCATACATCTGCTACCAGTTTCCCTTTCACATTCTGAGTGCTTTGTCCATGCTGAATGCAAATTATTTTGAGAATATTCATATTGAGAAGAGGTGCCGCACCATTTGGTGCTTGATGATAGGAAACAAACTTCCTAAAATGGTCAGAAAGAGGCCAGTATGACATCTATTAACCAGAATTCCTGAAGGAGGTGATCTTTGCCATGTTAGCAGGAGAACCTGTTTTGTTTTGTTGTCCTCCTGCTTATTTTATCCCCTACAACAGCCTATTCCCAGTCTCTGATGAGTGCACACTTCAGTAGAGACTTTCTGAAGTAATTGGAGTTTAATTATTTTGAGGGAAAATGCTGAAGTAACTTGCAACTCTATTTGTGTGAGACTGGATCTAGAAAAGAAATAAAACCTGGAATTAATCACAAAGTCTGTATTGCTGCCATTCAGTGACTGCATTGATTCAACGTTGGATTAAAAAAGAAAAAAAAATAAAATGGGCATGGGGACTAAGGACTGGCAATTAATCAATTAATACCCCAAATCCTTTAATTAAATTAATTAATTAAAGGATTTGGGGTATTTTAGCTTAACAATGAACACGTTGTTTGTGTGTTGTTCTGTCATATGTAACCAGCCTACTGTCTTTTGGTGCTCTGGGAAGAGTGAGTTTGGGACTCAGAGTGATGAAGCAGTTTCCTGATGTAGTAATTTATGGGAAAAGACTGACAGGTCTCTGCTTTACTCCAAAATGTTTTAGCCAGACCCAGGCACTTGGGTGATCAAATCAGGTCTCCAGAAAGACATCTGATACCTGAGGAGGGACTGTCATGTATATCTTATTTATAACATGGTATTTTCGACTTCATCTAAATGAGACTGTACTGCATGTGCAAATTGCTCAGTGCCTGGGGGCCAGAGAAAATAGCACCGAAACTTCTTCTTGCTAAAGGGATGGAAATTACCTTATTTGCTTTCCAAGGTTTCAGGAACCTGAGAGAGGGCTCTGAAATATATAAGGACATAATACATTGGCTTCAGCAGCTTCTGATCTGCCCTGTGCCAATGCCTAAATACATCAGAATACAGAGAATGACCAATCCCAGATCAACATTCCTGGCAATACCGTTATGCAGAAATAAAGTCTCAGCACTGCTCTATTTTCTGCTTCCCGACAGAAGGAAGGCAGATTTTGCTCGATAGTTAACACCACAGTTGATCTAAAAGCAGGTCTGCTACCTCATTGCAATTCAGGTGCCCTTCATCTTTCTGACACAGCCTTTGTTCTCTTGGATATTACCATGTCCCACGAGCTATTTGCAAACCCCACAATGATCAGCAGTAATGAGAGGAAAGAACGGAATCAGCATTGTTGGGTCTGTCTTGTAACGAGCCAGGAGACATTTTGAATGTAAGCCATGTTCTGAAATTTGCAAACTGCATGAAAAAAAGAAGAGGAGGGAAGAAGGAAGAAACTAGAACAGTCAGATCAAGATCAAATTCCCCAGCATTAAATGTTTTTGCTCATGACAGTCGGTTTCATATAAAGACTAATTAAGTTGTCTGAAAAAGAGACACCAGACTATACGGCAGCAAAATCTGGTGGTAGCTGTACTTCTCTTTGTGTTAATTCTTGGAACTTAAAAAATCTGGTTTCTGTTTCAGTGCTTTCAAAGACAATTTTTTTTATTTACCATATTTCACTGATGATTATTTCATGCAGTAACTTTTATACAAGTGGTTGCTGGATGATTATGCTCCAGATGTCTATTAAAGTTGATGAATGTATTTTGGTATTAACATTCTGTAGAATGTAAAACAGTTGCAAAAGGACAGATGGCCACTCGCAATTACTATTTCTGTTAATTATTTATATTTCTCTTTTGTCTAGAACTCCAAAGAGATGAGAAGATTGCTGTGTGAGGTGATGTTTATTCCCAGTGAAAGAGATGGTTCCTGGACAAAGAAAGAGCAATTTGATAGGTAAGAGGGAAAAAAAATATTTATTTTTGGTTATTGTAGAGATAAGATGCTGAAGAATAAACATGAGAAGACCTTGGCTGCATTTCTACTAGCAAACCCACCAGCACCAGAGATTTTCTCCTAAATATGAGATAAAATGTGCTTTTTTGTGCTCTGTGTGACCTGGCGTGGATAAGGGGCAGGAACCACAAAACTATGAATAAATGCAAAGAATAAATTTATTTTCATTGTCAAACAGGGGACCCCCTAAAGCAACACCTGGGCAGAGGCTCACAAATGAGAATGCAGGAGCTTGATCCATGCTGGAAGACCAACAAACTTGCTGTTTTCACCTGTAGTCCAGGCATCCAAACAGGTTTAGTTTATTGCTGGGCTCTGTTTTTTTCCACAGCAGGGCAGAAATCACAGGCATGTTTGATAGGGTACCTCTAAGCCTGCCAGAAGATTGTCACCTAAACACAGATGTTCTATTTGTCCAACAAGGCCAAACAACAACTAACATAATATGTGTGGGTTTTGACACCTCAGCTGCAAGTCACTTCAGCATGTTTACAATCTTTCTCGCCCATCCTCCATTCTTTTCCCACACGTCCCAACTCTTAAACACTCTTAACCTCCAAAGATGTCTGAATTAGTGTCTGCCTAATGCTCACTTTGAAATTGTACCTAGAAATTGTCTGGGAGAGCCAGACTAGAGGAAAAAAAAAAACAAGTTTCAACAAGTTGTTTAATGATTTTAAATAGAGAAGGCTGAATTGTAGTGGCCCAGTGTTACCCTGTTTGTGCATGGTGCTGTAGCACCATTTTAGCATGGGACGAAATTGACACAACATTGACATCTGCAATGTAATTGTCCACTTAGATGTCTTTAGTCTCATGGAAATACCATAGAAATACTTATCCCACTATATGAGGGATTAAAGTCAGGTTTTTCCTGCTGTGACAAAAGAAATAATGCAACCAGACCTTCACTTTGTGTTTAGAGTTAGCAACAGCACTGAAATCTGTATTTTTTGTGCTTCTGAAGAAGAAGAGATGATCCCAGATGTAATTCAGAAAGGCAAGTTTGGCATGCAAACTTCATTAAAGAAAGATTTTTTAAAAGATACATTTGGGAAAATAAATGGGTTCTGTTTGGAGACTGAAATTGGACCAATTATCTGACCTCCTTTCTGCAACAGCTGCATCCAAAATGATTTAAGAGGTAGTTTTTAGAGTTTTAACAAAAAGATAATCCTTTAACCTTTTCTTGGAACTTGGATTCGTAAGGAAGAGACCATCTCCAAAGATGGAGATTCTAGATCCTCTGCAGGTACCTGTGATAAAGTTCTGATCACTCTTGTGGTAAAAAATAATTTCCTCATATTGAGTTTGAATTCTGCATGTTACCGATTGGATCCACAGCTTTTCATACTGTCACTGCACCCTTCTCTGAAGTCTCTTGGTCTTCTCTGTATTCTCCAGTCAGGGAGATGGAGACAGCAAAAAAAAAAAAATCACCCCTGAAGCTTTTTTTTTTTTAAATTCACACAGAACAAACTCAGTTTCCTCTGTTTCTTTTTGACATCTGATACTGCTGCTCCCAATCCATCTTGAGGGTTCACCTACACTGACTCCATCCAGTGAGTCTCCTCCACTGGACTCAGACCAGTATCTCCATGCCTGCCTTTCACTGGGGAGCGCAGGACACGGTTCACCAGATGGGTGTGACAAGAGCTGACTAGAGAGAAGGATCAGTTTTACAAGGCATGATGGCTGAATTCTGGCTGATGCAGCCCAGGAGGGGGCTGCTTTCTCTATTACAAGGGCACATTGCTGGCCCCTGGTCAGCCTGTGCTCCACCAGGACCCTCAGCTGCTCATCTCCAAAGCTGCTCTCAGGAGCCCCAGCCCCCACCCCCAGCCCTTTGTCCCAGGGGCAGGACTTTGCTTCCACCTTTGCTGAACTTCATGAGGCTCCTGTCAGCCCATATCTCCAGTCTGGCAAGGTCTCCTGGAATAGCAATATCTTCTGTAAATGTGCTGAGAGTGATGTGATGTGCTCTGGCACATCATCCAATTCATTAATGAGTTGGTCAAGCAGCAACCACTGGCCCTAGTATGAATCCCTGTGGGATGCCACGAGGAGCCAGCCACCTGCTGGACCTAGCACTTCGAATCACTTGCTGTTTAACCATTTTCCTTTTCTAGTTACGTCAAATCTGTTCTGAATGAGGAAAAAATAAAAAGGAAGTATTCATTTCCTGATAGTAACACAACATATGTGAATAAAATTATCAAAAATATGTCTACAGCAATTAGTGGCCAGCTCTGCACTGAAGAAGTTAACTGATATTCATAATGTTTACGTTGGGTTCTGTTTCCAGTGCCTCTGCTGATAGGATAATCTTGGATTAATTACATATTGAGAATTTTTTCACTTGTAATGATAAATCTTTTGAATAAACCAATTAATATTATTGACAATATCAGTATATTAAAGCTGTTTCATACTTATTACTAGTCCACAACTAGTCTTTATCTAGTTCTATAAAGTCAGTCAACTCAGACTAAACTGAGTGAAGCAAGCCAAATAATCTACTAGGATGGTCCATTTCTGTGTGTGAATTCCTCTGGAGTTTGCTTTCAGTTAGAAAACAGTTTTCAGTGTATGGGAATTCAGCATCAGGATTTCAGAGCCGTTCTGTAAATACAGGGCAGTAATGTTTCTCAACTTTAAAGTTGCTTATGCTGAAGTAGAACATTGTTGGGGTTTTTGGGGGGGGTTTTTTGTGTGTTTTTTTTTAATTATTTCCTGTTATTATCCCTATTTGAATGTTATAGGGAGACCACAAGAGAAAAGCACCCTGCTGAGTTATTGCATAACCTTAAGAAAATGATCTGTCCTTGTCTGGACAGAAGAGGGCTGATAACAAAAGCCCTTCCTGGGAAATATTCAGGCACATTCCTAAATATATCACAAGGATGAACATTTGCCATCAATAAAGTTAACTACATCTATAAATCAGTTATAGTACCTGGGCTCCAAGGGGTGGGTGTGCATTCTCTCCACCACCTTAAAAGCCCTGATTGTGGTACAAATTATGACCTAATTATAAACACAGTATAAAACCCTGGTGCAAACGTGTCTGTTTTCCTCCAGCAGAGCACCTGACAGCATCCAGGAGCAGGGGCACTGGTGCTGCTGGTAGCAGGTTTCTTGTTAAGAGACCATCCCTGATCATGCTTGATGTCATTCCCATTATATCTGACTCCTGTCACTTCTCTAGGCCAGCACCAGAAACCTGCAGCAACGGCCAAACATCCCACTGATGTGAGCTAAAATTCATTTTATCAAACTGTACATTGTCCCATGGCATCTTTCCTGAGTTTTTTCTATTTGCTGCCTCTGAGTGAGGACATTAGGGAGTGTCTTTTGGAAGGGAGTATCTGGTTACAGGAATTTTCAAAGCAAGAATGAGGCAGTATCAGCCACGTTGCACTGCTGCCTGTGTGAACTCCTTTTAAGTGAACTCCATTCCAGATCCCAAAGGGTCCTTTCCTGCCTGTCTCGTCTCTTAACTCTGTTCCTCTCCTCTCCTCTCCTTCTCCAGAGCTCTGTCACTTCTGTTTCATGCCACGTTTATTATATTTCTTTTAGAAGCACTGTCTGCTCAGGTGGAGAAATGTAGTCGCTGTTCCCTCCACTATTAATTTTAATTCATCTTTAATGCTTACACAAGTCCTCCCTTCCATGGTTTGGCCTATATGTCTATTTTCCTTTGGATCAAAGAGCTTCCTTAAATCCATTCCCATACTTAATAATCCTGTTTCATTTTCTTTTGGCTTTGTGATAAATGTATTTGCTGGAAAAATGAAGACAACAGACCTCTAAAAGTTGCTGTCTTCATCGCAGTCTCTTAGACTGGCTTTCTTTACACAGGCTGACATTTAAAATTTATGCCTATATGTCAAATGTATACACAAACAGGCAAACATATATTTCTGAAACACAGGAGAGAAAATGCTGCCAGAACAAGGCAGGGTTAGAAATCCACCACATCTTAGGTCTCACCTAGGAAGCCAAAAGTAACCAATTCTTTCAGATTTAAACGGGGTTTTTAATACCAGCAGGCTTGATGGCTTGATTGTTTTAGGATTAGTCTTCCTTGGTAACTTTGATTCAAATAATTGGAAATTCCATTTTGTTATTGAGAGCTTTGGGGTCCTCCAAGGGAAAAGATTTGTGAATTGAAACAGGATGATAACTCAGCATCATGTAAAAGCAGCACTATTGCTTAAGCATGCTAGAGGTGTGCTAGTAACAGAAAAAGGAGAAAAAATACCAAGGGAAATGCCATGAGAGAGGCTGGAAGAGTATCAAGACAGCATTAGACTGCAGCCTTTAAGCTGTGTAACTATAAAGGCTATCTTCTGTATACACTTGACTGCTGAATTAGACTGAAGATAAAAGCATAGGCTTGCCCCACTGTGGAAAAAAAAACAAACTCATTCAGGTAGTCCAGTCTCAGGAATCAAATCCTGAGGAGTCTGTCATCCCCTGAAAGTGAAGTTCAGAAAGACCATGTCCATCTTTGGAGGATCACTCTGTTTGTAGCTTATAAGCACCGAGTTCACCCACCCCTTTGGGGGCTGTAAAGATTGTGCCAAGTTTTCACAGCCTGCACTGAAACAGCAAACAAATGAGTTTACCATCTTCTTTCCTTGCAACCACAACAGGGAATGATATTTTCCTATTAACAAGTGTGGGGGGTACTTGGCCATCATATTACACAACACTGATAGAAATGTCTTACTCCAGAAATTAGTGGCAGTGGAATTCTGCACAATGTTTAGACCAGCCAATGGAAGGGAAGGCCAGTTAAATAAGATGCTAAAGTCATTAAATGTTTCCACTATAAATATTTATCTTTGGAAAGATAAACACACTGCTATTCCCTGATTGTCATCAGCTATTAATTGTATATGTGATTGTAAACACACTTCTGTTGTTTCCTATGCATTTTGTACTCTAAAGGCTAGGAACCGTTGAAAAGCAGTCAAAATTTATTTCCAAATAGCTTGTTCACTAGACAGATTTCCTTAATAGCTTTTTCCTTGGAATGATTTGAAATTGCGCCATATCAAACGTCAAAGCAATCATCTCAGAGATGAATTTGAAACATTGAAGATGAAGGAGGCTCCAGTAAGTCTTCACAAACTCGTGAATGGGTGATCTTGCTGTATAAATTTCCTGAGTAACCCTATATGAGCCCAAAAATGCCTATTTCAAGCAATAGTAAATGTCCATTTTTAGCAGCATGCTGTCACCCACAACACCTGCAAACAAATACAAACTGTGTAAGAGCATAACAAAAAGCTAAGTAAATGACATTTCCCCCTCGTGGTCTGCCTGCCACCGTCAAGAGCTCTGCAGCAGCACTTCTGTTCCACAGAAGCTGTGCCAGTGACAATATGGTCATCCTTTTTACAAATAAATACTAATTATTAGTTCAGTGGTGAGGATGATGGTTTTCACTCTATTTTACAGCCTTCCCATCCCTCAGTCTTTCTTTACTTGACAGAACCATTGGCCCCCAGCTACACCAGGCTAAATGATGTCTCTGAAGCCCCAGGAATCCCATCACAGAGGACTCCTAAGTCATAAAAATGAACTCTTACATGGATCAGAACACCATGGGTGCTTCACCAAGTATCTTACACCATGTGGTGAATGTCCTTTATAGCTTTCTACAATCAGTGCTCGCTCTGCCATGGCAGTCTCCTGACTGCCAGGTAAAACTGGGGGTAGGATATTTACTTAATTTTTTTAAAAAATAACTATCTTATACAAATTCCAAATATGACTGCCAAATTGGATGGTCAGATAGAGAGGATAAAATCAGTTGCATCATCTAGCAGAGAATTAAGGGTAGGATTAGAAAATGGTTGGTTGAATAAAATATTGAAAGGGCTTGGATATTCTCTGGTTGGTTGGCATCTGTCTTGCAAATTATAATTGTGATTGTATTGATAATTGTGATTATGATACTTGCTTTAAGCTGTGTAAAAAATGTGATTGTAAGTGCAACACAAAGAACAAATGTGATGTCTGTAAAAAAGTAAAGGGAGGCCTATGAAGACTGGTGGGGAAAACAAACTTCAAAAGTCCCAAAGTGGGGGAAATGTTGCCAGAGGGAGAACTATTTGCCCAGCTGGTGGAAAATACAATGCTTATTCTGTAGGATCATGATAAACATTAAACGAAGAAAGGAACAAGAACATGCTCTTGATTAACCAAGTGTCCCACAAAACAGTGAACCAGACTAGATATGCCAACTTAGCCCATTATTTGGGAAGTGACACCAAGTTCATGGAGAACTTTGGGGTTGACAACCACCAGGAACCACTGGAGGGACCTTGGGATATGAGAATGTGCAGGTCAAAGAGGGGTAAGTGTTAGTGACTTCTGAAAAATGATTATTATATGCACGTTTCTTCTGGGAAAACTTATGAATATGCACATAAAATACAGTATTTCAACAGGAGATTTTTCTGTACTCAGCATGTGCAATAGGTGGAGATATCCTCGGGCTATAATAAAGAATTCCTGCTCCTTAATGCAACATTGGTGTTGAGGAGTTTGTTCTGCCAATTTCAGCAACACCTTAATGCCACCTGCATATCTTTTAGATATCTCCAAGGATGGTGACTTGACCACTTCCCTGGCCAGTCTCTTCCAATGCTTGACAATGCCCACTTGGAGAAGAATTTCTCCTGATATCCAAACTAAACTTTCTCTGGCAAAACATAAAACAATTTCCTCCTATGCAATTGCTTGTAACTTGAGAAGAGATTGAACCTCAGCAGGTTACATCCTCCTTTCAGTGGTTGCAGAGAGTGAGAATGTTTCTCTTGAGCCTCCTTTTCTGCAGGCTAAACACTCCCAGATCCCTTTAGCTGCTCCTCATCAGACTTGTCCTCCAGAGCCTTCACCAGAGCCTTCACTGTTGCTCTTCTTTGGACAGGATGACCACAGGTTTCTGGAACAGGGAGTCAAATAACCACTCTCTGCTTTGGATTTGAGAGGCACACGAACAGTCAGGAGTACTGTAAAATAATGGGGAGAGCTTGAAGTGAAGGCCAAAACCTCAATCTTAAGCTCAGTGCAAGCTTAGCAAGTATGTGGAGGGAGAGGACAGAAAGCCAAGTGTTAGACTGATACATTTTCTTTGCAGTAGTGGGATCCCAATGTCCCTTCAATTGTGTCCTTAGCCAGTTCACTTTGCTAATGCTCAGGACTTTCAGGGGGCATTTATGTCTTTAAATGACCTCTCAGCTGCAAAAGAATCATGCAGCCTGCAAGTTAATCAGTCACATCTCAGCACTGCAATTCTGTACAGACCAGTAAAGTCCAGGAAAGCTTTGTAAATTCAGTCATGGAATCTTGGTACTTCCCTCTCCCACCCTCTAACTGGTGCTTTATCAGCTGCATCTACTTCCCTCCCTGAAATAACAGCATTATTAATTAATATTTTACTTGGAAGGGATTTCTTTGTGAAGGTGACAATGTCTGTGTGTCTGTTTCTGTGTCTGCTTATCAGAGAATTGCAATGTCAGTGGAGCATTGCTGAACACTGGATAAGTACACAAGCTGTATTTGAAAAAAAAAACCACCCAGATTTTCACATTTACAGAAAAAACTTTTTCTGAGCATTTTGTTTGAACAGTCTCATACTTTACCTTTATTTATGAAGATAATAACAGTCAATTTGTAATTAAAAGAGG
This sequence comes from Motacilla alba alba, assembly GCF_015832195.1. Lineage (NCBI taxonomy): Eukaryota > Metazoa > Chordata > Aves > Passeriformes > Motacillidae > Motacilla > Motacilla alba. The sequence continues at coordinate 7,215,909 of NC_052018.1, forward strand.
TTTTGTAAACAGACATCAAAACTTTTAGTCTCCAAAACTTATAGAATGTTAACATGAGGTGTTTTGAAGTTTGCTCTCGATTTTTGAAACAAAAATTCATCAAAATCAATGGGGCTTGATGGACAATATTGGAAGTATTGACTAAAGTTTCTGGAAAACATCAACGAGTAAGTACAATCAAACTCAGCATCTTGGAAGAAATAAATGACTATAGAAATTTGTGTGTAGCATTCCTATTAAAAAATCCACCCAGATCTGTTGCTGCCTGCTGTTAAGATCTTGTGAGTATCTGCAGATTGCAGAAGTCCTGCAGTTTTCAGTTCCTCTGTTCTGTGCTGCACAGCTCTTTACTTAGCACTAAATTTGGCTGTAATGATCACCCTTGTGTAGAATTACTATTCATGTGCACTCGGTGCTTTGTCATCACTCCTAGGATTGAGTAGGATAAAGTAGAAGGAATGAAATTGTTCTGTCATTTGGAGGTATGTCATGGCTCACATGAATGTCATGTGGTGCTGTCAGAAAATCTGGAAGTTGAACCTTATCCCCACTCCCTCTCTCTCCTCTGAATTGATTTCTCACAAGTCTTGCTCTCAAGTTTTTCATCTCTGGGTTTTAAAATCATCAGAATGATTTTGGCCTTGCTTCTAGGACAGGGTCAGTAAAACCTCAAGCTCTTACTCTGAAAGTCTGGTTGGGGCTGTGGAGGCTGTCTGTGTGTATCCTACGAGCTGAGCTTCTCCACAATGCTGAGAGATCATCACACCAGTCAGCTGAAATCTCAGATTCCCATATGGAAGGGCACCAGTGCTATTGGAAACTGCTACTCCAACTAAGCAAAGGAGACCTGTTCTGTGCTGAAATCCAAGCTAAAAATATATGTGGTGCTACCAGCTGCCCTGGTTGCAGAAAGAATTCACATTTGTACTTCATTGAGGCTGAAATCATTCCTTCAGATGGTCATGAAATATTATTAGAGATGTGGTTTAGTGGTGAATTTGGCAGTGCTGGACTGAACATTGGACTCCATGGGTGTAGAGGTCTTTTTCAACCTCAATGATTCCATGATTTTAGATACTGAAAGTTTAGATTTCATTAGATAAGCACTTTGACATTTCAGAATTTTTGATCTTTCTCAAAAAATTAGGAATTTCCGTTAAAAAATTATTCTGAAGAACGAGCGTACGAGATACATGATGACATTTCTGATTTTTTTTTTTTTTCGTTTTTGGTGACCTTTATAAAAAAGACAGATTTTGCAAATTCCTATGCAGCAACTTCCTGCATTCAAGAAGTGAGAGTCTCCTTTCCTTTTCCAGCTGGCAGGCCATGCTGGTTCTCCAGCACAGCCAGTACTGAAAGACTGCTGGGTGCAAACAACATTCGACTCCCCCCAGAGATATCTCAGACAGGCAGAGTGAATAATCCTCTTGCACTGCCTGCAGAGGGAACTAAGATGCCACCTTGGAGAGCGCAGCTAATTTTTGGACATCAAAACTTTCCTTGGACATCCAGAGGGATGAATGTCACTCAGGGAAACCAAAGGAATTGGAATACTTCTATGAGTAAAACTTGGGCAAAGAGCTGCAGTATTAAATTTATGTTATATTTTCACCTTCAAAACTCGATTAAAAACACCTAAGTGGTCTGGAAGATGAGATCATAAACAAAGAGGTTGCAGGTGAGGAAAGAAATATCAGGCATCAAAAGGATTCTCATATTTAATTGTAAATAGGGAAGAATCATGTCAGGATAAAACCTGAGATATCTCAGAGATTTCAGTTATTACAAGGAAAAAAAGTCTATCTTTTCATCTCCTGGAAGAAGGTTGCTTGTTTCACTCTTTCTTTTTAGCAAAAAAAAAAAAAAAAAAAAAAAAAAAAAAAAGAAAACAAAATAGGAAGGAAAATCTTTTTCAGTCTGACATCAGATTTGCTCACCAACTAAATTGGTTTTGGAGTTCCTTATCAAAATATTCTGGGAAACTATCACACAAATGCAGTATATATTAGAAATGTCAGAATACCATCTGTGAGCAGAAAAGAATGAATAGCATGGGAACTGAAAGGAAATATCTGTGGGATGTTTTTAAATTAGGATGCCAATACTCTGATTTCTAAAATTCAATCAAAGCATGAGTGTTGGATGTAAAGGAAATGCTGCATCTCATAAGTAAATGCTTTGTATAATCCGCAACCTTATAAAGAGATTCATGGTGTGCTGGTTTTTTTTTAATCTTAAATTTTATATCAGCATTAAAACAAATACCCTGAACTCTCATCAAAATGCATGATCTAACTTGTTTCCCAATCGTCCTAAATTTAACATTTGTCTGTTGCTTGAGAAATTAATTCACAATGGTAACTCAAAAATCATTCTCTACATCTTATTGGGATAATTTTTGGAATTCAAATATAAAAAACAGTGTCTTCTGCAGGCCAAATATTCAAACTGTAGATGTCCAGAAGAGGCCTCAGGAATGATTAAATTGAGGGATCTTAATTAATCTGACTTCTTCATTCCCAGACATCTAGAGAAGAAAATCCAGCTTTATGTTAGTAGTCATGGTCTTCAGCCTGAGGTAGTCCCAGTTCCTAAGAAATTAAAAACAGACAAACGAACAAAAAATAGTTAATTTCATGCTGTAAGGCAATTCTGCCCATCCACAGAAAACAGCAGATCAACTACAGATTTCAAGACTGAATATTGTCTTTATTTCAACCACTGCAAAGGATGGGTTAGTACTGAACCAACCAGTGAGGGGAAATAAAAACAGCCTTATAACATATCTAAAATAGATGGTTTGAGTTTGACTTTCCTGTAATGCAAGTGAAAAATCTGAATTAGTCATTTTGAAATGAAGCAATAAACATTTTGTCACTCTAAAAATGCCAGCCTAGGGCACAATGATTTGATGTTGCTATGCCTATTTTGCTAAGCGGAATCCAATAGAAAGCAGATTTGTTTAATGACTTTTATTTTCTTAATGCCATTTAGTTCCCCTGAGGTTTCTGTAAGTTCTTCTGTACTGCAGACTGTCTTCAAATCAGGAGAAATTCTGGACTGAAGATCTTCTGGAAAGAGACTTTATCAACTGACTCACATCACTGTCAGTGTGCACAGAATGATTTTATGCAAGAGAGCAATGAGCTGAGTCGAAACCACGGTATTGGAGCAGGACCATTAGCTTATGGCTTGTCTGAATTCTGTCTAAGAGGTCCATCTAATACAGCTGCTGCAGAATAAAGGGAAAAAACCCATTCTTAAATAAAATCAGCTAAGAAAGATGCACACGCAAATAACAATGGGGCTGCAATCCTCAAGGCGACGCCAGCTTGTTTGTTTTCCTCTTTATGGAAGAGGAATGCTGTTTACAGTGCTGTGTGCTCCAACAGAAACCCCAACACACACAAGAGCTTTATCTTTATTGGTCTCTGCTGCTGCAGCAGCCTCTCTTGATTTCTTTTTGTTCTTATCAGTGTTAATAGCAAAGATCATTGCAAAGCACAAGAGAAAGAGAAAATTTTATCAGACATCACATGGCACAGTGTAAGTCTCAAATTGGTTGGTGCTACTAACCATAACCAGAATTAATACTATGTTACACAGGAAAGAATCAGAAAAAAAACACAAATGTAATCAGTTAAACTGGGTTTCAGTTCAACCACCCAGGTGAAAAACACCTGAGTGGAAATAAGGTCACAATTAATACAAACCAGCACACAAGTAATAAAATTGTGAACTGAGATGGTTTCTGTCACTTGAATCTCATGTAATTCTAAATACCGTGTGACTTCCAGATCAGCAGGGTGAACTGGATATGGGGTTATATCATTGGGAAACATACACTTTTGCTCTTTTTTTGACAGTATTTGTCAGTATTGACAGTACTTTGACAGTATTTTTTCACTGTACACTGTGATGCAAAAATACAAAGTAACACATTTAAGAGCATCTGTCACAACCACAATTGTGCAGCTTTATCTGAATCAGATGAACATTCCTTTTACCAAAATAATATAAAAAATGTTGAGAGCTTTCAGTAGCTCTTGCAGTATTTTTATACCAAAATCCAGTTCCACTTGTTGTTAATTACTGCTACTCATGTATTAATTAACTTGATTTACTTTTACATTATTTCACCCTCAGAATGTTATTTATGATTAATTGCCTGTTATTTTACAGTGATATAATACAATAAGAGCTAAGATCCCATTAATATAAAAATATTTAAATCGTATAGTTATTGCCATGAAAGAAACTAAAGACTGATTGCTTTCCAAATTATTTTGAACCCAAATTTGGTAAAAACAACACAAATTCTGAAAATTTTAAAGATGAAAAAAATCCGGTGATGTTAATACATTCTCTTCAATAAAAATAATTTCCTCTGATCCAAAACATATAATACTAGTTTGTCTGGGCTGTTGTTCAAAGACTTCTTATTTCAAACAATTTGAAACAAGAAGTCTTGGAAATAAACTTCTTATTTCAAAGACATTTAGCAGGATGTATCTGTAGTTTTCGTTGGGATTTGGGAGCAATAAGACTGAGCGAATATGTTATGCCTCACGCATATCCAAATACTGTTCAGAAGTATTTTATTTTTCTTCACAGTGCTGCTGCATATTTTGATTAAGAAAATGTCACAATTTAAACTGACAGAGGCTTTTGATGGAAAATCTCTCTCTACGCACCACACCTGACTGCAGGTTTGGTGCTGGCAGGCTGTGAGTGCTGGCTGTGTGACATCCCTGCTGTTACTCTTGGTGGTTTAGTGCTGCCAGCTCGTCCCCCATCCCCTGGTGCCGTTCCTGTCGCATGAGCAGCCCACAGTACCCAAAAGGAAAGGATCTTTTTCCTCCAGAGGAGCGCAGCCCTGCCCCGGGGCTTGCTGAATGAAGGGGTTGAAATCACCAGCCTGTTCCTGAGCAGCCCCTTTTGATGGAAGTTCGGGTCTGAGTTTCAGAGCCATATTCAGTGTGTTAACACACGTAATTGATGCCTTTTAAACCTCCTTTGTTCAAGTCTCCAGTCAGCCTAATTAAGTTCTTGTGATGCAGTAATGAAGTAAACATTTCCACAAATATCTGCATTAGCTGGATGGCAGATGCCTGCAATTAAAATACTGTAGCTATATTGGAGCACATATATTCCATGTTGCTTTCAGATCTGTTGAAAACTTTCCCAAAAGAGTGTTTGTGAGTTTTTTTCAACACGGAAAAATACCAGCCTGAGCCATAAGCCAGGACCTGCACAAATACCAAGGGAAGTCAATGGGATGTGGACTAGACCCTAACAGAACTCAGGCTCACCTTTGATTTTCTTTTGTGAAAAGAGCTTGGCCGTGGCAATGCTAGTTAGAAAAAATGCATAAAGCCATCTGAGCATTCACTTTAGTTGCTGAAATTTAGTCAGGGTCAGATTTAAGTGAGATAGAGTGAAAAAGATGGGTGAAAAAAGATGAGTGGAAGAAGGAACATGGTGGGTAGCTCAGCTCAGCTCCTTTGCCAAAACAGTCACTGGCATGACTTGAGAAATTTGAGAGCTCAGACACCTCACCATGCCTTTGAATTCAGTACCAGAGGATGGGTCTGGATATCCCCTGTGGCATGTAATATCTTAATTTTCATTAAAAGGTGCTTGACTGCTCTACTTAAAGGTTCTTGAACTGAGCCCTTTATCTCATACTACCATCCCCCACAGCTAAGTAGGCACTTCCAGCCTTGCAATTGCTCTGAAATACTTTGACTCTGTATTTAGGGGGGAGAAAACAGCTCCCATTTGCCATCCACACAGCACCTAGGCTGGAGCTAGCTATCTCCAAATAAAGTACTCACCTCTCTGTGCCAGAGAGATGAGGCTGTGGCCTCATTAGCTTTGGCCATTAAAAGGTAAACCCCCACCTGGGGTGGGAGAGCTTCCCTGGCAGGCTTTTTCACCCTGACAGAGCTCTGAAGGACAGAGTTCAGGAGCAGGGGAGCTGGTGGTAAATAGGAAGGTGTCAAAGTAATCTGGCAGACAAACCATGTGGAGCAGAAAGGCAAATGAATGAGAGAGAGCTGGCTTGTAGGTATTCCTGCAGAGGAGAAAGAGGCAGCTCACCCAAAGGGCAAGAAATTAGAAAGGCTTTCACATGAAATGTATTGCACAAAAGTAACCCTTAGTTTATGCAAGATTTCTTGGAAGGAAGTGGCGGAAGGGAGGAAGTGGCAGAAGGAAGGAAGTGGCGGAAGGAAGTGGCGGAAGGAAGTGGCGGAAGGAAGGAAGTGGCGGAAGGAAGGAAGGAAGTGGCGGAAGGAAGGAAGTGGCGGAAGGAAGGAAGGAAGTGGCGGAAGGAAGGAAGTGGCTGTAGGAAGGAAGGAAGTGGCGGAAGGAAGTGGCGGAAGGAAGGAAGTGGCGGAAGGAAGTGGCGGAAGGAAGTGGCGGAAGGAAGTGGCGGAAGGAAGGAAGGAAGGAAGGAAGGAAGGAAGGAAGGAAGGAAGGAAGGAAGGAAGGAAGGAAGGAAGGAAGGAAGGAAGGAAGGAAGGAAGGAAGGAAGGAAGGAAGTGGCGGAAGGAAGTGGTGGAAGTGGCGGAAGTGGCGGAAGTGGCGGAAGGAAGGAAGGAAGGAAGGAAGGAAGGAAGGAAGGAAGGAAGGAAGGAAGGAAGGAAGGAAGGAAGGAAGGAAGGAAGGAAGGAAGGAAGGAAGGAAGTGGCGGAAGGAAGGAAGTGGCGGAAGGAAGGAAGTGGCGGAAGGAAGTGGCGGAAGGAAGTGGCGGAAGGAAGTGGCGGAAGGAAGTGGCGGAAGGAAGTGGCGGAAGGAAGGAAGGAAGGAAGGAAGGAAGGAAGGAAGGAAGGAAGGAAGGAAGGAAGGAAGGAAGGAAGGAAGGAAGGAAGGAAGGAAGGAAGGAAGGAAGGAAGGAAGGAAGGAAGGAAGGAAGGAAGGAAGGAAGGAAGGAAGGAAGGAAGGAAGGAAGGAAGGAAGGAAGGATCCAAAATCATATGTTTTTCTGTCTCTTCACAGTTAAGGGTTTTTTTGCATCAGTAACAGAAATCCTTTTGGGGAAAACCACCCTCACTGCCACTCTGCAGATCTAACACAGCAGATCCAGTACATACATTTTGGCCTTGTTAGAGAAACATTTCTGTGCTGCATCTTCATTTTTATTCCGGATTATGGAAATGGAAGGGACAGGGATAGCAAGAGCAAAATAAAGAAATAGAACCTTTTTCTTCTTCTTTCACTCCCTCCTTTCCCACTACCCTATTAGTATCTGGGTTCTTGCCGTGTTGTCCTTCTACCATGGACTGTGAGTTCCAGTTCAGCAGTAAGTCCTTCATTACTGTTACCCTCCAGAGCTTCCTAATGAGAGAATTACCATTCACAACTGTTGTGGCAAACAGGAAAAGCAAATCCTCTTATCACGTGGTTGCTGATAACATCTGCAAGCCAGTTCCAAGCATCCATTCACCTTCATAGTCTATTTTATTGCAAGAAAAACAGTATTCTGCAGCCCCAGCTGGAGAGGACATAGATATTGATAAATAGCCCCCAGCCCACTGAGAACTGACTTCTGCTGTTCTGTTTTCCTACACTACTCCCAGATCTTTGGATGAAAGCTCTCTGGGAAACATTTCACCTTAATGTGCTAAAGGGAATGAAATACAGAAAACCGATTCAAGGCATCTCTTAGGGCTCCAAGGCACTGCACATTGCTCTCAGGAGCCTATTTTATGGTGCTTTGTCCAGTGCAGCTCTCATTTTGCCAAGGGGCTGTATGGGATCCAGGGGGAAATGGCTCTGAAAGTGAGCTATATCTACAGGCAGTTAGGAATTCAGCAGCTAACAAACGAAGGAAAACTGCCTGGTTTGTTGTGCTACCACAACACCCAAAACAAGGCAACCCCCCTGGCACTGACATAAGAAGGCATTACTTTATACTGCTTGGAAAGCCAGAAAAACTACTTAGAAAAGTGTGTGCTGGAGCAAGAGCCTGGGTAAAGGGAAAATAAAATAAAAAGTATGCTGGAAAAACTGGAGCAAAGTAATAGAATGGGGCTTTGTCATGATTACAAATCAACTCTGCTCCACACCTAAGGGTGTAACAAGTGAGGAAATTAAGTCTGGGACACTAAAACATGGCTGCAGCCTGTACGTGATAGCAGCAACAGGTCAGTATGTGACAGCTTTTGCCATTGGAGTACATATGTTAAATATTTTGTTTTGGAATGTGGCACTTTCCCCAGAGGTACATTAGTGTTTCCAGATACTCATTTCACAGGTGGTTTTATGGGTTGGCACATTCTGCACCCTAAAGTTAAACACTGAAAAAAATATGGAAGCAGAGATAGCATTTTCCCCCCTTTTTACTATTGCCATTTAAAAACACTTTACAGTAAATATGCCAAATTGTGTTTGTGCTTTAAAAATCTTGTATCAACAGTAAGTGACAGTCTTCTTTCTTACCAGCCTAACATGTCTCCTCATTTTAGGTTTTAGAAGGACTAAATAACAACACATCAAGACATCAATTCCACACAAAAACTGATGCTGAGTTTTGAGGCATATGTTCCAAATTTGACTTTTAAAAATGTGACTTTTTGGAATATTTGCATCACACCACTCATCTTTTTGTCACAAATGAATGGTTAACAATACATTTCACAGAAATACAATGTAGGAATTTCCATTGTACCATTTCTTATAGTTGCTTTGCTCCTGGTGACTAGTGAAAGCCCTGCTAATTAATTGCAGGTTATCTTCATGCTAATATCTTATCTGAATGATTCAAAGGACTAGAAGTGTTTGCATCTAACAAAGATGGGTACAAAATCTAGTGACAGAGTGAACCAGCATAAAAACCATATTCAGGGAGTAAATAATTCTCTTAAAAGACCCCATTCACCATCTTTCTGATGGTGGTACCTTCAACTTTCTCTCCCCATAATCTACTCCTGCATTTAACCATCCTTATTACATAAGATACAGGAATGGATTATCTGAAGGCAAATTTTCTTTACCTTTGTTTTGCAGCCTGTGATTCCTGTTAAGACATTGTCCATAAATTTGAAAACCTCACTGCTGCCAAACATCTCTACATGTAAATAGCTGAACATAATGATTAACTCATGCCTTTTTTTTTTTTTTTAATGAAGTGAATTAGATAAGCTCCATGGAGCTTTACTCTGTAAGGCTGGTTTCCAACACTTGAATCCTCTGCTGAATTCTCTCTAATACTATTTTTACATCTAAACATGGGTATCCCACAACTAGAAATGGCTTACACCATTATCATGCCATTATTTATGGGAAGGATCACTTTTTCATGCCTGAAATGTAGTTTTTTTTTTTTTCAGGTTGGACTCTAGAGACCCCAGGATCTTCGTCAAGCCCTCAGCAAATCTCCACATGCCATGACAAAGCCTGTCCCCTTCTTTCTCTGTGTATTACTTTTGTTTATCTGCACTGAAAGGTTAAATGTCTAAGTTTAGACAGGAAATTAAGATCTAGTCAATGCAGTCAATCAGATCCAGAAATTCAATCTAATCTGATTTAATATAGATTTACTGTGGGAAAAGCTGAAATCTCCAGGCTTGAAACCAAGATGTTCAAGGCATTCTTAATAAACTGTAAATTGTCCCCATATTTGCTGCTATGTCAGTCTTCACATCATCTCTCAGTCTAGCCATAAAGCATTTTTATTTCCTAAAATATTGATGAAAATATTAAATGCACTTGCAAAATTATCAAAGTACCCCTACAGGTAATAGCTAATGAATAACACCTGTTTGAGATCAGGCACTAAGACAGTTTTTAACCCATTTAATACCTGACTACTTAATGAAAGAATTCCCCATCAAAATAATACTAAATGTAGTTATTTCCTAGTCCAAGGAAATTTAATTTCCATCCCATTTCCTTAACCAATCACAATACACTCCTAGTCAGTGGGAAATTAGCAAGAGGCTGTGTGGGGTTCAGTTGCTGACGGGAGTTAAACCACAATGCTACCTGACAAATCTGGTCCTTGGCCCTTCTCTGAACTCTTTGATCTAGGTGTTTTTAATAAATAAAAGCACTAGTTTTACAGTTGCTATCATCATTTCAAAGAGTGTGCATATATTAAAATTATTATGGCTAGTATAAATTTACTGTAGTACCATAAATTCATTACTCTGTTAATTATTCCAGGTATATTATGTGCACTGAATAATATCCTGTATAACAGCTAATATTCATTTGGCCTCTTGGGTCATTCAGGATATAAACTCTTAGTGCTTAAAGATTGCACTCCCTTATGCTGGAATATTCATGCAATAACTCACAGATCTAACCTTCAATTTTGAGGGATGCTTGCAAGCTTTTTAGTTTTTCATTGGTCCCCCAAGCTCTGCTGATCCTGCTAAGTAAAGCTATTAGGGACATTTCTCTGAGGCTAAAAATGACATGATTTTACTGATGGTCATACATCAAAACTCGCCTTCCCCTGAAACAAGGTGTCTACATTCAGATTACCAGTGGGAATAATTTCTGAGAAATGTGATCCCCAGCCAGTGCCAGAGCCCTGTCTGTGGCTGTGCTAATTAGCACACACCAAAAGTGTGCCAGGAGCTGTGCTGGCCATTAAACCTCACAGGCAGTTGGAGGTTGTGCCTGAGCCTGAACCCCAACACCATTTTGGGATCTCAGCTGTAGTTTATACACCACTGAGACTCTAACGTGGCTGGTATCAAAGCCAGGTAACTTTAAAAACTACTTGTGGTCAAAAAACAATGTCTCAAGGATCAGGAAATTCCTTATCCCCACAGCTGTCTCATGGAAATCATCCATACCAATGTCAAGATGTTCCACTCTTTGAACAAGCAGGTTGACCATCCTGAGGGATCCCAGGGTGCATGTTTTCCCTTCCAGGGCTCATAAGGGTAGGGAGGGATATGGAGCTGTTAAAGAAGTTTTGCTTGATATTTTCTTCAACTTCTTAAGCCTCAGAGGTCACATTTTTCAGATCTAGCAGAGAAGCTGATTGCATCCTCCTCTGTTACCACCCTTTCTGTGCTTGCTGTGTCACCAGACTGATGTTTACCTTTTCTCCTGCAATGCTTCTAAAATGAAGCCATTGATTATCTCTATAACACAAAACATTTCTTCAAAATAATCAGTTGACTGACCTGAGGAATGATTTGATCAGTACAACCTGGTCTTCGCTCTCTCTCAGACTGTTGACTCCTTCTTTAGTTACTTCATGGAATTTGCTGTGACAAAGCCACATAGAAATGGCAAATAGCATTGAGTTTTTACCCTTGATGGCTTTGTGGATCAATGGGATTTTTGCCTGCTCATTTTAGACATCAAGTTTTAAACCTCCAGGGAATGGCAGACACACCTGGGAATGCCAGAAATTCACAATTAAAGAGCTATATCTGAAAAGTCTTGGAGTGGGTAACAGCAAGGATGTAGAAAGTCAGTTATGTGATTTTAAGAGCCTGGGACACCTGAATGAGAAAGTTTGGAGTTTGATTAGATTCCTAATGTGCCTGAAATTTTGATGGGCTTGTACAACTTTCATTCTGTGGCGATTTATACAGACACAGATTTGGAAAAGAGTTTTGCTGAGCTCTAGTTCCAGAGCAATTTATGCCAATTTCTCTCTGGAAAAATAGATGGTAATGAAATGAATTTAGGGTTCTTTATTCAAAGGCCATTTAGTTCCCTGGTTAGATAGTTTTAGTAATATAAATTGCCTGCTGCTGGAAAAAAAAAATAACCTAAACTTTTCAATCAGTTTTACCATGAGAACCAAGCCTGAGAAAAAGTCATTTAAAAATATCTAGCAAAACAGAAACAGAAAAAATGAATGTGACTCTACAGCTCAGCCTGATAATAACCTCCTCTGTACAATTACATGAACTCCTGCTCTGTAAAATTGTATGAACCCTCTGTTCCAGAACAATAGTATAAATGAGTCAATTGTAGATCTAAAAATTGTTTGCCAGCTGCTGTCTGTTCTGTCACCAACACCTGTTTTGGCTCATGCCCTCATTAATTAAAATGTGATGAGCAAGCAGACAAGTTCAAAACATAATGCTGACACTCTCTGTACAGCTGATATGAAATCCATATCTGTGGTCCTCATCCAAAACCAGGAAGCAATATGGCTCTAATGCAATGGGCAGAGGGTTCATGGTTTGAGGTTTTAGGGTTTTTTTCTTCCTTCCAAACTGCTACAATAATGAATCTGTTCGTTAAGGCTACATTTGGTTGTGGTAAATTGAGGGGAGAAATCATAGGCTTTCTAGACCAGAAAAGCGTCTTTTAAAAAATTAAACCTATTAAATATTGCTAGTTAACCATTCCAAACATTATCTGACCATTTAAAAATGCTAAAGTTGTTACCAGTTTTCACTGTTGTCTATTCTTTTATTTCAGGACTCTCATAACTGGATAATAACCCCTTTTAAGAACTTGTACTTCTAAGCACTTTTCTGTGCTGCAGCAGAAGCCTTCAGACCCCCATGACATACAGTCCCATCTGTTTTTCAGAGTTGATTAAGCTGGTTGGAAGAATCTCAAAACTGTGAATGTCACCCTGCTCAGGCTGAAACTTCTCAGAGCTTGTAGCACAGCTCCCTGCTCTGTTTTCTTCATGATGGGCACCACTTCTTCCCTAGGTATGCACAACCAACCAAGCTAAACTTCTAGGTTTCAAGACTGCCTGGATGCTCTAAAGAAGCCCAAGGTATTGAACATTGATAGAAATATAAGTAATCTGGCCGCTTGTGCCAGCATCCTGTAATTTTTCCACAGGATTGCCTCCTCTTTGGTGCACTCACCCACGGAGTGGAAGGCCTCATACCAATGGAGAATTGCGTACAGAATTCTGGGGCAGAGACTGAAGAAGTGGGTTGAGTGATGATAAATTTGATGCAATTTGATGTTGAAACAGGAGAACAAATGTCATGGAACCAGAAAATGACCAGGCTGAAAGGAGTCTTGTTCTAGCATGGGAGTTAAGGAACTCTTGGCAGCAGAGACCCAGCAGTCCTACCTTGTGCATTATATATTCACTATAGATATTCAAGAGGTACTCCAGAACCGTCTGAACACAGTCCTGTGTCATGTGCTCTGGGATGCTGCTGCAGCAGGAAGGTGGGGAAATTAGCTTCAAATTATTTTCTGTCCCTAAACCAGGACAGGCCAGATGAGCCACTGTGGTCCCTTCCAGTTCATTCTGTGACTCTGTGATTAGAACATCACCTGAAAAATCCATTCCTCCAAATTGAGTCCCAAATCCCCGTTGTGCCCACTCACCAGTCAGTGTCCTACCACAGAATCAACATCTCCTTGTTGCTGTTCTTCTGGCCTTGGTCCTGGCTTAACTTCACAGGGCTTTAACTTCAAGAGAAGAAGAAGAAAAAGGAGAGAAGGGGAGAAATATTGAGGCAGGATATTCTGAGATATTGGAGAACATACGTGACAACCGCCTCAGAGCCCAACATTAACCTTTGTTGTCATGAAATGTATGACAGAGCTGAAAGAAGCACCCAGAAGATGCCAGCTACATTAATGTCTGATTTCTCCTTCCTGGGATGTTACAAAAAACAGTTTTGTTATAAGCAAGTAGAAGAACTAAAATTATTGAATAAATCCCAACAGAGATATTTTCTCCAAAAGTGTTTCTTCTTGTCTTGTTTTTTTTTAATGTAAAGCTTCTGAATATTAATTTGACTATGTATCATGAAACAGAATTAGGTAACTCTATACTATATCTGTTTTTTAAGAAGTTCTGTTTATGAAATTAAATTGATTTAGATATTTTACTTTGGGTTTTTTTTTTCCCTAGGTTATTGTTAGTGTTGTGTTTTCCAGACTGTTGGAAGGAAATAAATCATGTCCATAAAAATGAGAGAAAAGGAAAGCAACAAATTGACCTTTTCTAGCATACAATTCAGAGATTTTTATTATTCTGTTTATTTTTTTCCTGCTCCACATTCTGGACTCATCCAGCCCTAATGTACATATCAAGTGGGGATGACTGTACAGAGTTTATCTCATCCATATCCTGGGGTTCCTTATGCCAAATATTGCTGGTGGGAGGCACAGTCCTTGCTTAGGACACAACTCATATTATTCAGAAATTTCCTGAAAACTTAATTTGAGGCTAATTTCCCCAGTGAATCTCCATGTTGACTGGCAGCTAACTGTTCATCAAAGCAGGATGTATGCAAAGGAAAACAATTCCTGGCATGGATTCTCTACCAAAGAGACATTTATTCCTTAGTGTTCTTTAACAGTGGCTTTACAGTTCCTTCCTCCCTGAAATTTGCAGCCTTCAGATATTTGCAGTTTTTACTCTTTTTCTCTGTTTTTATTCACGTGGATTGTGCACAAATGAAAACGAGTAAAATTCCCAATTCCCAATGGTCTGTAACACTTTTGATAGCAGTCAGTACCAAGAACATGTAGTAATTTTCCCCTTTTTCTTTGAATTTCTTACAATTCACCAATCTTTGTATCAGTGTCTTCAGAGTCATAATTGTTCTGTATTTTTAGACTCCTCTCCAAAGAGGAGGGATGGAATTTTTTCAATGGCAGATGAAAACATAGCAGTATTATTAGTTTTCTGATATATTTGTAAAATTGTATTCGGGCCCGTAATGCAGAGGAAAAGTCTTTTACATCAAAGAGATTAATTAAAAAACACGAGAAAGATTGAAACTGCTATCTGCATATACTCAGTGGTAACAACATTGCCAGCCTTTGTTTAATAAATAGAATTCTCGTGTAAAATTAGACAGAAAAGACAATGAAATTAAGCATATGCCTGAAGTAGCTTGATTCCATTATTTTAATATCCTATTAGGAAATAATTACATCTCTACATGTACTGCTTATGTGTAACAATATTGGAAGAGGTGATATTGGAACTGAAAAGTTTTTTGGAAGGAGTTTTTATCCAGGGGCAGTTATGGCACAGCCCTCCAATTAACTGCATGTTTGGAGGGTGTTGAAGGGGAGCAGACTTGAGCCTCAAAGCAACTTATGTTCCTTGCAGAAGGCAAAAGGTAATCAGGTGGGGCCAGAGGTATCAAAGCAATTAAAACTTAATTTTTTGCATTTAATTTGGAGTACTCCACCTAATTGAAATTATGTTTCCAAAAAAGCCCTCACTGAGTTGTGACACGAGAAGTACAGGTTGTTGGGCACAATGGATCCTCCCTTGCCAATCCAAAGGTGAGGCAACTCCACCTTGAGGAGTGAGAGAACACAGAGCTTAATCTGAACATGGGACACCACCCACATTGTGCAGGAGCCTGACCTAACACCATTTCATCCCATGGAAATTCAGTGATTTCTGATCCATCCTCCAGTGCCCACCACGGACAGGTCTGACTGTTCCTGGCCAGAGCAGTCCATGGGATGGCTGGGGCAGCATTCCTGCTAGCCTGGTGTAGGTGGCTGCCTGAAGCGGATGCATCAGAAGCCCATCTTCCTTGGTATCACACACACCAGCACAGCTGGTCTTGCACAGGAGGGCACACTGTTTGTGGGGGAGACACTGGTGCCATGGCAGGTTCTGCCCCAGCTCCTCTGGTTGTCTTTAGGGTGACTCAAGGGAGAACACAACAGCCAAAACTACCAGCAGTGTTTTGGGGCAGAGAGGTAACGATTCAATATCTTCTCATTCACTTCACTACAAATTCAGGCCAACTTTATAGAAGCCATTTAGCATACATTAGCATAAAACAAGAATTGTGAGAGAGAGGGATAATGAGGCTCATTAACTTTATATCTGCTTTTATGTGGAAGAATTGCAAGGGTGGGTACTGAGTGTGGTTGGGACGGAGCTGACATTCTCCATAGTGTTCCATTTTGGATCCGTGACTAAAGCAGTGCTGACAATACAGCCATGAGTTAGCTGTGGCCAAACACACCTCCTCCTCCCTTCACTTTTAAACCCACGAGATTTTTTGGCTTTTTCTCTTCCAGCACTTTTCCCCATCCTGCTGAGAGGGGGACTGAGTCAGTGTGTGGCAGTGTGGGTGGGTACCTGCTGGCCAAGGTAAACCTGAGCTCTTTCAGAGATGATGACAATTGATGCAGGCTCACCAGAGGAAAAAAGTGTTTCAAAGAGAGAATTAGATCAGTTAGTAGGAAGAAATTCTTCCCTGTGAGGGTGGTGAGGCCCTGGCACAGGTTTCCCAGAGATGCTGTGGATGCCCCATTCCTGAAGATGTTCAAGCAATGAAGCTCTGAGGCAACCTGTTCTACTGCCAGGTGTCCCTGCTCATGGCAGGGGATAGAAACTGGAGAATCTTTAAGTTCCCCTACAACACAGACCATTCTGTGATTCTATGATAAGATCAAACTATGTAATGCTCTACGTTTTTTAAAATTAGGCCACTGAAAACTTCAGATATGGATTTAGGACTGCACCCATATTCATCGCTTGTGACTCCAATGTTTCTAAACATGTTTCTGATGGATCATTTTTAGCATTAACTTTTCCTTGAACCTTAGCTAAGTTAGCTTTCCCTATATAGCTTTGAATAAATGAATAAAAGAAAATGAAGATCAGAGGGTGGTGAAGAGGGGGTGTCTGTGATCCCAAAATAACATTGTGTTTTATTTAGTGCTTTTCCCCTCCTTGCAGCAGAAAACAGGAAGAGAATGGGCTGTGACATCACTGAGTATCTCCAGCTATGTAGGAACATATTCTGGCCCCACGAGAGTGTGACTTTCAGAGTGACCTAATGGCTGAGTGGCAAAAGTGACCAAGGCAGTCAAGGCCAGGGGGTGAAATTTGCAGTTGTTTATTGTGCTGAAAATAAACAACTAACCAGTGTGCCTAATCTAGGACCTGGCCAGTCATGCAGTCAGATGCACCTCCAGGGGGAAGGGCAGGTAGATTTGGAGGGAGGAGGTGGTCACTACAGAGACAGGCCAGGGCACCTCATTTCCTAAATTAAGTCATCTTATTAAGAGCTTTAATCTAGGAGGATGTACCTAAATTATTTCCTTCATCTTTAAAGTGCCAGAACTTTGCTAGTGGGTGGATTTGAGACATTTAAGTCACATGAAAGAGAGGCCACCCCAAAGAAAGTTTGGATGCAGCCACCTTGTTCTGGAGACTAGACAAGCCAGATGTGCCTCTGGTTTATCTGACCAATACTGATGTAGCTAGAGATGACAGGAAATGGGAGCAAGGTGTTTTGTCAGCTCACACATTTCTCCCAGATTTTACTGTTTCCATTTGAACAAGGATTTGGTACCTTTGTCTCAACATACATCCATGATACAAGCTTTAGCTCTTCTCATTGTTTTAAGCACTTTTTCCTACTTCATTTACAATAAAAGTCTGAAATTTTGTACTGAAGTGAGTTTTATATCTCCCCCTTTTAAAACATTTTTTCTGTGGTGATCCTACAGAATTTTTCAGCTGGAGGAACCTGAAAGGGGAACCTGAGCAGTGTCAGGTATTCATCTGGATCTCAGCAGGTTTAATTACTTGTTGACCTGCTCCCTTTTATCTTTCTTGCATTTATTCAAGCTGTTTAAAAGAGGCAAGGCAAGGCTGCACCTTCTGCTTCCTTAAAATTACTTGGAAAGTTCTATGCCTTGCCAATACATGCAATGTTGATTTTAGAACAACCTCTACAAATTGCCTTTCTGCAATTTTATACGTATGGGAGTATGCACAGATTCTAAAGCAAAGTAAATAGATAAAAATCCCTAAAACTCAACCATATAAAATATTAATATTGAGCTAGCAGAGATTTTTCCCATGAAAATAATTCAGATTTTGCTGACTGGTGCTTTCGCTGTGTTAAACCTCAGAAAAAGTTTGTGGGGTTTTGTTGTTTCCAGCAAGGACAATTAAAAAGAGTATTCTGGAATTATAAGCAGATCTTAATTTGGAATCTTCTACTAGCTAGTTGAAATACTAAACTTTTGCTGGCTTAGAGCAGCTTCTCTTTAAAACTGTTGATACCATCCTCGGTGATCCCAGGGTGCTCCTTGCCATTCCAGAGCTCCTGTCCCTTCAATTCCAGTGAGCTGTCTTGTCCTGACCTTGGAAGCTGATCACCCAAACAACCTGTCATGGACTTTGTCAGTCACAAAACCTGAGACTGGAAGATTTTAAAGGATGGAGAGATGGATGCAGGAAAAGGAGGAGGGAGAGGTTGTTTCGGAGCTCCCATTTCAGTGACAAGCACTTTAGTGACACTAAGTTGTGCTTAGTGAAGCATAAGCATAAATCTCGTTTGAAAATGTGCACTTCTTTGTACGTGGGATAGCTTTTTCTCCATCTTGCAATATTCTAGCTTGGCTGCCCAGTTCTAAGACAGTAGATGTGAAAAAGAGTAATAGAGATGGGGTCAAAATACACATTTACACCAGATACCTGTATGGATTTAGGAATTTAGGACTAGATGCCTCAGCCCCACTCTTTCTAGTCCAAGACATCCATATCAAATTAATGTAACAGACAAATGTCTTGCTAAAAGTCCATTAGATCTGCTCCACTAGATCTTTGAAAGTCTTTTCCAGGAACTTTCTTTTGATAGTCCATCCCCTTGATAAATTGCAACTTCAAATTCTGTATTATTTGTGTCCTATTTTGTTCTTCTTTCACAACCATTCTTTTCTTTCAACCCTTCTTATTCCTTTTTTGTTGCTCATATGATTGTTATTACATTTGACATTTTCTAGGGCCTGGGTCGTGAGTAAGTTCTTCGCCTTGTGGACAGACCAAAAGTTAGATATTTTTCCATAAACAATGTTCTAACTTTTCATATTTTTTTTTCCCACTTCTATTTCCTGCCTTACATGTTTGGGCTGTCAGGGCCATAGGGAAGGATATGCTTATATCCAAACCTGCATGGGTTATCTTCAACAACCAGGGCCTCTGGGGAGTGAATTGGAAGTTCATAGAGATGACAAGGAGCAAAGGCAATGAGGAATAGCCGTCCCACTTGCCTATGACCAAGAGGAAATAAATTTGCATTCTTCAGAGTGCTGGCTATCGAGTGGTACTTCATCTTGGTTGATTTTTACATCATGCTTGAGAGAAACAGTGCAAAGCTCTTCATTACTGACCTGGCTGATAACAGACCCTGACAGGAGACAGAGATGAGATCAATGTGGGTCTGTGCTCACAGCCTGAAAAATCCTAAAAATCTGCTAA
Source organism: Motacilla alba alba (assembly GCF_015832195.1). Lineage (NCBI taxonomy): Eukaryota > Metazoa > Chordata > Aves > Passeriformes > Motacillidae > Motacilla > Motacilla alba. Next base: position 7,235,077 of record NC_052018.1, read on the forward strand.
CATTGCCAGTCTTCTAGAATCGTGAATCATTTTCCCAGGCACCATTCTCCTGTGTTGAACAATTATGCAAGCAACTTCCAAGATTGTGGGAAAAAATCTATCCTGTTTCCTTGATGGGAATACTACAGTAAACAAAGTATGTTTTAAAGGCCTGAGCTTGAATAAGAATGGATCAAAACAAAAACATGTTCAGTGGAGATGTGTAAAGCACCTTCTGATGTGGTTGGTGCAGCAACACTAGAGTAAGTGGCTGCCCTCCACTTTTAGAAATAACCCTGTGGTTTATTTTATCGCAGGATTACCATCCTGTGGAATTTGGTTCTAATAGTTCCTATCAAAACTCACTCAGGCTCCTTTTTTTAAATCTCAAGCAATAAAAAAATAACAAATAAGTCTGCAGTGTTTCAAGCATTCACCTTTTGACATCTCTTCTATGACATCTCTCTCTTTTGTAGCCTCCTCTGAAACTCTATGTTTGGAAAGTAAACAAAAATTCTCAATCAAACTTTGGATTCCTTTGTGCCTTCCAGCAGAAGTGCAAGGATGATGATCATGATATTCACCCTCAGGTGGTCTTTGCCATAATACTGAGTTTTTGGGCTGTCCAAATGCACTGCATGGATGTGCAAGTGGATGTAGATGCAGAGCAAATTCCAGATGATGCTAGGCCCAAATTTAGGAGAATAAAATAGCACATATTACAAACTGAGATACATTAAATTTGGGACAGAAAGAAATTTATATTTACACAGAGAACAATCTAATGAAGATGTGATGTGGCAGAAAAAAAGATATTTTCAGCTTAGTTAAGACTGTGAGGAAAAAGCAAGCAGAGAATTAGCAAGAGCTTTGTTCTCCATCACAGCTCCCAAATGAATTCCAAGGTCTCATTTTCTTCTGCAGGTCACATATCTTTAAATCCAGGGACACCATTTTCTTTTCATACTACCATCTAAAACTCAAGTCACAAGAACTTTTCGAGGACTCAAAGTTCCGAAATTTTGTATTTCTGGAACCTATAAACTGTGATGCAAATTTTATACCAAAACTGATGTATCATTTATCAGGTGTATACAAACTGTGACAACAGTTACTATATAAAGAGATTAGTCCCTAACCTGATAGGAAATGTAGTGATCGTCCAGGAGAATGATTTGTCTGAATTTTGTCAAATATGCATGATATTATACAGTAGTTTTTTTCTCAAGTTCTCATTAAGTATATGGCTTTTCTCAGATTATGATTAATCTATTGAATTCATACTTAAGTAAACTGAATTTGGACTTTCAAATGCAGAGAAACATCTGTAGTTTAGCTGCCTGGGCATTGTGTTTGCTTTCTGGACAGGTCTTTGCACACTGAATTGCTGGGAACATGATAATAATGAGCAGCACTTTTGAAATCATCAGGGTAGTTAAACAAGAAGCCAGACCCCTTCAGGAGAGTGTGCACTGATTCGCTTTAGATCAGCTGGAGCAGCCGCAGCAAAAGAAAAGGATGAAAAAGCGAGATTGAAATGGAACAATTAACCTCTCTGCAGGAAAAAGGGCACAAAAACTACCTAAGCTGACTGCAGATAGCTGTAATTAAGGGATTGTAACTCTCTTTGAACTAGCTAATACCACAAAGACCAGGACTAATCCATTTAGTCTGCCACCCCACCTCCCACTGGTCAAAGATAAAGGTTTATGGCCTGTGATAATCAGGAGATTAAGTTAAATGACCATAATGAACCCTCCTCATTTTCAGCTCTATGGAAAGCCCTATTTTCTTCCCCACACTGAGGTGGTGGTCCAAAGTAGGTCCCTGGACAGCAATCCAAACTTAGGCATCAGCTGTGATTTGAGGTCCCTGAGGGTTTCTGTGGCACCCACAGCAGAGTGGGGAATGCAGGACCTCTGAGGAATGTCTGGTTTTCTGCAGTGGCAGCTGGAGTCTGGGTAAGGTTTCTCATTGCTGATTGAAATCTCATTTGCTGCAAAGGCCACCATGTGAGGTAAAAAGCCCAAGCAGAATACAGTGATTAAACCAAATGCCATACAAGGAGCAGGATGGAAAAATTCTTTTTTATGATCTTTACCTCCTGAATGAAGCCCTGAACTGGAATTTCACAATATTGACCTAATTAAAGGAGACAGCAATTGAACTCATGTGTCAATGTAGATGGGTGATGTTGGTCACAAGTCATGCTGAAACAAATGGCCTGTGAACTTCAGCAGGTGCCAGAAGAGCAGAATGGGGGGAACTTCCTCCTGCCTTGAGAATCACAGTTAGAGCTGGACCTCAGCCTCACCCAGCTGCATTTCCTCTCATTTACAGGCATTCAGATCCAAGGCTTTCCGTGTTCCTGCCTGCAAACTCTCCATCACAAGCACCATTGTAAGTACAATTATTAATAGCACTGTGGAACTGCATGACTTTAGCCATTTCTAAGGAAAAAAACCCTGAAAATATATAATTTTTGAAGGAACACAGATATTTTTCAGCAGAGTAATTTTTCCTTCCAAATATAGTACTTCATCAGCAGCAAAGGATGAGGGTTTTTTTTTGTTAAAACAAGTGAAGATATAATGATATGTTTTGAGAGTATCTGAACTCCTTTTTTCCAAATTACTTCTTTTTAACTTTTTGAGATGCCATATTCCATAACAAGTAGTTGTTCAAGCCTAAAATTAAGAGGAACATTTCAGAATTGTAGAGGCAACTGGGGAGGTTCAGTTCTTTTAGGTTTTTTTCCTCTCCTTTAGAATAGACATTTTGCTTCGTAAATAACAAAATTTCTTGGGAAGGAGATTATCCAATTCCCTCATGGCCTTACTGGTTTTGTTAGTCAGCCTTAGAAACAGATAAATGAAAATATAGATAGAGCTAAATGTAATATAAGGCAGCATGCTTGCAATTGCAGTGTGTGCCGAAGAGTAAATCATTGCTTGACACCTCAGTGGAATGTTGGATTTCACTTCAGTGACTCAGTCCTGCCTTTTCCACACTGGTTATCCCAGAAGGAAACTCCAGCAGGGCCTTTCCATTCATCATCTCTTTTTCTATATATGCCTTTGTGAGCACACCCAGAAGATCACAGACAGTAAAATGTCATATACTTGTGCAAAGTCATAAGAAACATAAGAGGGTCACAGTTCTGTAGCATATTTGGGGCAGGTTTTTGCAGAAATTACTGCTAAGTGCTGTGTTTTCCATTTGTCCTGCTTTCTGCACAGACATCTCTGCACAGCTATAAAGGACACTCAAAGTAAAGGACTATGGATCATCACATCCAGCTCTGGTATGAGGCTGTGGCACTGCTTCCATCATGAGACGGGTGCACCACAGGTATTCTTTTCTTGACTAAAAGTGTCCTAATGGTACATCCAGGAAAACACAAAAAAGCACAAAAAGAAGAGGAGGAGGAGGAGCAGGAGGAGGAGGAGCAGCAGGAGAAGATTAAGACCATTGCAGGTACAGTGTCAAGAAAGATTTGCTGCCTGCAGCTGGTCACACGTGGCTGGTGGGAATTTCCAGCCCTCCCAGGTAGGCTGTCTTTCAGACCCATCTGGTTCTTCATGTTCCTCATTCCTTCCAGTATAACAAGTCACTAGTCTTGGGGATGTTATCATCTGTGTTTGCAAATGTGTAACTGCTCATGGCACTCCCAGAAAGCTGCTGTAACTCTCTTTTAGTAATGCAGAATTATTTTCTGCTAAATGGAAACTTGTTGCACACAAGTTTCTGCCTACCCCCCTCTGTCTACTTTTGTCCACTTACCAGACTTATACCATGCCAAATTCACAGACCAAGTCATGGACTCTGTTTCTCATGAGTCTTTTCAATGCCTGGGGTTTTCCAGTTTGTATGAGAAATGTCTGCTCTGAAACAGAGCTTTCCTCAGATATGTCTTTTCTAGTGCTTAAGGATACTGTGGTCTTCATCATGTTTATGACTGGGATAATAAGAAAGGTTTAGAAATTTTCAACTAGCATCAACTAGTTATGTCTGTTTTAAATATTTCTAAATAGGTGTATTTCATTTCTAAACAAAATCTGTATAGGTCAGCTCTTATCACTAGTGTAGCTACTGTAAAGTAACAGTTCAGTTGATTCATGTTATCTGAGAATCAACTCCTCATTCATGGGCTTTCCAGTTCCATGAAACACAATATATGAGGTGCAAGACTTAGATGAGGTTAATTATCTACATTGCAATAATCTACTTTATAACCCTATCATGTCCAGTTCCTAGCTTGCTGAAAATCTGCCATGAAAGCAATGAGAGCTTTTCAGAAACAACCCCTAATTCAGGGTCGCCCCTGTTTCTCCCCATCTGGACAAGAGAAGTTTCCCTTTGCCTTTCATAATTCCTTCTGATAAAGCTCCTGATCTTTTACCCTCTCTTCCTACAAAGCCCTTTTCTCCAGCCTCCATTATTTAAGATTCATGTATTTTATCCAGCACCAAAATTCCACTGCCCATAAAGATTCACAATAGCTCTCATCCCTAATTTTCATGATAAGCTACATTCAGTCTTGCACAAGACTCCATTTTCCAAAACACTATATAAACACACCATTAGAAGCGCTCCCTTCATCAAGGAATTTTCTAATCTAAGCATGAAGAGGAAGGTGAAGGTGTCATCTCACTGACACATTAGCATCCCATCCTCTGCACTCAAGTGCCTCCTGTATCACCTCGACTTTCCTCTTGCTTTCAGTGTTTTGGAAGAGAACAGATGTGGCTGGGCTGCAGGAGGCCAAGTCAGGAGCATTCTTTCTACTCAGGAAGTGTAATAGTGTTTGGCTCTTCAGGGCTGTTTATAGCAGTCAGGACAGCAGGTGTGTTTGGATGGTTCAGAACACCTTCTGCCACTTTTGCAGGCTGTGCTCAACCATAACATCAGTGAGCCTGCAAATGAACTGCTGAAGTTACTCCTGTACTTGTCTTTTATATTACCTGTGCCAAGGAACAGTAAGGGAAAAAATTCAAATATAAGGGGGACAGAATGGAAATGGAGGGAAGCCCTATCCTCACTATACATGGGGTTTTGTGTTTCAGAAAATTGCTCTTTCTACTTCCAGCTTTATGCAAAAATCCAGAACAATGTTTGTTGTTGAAAAGCCAGCTGGGAGGGACCATTTCACAGCTGCTGAGGAGGTTTCCTCAGCCATCCACAGCAGGAAGGATGTGACCAGGCCCCAGAAAGCTGTGAGATCACAGCTTACATAGGCACACATTTCCATTAAAGCAGCCTAAGACACGCAATGGGATGTTGCCGTAACAGCAAGAGCACCCAGTGAGCTCAGTCAGGAGGTGTCAGGTTTTCTGCTATCACAGAAGTACCTGAATTATTAAGTGTTAGCTCGATTCTTGTGTCTGTGCTATATAATCACAGAATAATTTCCTGATGCCAGCCTTAAAAAAATTACATCTCATCTACTCTAATTACTAGACTTGCTGTGCCAGTGCAGTGAGAAGGACAGCATCCTAAAATAGGGGAGTTGTCCAAGGAAACTCAAGCTGTGGGGTGGAGTGGGGTGCTCAAGATGAACCAGTGGGGTGCTGAAGGAACCAGAGGTGAATCCTACCCCACAGCGACTATATGGACATATAAACACATCCATGGATCTGAGTCACACACCTTGTCTTATTCGTACCAAGTTACCTGTGCCTTGTCTCGTTAATTCACCTCACCATGATATTTTATGAAAAATCCCTTTACCAGGATTTTTCTCTTGAGAAGCCTCAGAAGAGAAATGTAAACAATAACTATCTGATTGTTTTGGAATGTGGTCTGGAGATGGTTTACCAACAGGTGCATCTTTGATTGGTCTCATGTGAATTGTTTTTACTTAATGACCAATCACTGTGTCGGATTCTCTGGTCTGTCATGGGTTTTTGTTATTCTCTCTTCTAGCCTTCTGATGTATTCTTCTCTCTTTTTCTTTAGTATAGTTTTAGCACAGCATTTTAAATACAATATAACATCATAAAATAATGAATCAGCCTTCTGAAACATGGAGTCAGATTCTCATCTCTTCCCTTGTCCTGGGACCCCAGCAACCACCACATTCACTATCCATCCTTTTTTCTGTGAAAAGACACTTTGGGGAGATAGATATGTTGCACATATTCATGAGTAATTCTGTGTGTGTCTCTGTGGTGAGCATTCATTTACAGGATGAACATTGGACAGCATTCAGGAAAAATACCCAGATATATCTTGCATTGAGAATAATTCCCTTCATTCAGCTGAAATTCAAACCCAAGTAAGATTTTTTCAATAAGAAGACTGAAAGTTTAATATTGCAGTATATAAAAAGTTTCTTTCGTCACTTTTAAATAGGTGGTGCTATTCAGTTCTGATTAATTCTGCATTTCATTTCCTACAAAGAAAGAAAGTAAACCATTGCACTCATTTTATCTTTTTCTAAATACTATTTACTCAATTTGATTAATCATTATTATTCAACAGAGGTACTTTAAAGAAACTCAGATTAAACTCCATTATGCAGAGCATTGTGTATTCATACAGTAAGAGACAATGCTTGCCTCAAAGAGGTTACAGAATAAATAGATAACAGGCTTGTTGAAGTTCTCATTTTATGGACAGAACTTAAAAACCACACTGAATGCCCAAGGACAGAGAGGATTTCTAGAGCAGAACTGACTTCAAACCCTAGGACCTTTAGGATATATGTCCACTGGGTTTAAGGAATTTAGAACCAAAAAGTCTCCCATAAAAATACCAGGCATGGAAAATATCTGACGATAGCACTAAGAAGCATTTGCAAAAAATACCCTTCAAGCCAGAAATATCAATAGGATTCCCCTTTCCCATTGCATCTGGGCTTCCTAAGTTGTCTATAAACTACACCACATGCACCTGCACTAACCAGATTTTTGGGATACAGTCCAAACAAGACTGGATCTCTCATTATCTGTAGATAAGTTTAAGTTCTAGAAAATAGTTGCCTGATTTTATCCTATGTAACACTGTGCCATCTGAAAACTTGTCCCTGAGGCTTTTGACTAAATGTGTCAATAGAACACAAATATTTACATCATTTTTTCCCTGCTGGCAAAGAACATCAAAAAGAGAAACATCATATATTTTTTCCCTTAGCAGCTTTAGTCTACTCAAGCTTGTGAGTTGTAGGTCATTAGAGCACAATATTTTTCCCCCAGGGCCTACAGCACAGGAAGAACTGTTTATTCCTTATTTTTCCCTGCTGCAAAGCATCTTATAAATTTAAACATAGTTAAAAATTAAGTTTTTGATAACAATTGAGTCCTTCAAACTGCTAGGCTACATTTCTTCTCTTTATTGGCCTTGAGATGTTCTTTCCTGACACTGTGGAGACCTACCCAGTTAAGAAACCAGCACAGTAAAACTTTCTCCTAATTTCACAGAAGTAACATACCACAAAAAAGCCGTTTCAGTAGTGCCAGAGATCAGCAAATACCAAGAACTTCACAAAAAGTGTATTTAAACATAGGCCAAATAACAAAATACTTTTAACTTCTATAATTTGCTGTGAAATTGCTGCTTAAGACGCTTCCCAGTAATGGAAGATGATGTTCCTTCTTCTCCCAATATATGCATGTTTTCCCCTTTTTGTAGGACGTACTACTTTATTTTTGACCAACAAATAAGAACTGTCGCATTTTCTGTTGTGTTTGCTGCATGTTCACTGATGCATCATCACTGCCTCTGACACCTCCAACCACCTCCCACACCGGGGTGAGCAGAAAGGAAAGCACAGTGACTGGTCTACAAAACAGCACAGGACTCTGATTAGCTAATGAGGGCTTTCATTTAATTAAAGCTTTGGGCTGGAAAGGGGCTGTAAGGATCATCTAATCCCTACATCAAGTTGTTCAAAGTCTCATCCAGCATGACTTGTAATGTTTGCAGGGATAGGGCAGCTACAGCTTCTCTAGGCAACCTCTCCCAGTGTCGCACCACCATCACCATTAAAAATCTCCCCTATGTCCAGTCTAAACCTACCCTCTTTCAGTTTAAAAGCATTGCCCCATGTCTTATCACTGATTATTCAATTTTCATGGTTGTAACTCTACAAGTCAGGAAGAGATTAAGTGAATGCTGATATTCAAAGGAAATGGTAAAACTACAATAAATATAGATATAATAACAATACAAGGGACAAATATGAAGCTGTATCTCAACAACGCAGGAAGTAACCTGAGAAGATTTTAATCAGCCTGGTCTGTTTCGGCTAGCACTGTGGTGGGTGCATGCAAAACAGGGGAAATGTTCTTTCTTTTATTGCTAAGGAACAAGACAAGGTGAGGGGAATGTGCAAAAGTTACAAGGGTAATGAAGTTCTCTCTTGGTTAGATAATCCCTTCCTCCTCAATGCAGTGCTCCTCACTTCCCATGGTGTTTTATTCAGTCCTCATGCACTGTGTTTGACAGAGCATTTACCATTTCCCTTACACACCTAATCTGCAGTCAAAACATCCTCACCAGGCAGGAATTGTTCACTATACCTAAACAACAGTAAAGAGGGATGTAAAATGCCCTTGGGTCCCACCTGACCTAGGAAGGCAGAAACTGTTATTCTGCACTGAGATAAGGCACATCTAATCCCAAAGCCACCCCTGCCAAGGGAGGGGCTGAGAAGGACATGAGTGCCCAGCACCAGAGGGAAATGAGCTGCTTCTCATCTGGTGTTTATTATTTATTTCCAATGCTGCAGCAAGAGGTTTGACATCACCTCCTAGGTGTCCAGAGCAATGAAAGAAATATTATCCACGTCATGGATAACCTTTTTTCTTAATTTTTATTCTTAATTGTACACTATAGGGAAATTAATTTCATTTATTGATCTTTTTCTTGGTTTTCTTGAGTTTTCTCTCACACACTTTTCAATTTCACATAAATCTGTCCCATATAAACCTTTTTGCTGGATGGTTTCCTACGAATTTTCAACCCAGAATATGCAAGGACCTAGCAATGGTCCAAAAAGTGAAGTAATTCATGTCTTCCACTATTTTGTGTAAACAGGCACACACAAGCCTGTTTACACAAAAGAGTGGAAGACATGAATTACTTCACTTCATCCTGACATTCTGGATTTTGGGTGGTGATTTTTTGGTGGTTTCCTTGTTATGCTCCAAGAAGTAGTGCGATTTCAATGAACAACAGTATCTGATATCCATTTTATATCCCTCAGACTGCCCTGTGCTTCACACTGTTCTTCCTCCCCACAGCACAAAAACGCCAGTGTGACAAACTGGCATGATTCAGGAGGAAATTAATGGGGATCCTTTGAATAAAAGTATCTCAAGAAATGGGCTCTGTAGGTTTAGGAATTTAAAGACAAGAGCACAGATTCAAACCTACATTCTTCTACTCTGGGGTTAAGAAAATTAAAATAGTGACACAGGAATAGCTGATTTGTGGAGGATCCCTGCTGGAGATTGAATCAGCTGCTCATGCATAACTTAGCAAGTCATTTGAGATGCACTAGAGTGTCTCACCTGCCCTCCTGATTCCTCTGCACAGTGGCACAGATCTCACATATGTCCTGTGTCATATGGAATCAGAATTATTTAGGCTGGAAAAGACCTCTAAGAGCATTGAGTCCAACCATTAACCCAGTACTGCCACACCCAGCAGTGAAGGGGATCACCCTAAATGCCATGTCTACATATCTGTTAAATACCTCCAGGGATGGTGACTCAGACACTCCTCAGGCATCCTGTTCCAATGCCTGACAATCATTCTGGTGAAGAAAATTTTCCTAATATCCAATCTAAACCTCCTCTGGTGAAACTGAAATCCATTACCTGGGAGAAGAGCCTGACCCTCACCTGGCTGGACTCTCCTGTCAGGGAGTTGTACAGAGCAACCAGGTCCCCCTGAGCCTCCTTTTCCCCAGGCTAAACTCCATTTCCCTCTGCTGCTCCTCATTAGATTAGATTAAATCATTAGACCCCAGTCTTATGAGGAGCTACTTCTATCTACCACTCTCTTGTGGATGTCCCAGGAGTTTTAAGGTACATCCAATGGCTGAGAATGCCCAGTGACCCTCAGTGCCCAGCAGTCTGCAGATACATGGGAAGGAGCTGCTCCTTACTAATGACACAAGTGATACCAAAGCTCACCCCTAAAATCCACTTGTTCAGCTAGGGTGTCAAGCAGCCCTTGGACATTTTTTTTTCAAATTAGACTTCTCTTCTTGATGGTTTCACAGGCCATTAGCAGCTCCCTGATCCAGGTGTAATTAAAATCAATTAAACACTATAGGAGGTGTTAAAACATTTGTCTCCTCTGGCATCTCCTTTCTAGTGACTGTTGTGGGAGACCAGACCCCCAGCAGACAGGTAGACCCGTACCTAACACAGACCTAACTCTCAGTGTGTAAACCTGGGTGCTTGTGATCAGGCCTCCTTCAGGGCTGGAGCTGCAGGAGGACAACAGCCCAATATTTACTCCAAAACTACACATGTGGTAGATTTTTGACTCGAAACTTTTATTTCTCTAAGCTTCTGCAGAATATGCAGTATCAAACCACATTATCATAGAGTGATTTGGTTTGGAAGGGACCTTAAAAATCATCTTGGCCCAACCCCCTGCAATGGGCAGGGACACCTTCCACCAGACCAGGTTGCTCCAAGCTCCATCGAGCTTGGCCTTGAACACTTCCAGGGATGAGGAACCCACAGCTTCTCTGAAAAACCTGTTCCAGTGCCACCCATCCCCATGGCAAAGAATTCTTTCTATAATATAATCTGAATCTCTACTCTTAAATATAAAATTCTTCCTCCTTGCCCTAGCAATGTATGCCTGTGTAAAAAGTTGCTCTCCATCCTTTATTTCATCATAAGAAGTATGAAGACTTTCAAATGTGCCAAGGGATGGTGAGGATTAGATATTAACATAGTAAAATGATGTTTCTGATGTCTCAAAGAAAATACAGTCCTGTTACTACATGTTTAAAGAATGATGAGGCACTAAAAGAGACATTTCATCCCATAGATCTGAGGTCTGCTTTTTATCTTCCTCATGAAGATCAGAAGTTATTAGATTTTTATCTGTTTTAATTGAGAGTCATGAGAAATAACTGGTGAGAATCCTATTAACTTTCAGTTTTTAAATCAGAACAACTACTTGGGAAAACTTTTGAGAAGTACATTCTTGGCATGTTCTAATTTGATTTGACTGTTTTTCAATGTACTGACTATGACCACAACTTACACATTTTATCAGCACAATGATGGTGGCATTGGTAGTGAGAAAGTGAGTCTTAAAATGCTGAAAAATAAAACATTCCAGTCCTAAAAACTCTGAAGACCATAGTCTTAGTGGATTTTTCCTGCAGATATAAAACAATTACCATATCTAAGCTTAGTTAGTGGGGCCAGCTCTACTGGCATTGGAGAAAATGAGGTGATTTCAGCAGCTCCAGTGGGTGATTCATTTCAGACACCTACCTAGAGTGAACTGAGTAACTCACAGCAGATGTCACAAATTATATCTGCTCCTCTGCATGTAACAAGGTCTGAGAATCTCGTTCAGAAGGGATTGTTATTTCAGAAATCAAATTCCATCATCACAGGGTAAGAGGAATCCCACCCAAATTACCCTTGTAAAAAATTCCCTATTGTTAAATCATAATATAAACATTTTAAGTTAAATTGCTGACTTCTAAACAACTCAGTTTTCACTATTTTCATGCTGATTTTTTTTCCCTGAGGGGTACTTGCAAACTAAAGGGCTCTAAAACCAGCCTGGGTCATATAAAAACATTAAGTGTTGCAGTATGAGCACTATTTAATGCTGCACTATTAATCAGTTGAAGGACCTCTGACTTTCAGAAACAAAGCTGTAAGTAGGTCACTTTCTGCTCTGCAGCAATCTCCTCTTGATTGCAGAGCACTTGCTTTTGTTAATAGGTCACTCTTTCGAATAACTGCTGTGTTTCAACACTTTCCAAAGATTCCTCGGAAAGAAACACAGTAGTCATCTTTCCAGAGCACTCATGTATATCACACGGCTTCTTTCTATTTTAAAATATTTCCTATCAGCTCCTACTGTCACCAGAGCACTTAACAGCTATTTTAGTTTTCCTTCTGGCTGCCATGTGCACCACTTCCTATCACAGCACCATCTTCATCAAAGTGTAATTCCAAGAATTAATAACCTGAAAAATCCTGGTCCAATGCATACTTTTGGGACCTTGTCTAAGATCATTTCTTGTTGAGATCCAAAGTCTACTACCTCTTACAATTTTATTAAATGCTATTGCTCAAATATTTGCACCTCCATCCTTACTTCCATTAACAAGTTTGTGCAGTGGCAAATGTGATCTGTCAGCCAATGTTAATCACATCATCATCTTTCTGCAGTGTCCTGAGGTTTAGATTGCAATGCATCAAATACAATACTCAAGAAAAGATGGATTGTATCCACCATGAGTTTCACCCACACACCCTGTAATAACCCAAGATGCCACAGTTTTTGTCAGATGTGATTAATGTCTCAAACTCATGGTGCTTATTGCTCAGCAGGTTCATTTCCCCAAAATACTTACTTTTTCAGTCCCCTTCTGCTATATTCTAGCCTACTGAAGTCAAGCTAAGTGGTCACTGATTTCCCAGGTGGTCTTGAGTATCTGCTGGGCTGTTTCCATTCAAATAGCTTCTCACTCATTTTCCAAGAGCATTTTACTCCAGCTTGTGCATTGCACTCTACATGGAATTTTGAGAATTAGGATGCAATCACCATGTTTTCCTCACAGACTTGAAAATTCAGGGGTTTCATCTGGTGAGTCAGTGGAAGTGCTTTGTAGCAACATGTCTATCAGAAATCTATGGTAAAATATAGAAAGTGAGCTGGTGTTCTAAATAAAGACTGAGAGAACTGAAGCCATTTGCAAATGAAAAGTCTTCCCAGTTTTAGAAATCAACAGAAGAAGAAAAAACACATAACACTGCAAACATACAGGGACCAGAGTTGGAGTGGTAGGCGAAAGAAATGAATTTCAACAGGCATTCAGACTAAAATAACCATCATCCCAGGAAGACAGGGATTATAGGAGGGAGGCAGACAGAAAAGAAAGGAGACAGTATAGGAGGAAGGTAGGAAAAAACTACATTATCATTAGCAAAAAAATTATTAATCAAACGCCAGGAAACCAAATTTGCTAGGATGATGTCAAGCCTTGAGCTGTGCTGCATCCTTCACAGCAGGGAGAAAATTTAAATTTGAGAATGATGGATGCAAAAAAGCATCAAAGAAGCTGGAAAAGGAGTTTTGCTATTCCTCTTGAACTAGAATGGAGAAAATTAGCCACTGAGGACAAGGCAGGAAAAAGGGAAAGGTGGTAGTGGCACACAGGAAAACATGGATCTGAAAATTACCAGGACAAACTGCATAATTTGGAAAAGACCTGGGTGTGAGTTAGCATTCTGCATTGCAGTCTCCTCTTTTTGCCACACTCCAGCCTCGTTTTCCAGAGTCAAATATTGGGATCCAGCAGTCTATGTGATCCAGGCTCAGGGGGGGCTCTGTGCTGAGCACACTGCCCAGGCCACGTCTCTTTGGGCTGTCCCTGGGGTGGCTCCAGGTCTGAGGGGTCAAAGCAAAATACTGTCCCTTTTACCCTTTCAGACCCATTCTTCAAACAAATAAAGTCTATAACTAAACAACAGGAAAACACAGTCAAGGATGTTCCCAAATAGCAAACAGCAGCTTTGCCAGTTCTAATTACATTTTGTCTATAGACCTATTTTTCTTCATTGCGGGATCATGATATTTTTGTTAAGGAGCTACAGTGATTTGAGAGTTAGTCAGCCATTGGCACAGTGCAAAGGGAAAGATTTTTGTTTCCCAAGCCTTGGCAAACAGGTAAGCAGGGAAGGGAACAGATCTTAGCTTAAGGAGCAGGGTGAGAGCAGTGGCTGCAAACACATACCAGCAGGTAACAGAGATCTCTCATGTTTATACAGAAGCCCATAGTGATTTTCTGTACCCCTCACAAGTAAAACACCTCTTTTACAACCCCACAGTGGTATCTGAATGGTGCATTGTGCTTCTCAGCAGAGATGGATTTCTTAAATAAAAGCATAATTATCTGTAGACTTGTGGGTTTTGTCTCTACCATGAGTTCCTGAGCGTACTCCTGTAGCCCAGACAAACGAGGCTGACCCAGATCCGCTGGATTCCACCTCATGTTCAATCAATTCTCTCTGTGGTGCTGGTTCCTGGCTCTGCTCAGCCCCCATCACCTCTGTTCTGCATCACAAAGGATGCACTGTTCCCTGGGGTGAGCACTTGTTCTCCTCTAGCTGGGTCCAGCAGCCAGCTGTGATAAGCAAGACTCTCAGGCAGCACTGCCCTGGACTGGTAATTAAACAGAGGTTTGGTCCAGGTTTGTGGCTACTTTTCTCCATTTTTTGTAGCCCTTTTCATCTCACAGTTTGGCTCTGGTTCCTTCACTTCTGCTGCCCACATCCCTGCTTGAGGAAGAAATTATTAACATTAGCCATGCTTCTCTTCATCATGCAACTTTACCATGTCAGTCCTGTGCAAGGAGAAATTAATCTTATTTAAAGATGCATGAAAAAGTTAAAATCAGCAAGAAATCATCCAGCTGAAAAAGCTTTTTGGTTTTGGTTAGTGACTAATATTATAGCAGCACTTCAAATGCAGAAATCAATTCTTTATTGTGGTGGATTCTGCATAACCTCTGCATTGGTTCTGCAGGGAATTAACAGGTAACCAGAAAGAAGGAGAATTGGGATCTATCCTTTATTTTGACCAACCATCTCAATTTGTTCTGGTCTTTTTTTGTTTGTTGGCTTAATTTGAAAGTTAGAAAAAAAATATTTTAAAGATAAAGAGCTTTCAAAGATTTCTTCCCAGAGGCTCCATTTAAGCGCCCTCTCACAGCTTTGTTGAACAACAGGAAAGATATGAGTTGTTCTGCAGAAGTGCCCTCCAAACAGAGGAGTCCTTGACAGTTCACTGAGCAGGCAAATTGACATTGTTGTATCTGCAGATCAGCAAAGGGAAGCTCAGCTCTGCTTCCCCAGGTGAGCTCAGCCAGGGACATCTGCAAAGGCCAGGCCAGTGCTCTGACTTCTGTGAATTTCCTGGAAGGAACTAAAAGTGCATTAACCTTTTGCTGCCATGGAGAGCTGCCCCTGCTGAAACTCTTCCTTCACCTCTCAACATCCAGTTGTTCAGTTGTCCTGAGCAACAGAATTCCCCTGCTCAGAACTGGAGCCCGGAGTGGACAACTCCACTTCTCAAGAGGAGTGATAACATTGAACAGACAGGTAAAGCTTTTCTGCGCAGCAGAGATTTGTCAGGGACAATGCAGGATCATTTAAACCTATTCCAAGGTACAAACTGCTATCCAAAGCATATATCAGAATAGACACCACAAAAAATTGATCTCCAAACCCAAGCTCACACAGTCTTCCCCACAGAGAAGATACAAGATGAGGATTGGCCAATATTAGTAATATTCTTTACAATAAAATGCACAGTGAAGATCTGGACCAGCAGGTATGAGGAGCTGAGAATACAATGTACAGAGATCCATTTTGCCCACCTCAAGCAGGTAGAAAGAAAGAAAAAAAAAGAGGGTGAGGCAGTGACTGCTGGAAACAGCTAGGGTTTTTAGCCACATATATCAAAAAAATAAACCACCTTCAACACAGCTCCACCTAAAAAAAAACCAAACAACCATATCACATACAAAAAAATTCAACACCACAAAACACTAAAATATTTGACTAAATATTTTATAACAAAGAAAAAGGTGGAGTTTTTATTTCTCCTTTCAGGAGTACTAAACAGCCTCTACTTTCTCCAAAGTGCTGATGATCACAATACTTTCTGTGTTTCCTCTGGTTCCAGGCTGCTCCTCTGCCATGAAGCAGCATGATAAATACCCCCAAGCAGTGCTCCCACTGCT
Source organism: Motacilla alba alba (assembly GCF_015832195.1). NCBI lineage: Eukaryota > Metazoa > Chordata > Aves > Passeriformes > Motacillidae > Motacilla > Motacilla alba. The sequence goes on from NC_052018.1 coordinate 7,251,020, forward strand.
TGCAGGTGGGGAGCACTGGCTGAAATGCAGTGGGGAAGAACGAGCAGCTTGGTCAGGGCAATCAGAACATTGATCACATGTTCCTGTGGCCCCTCTTTTCCTGAAGCACTCTATTTGTAAGCTTGAGGTGTAAAGCCTCAAGAGTAGAGAAAATCAAGAATCATTCTTTGATATGGATGTTATGGCACCTTGATCATCTACCAAAGGTTTGTGCTGACTGGAAATTAGCCACGGTTATTCCAGTTTGCAAGAAGGGTGTAAGGGCAGACCCAGGAAACTGCAGGCCTGTTAATCTAACTTCAGTTCCCAGAAAAAATATTGTGAAAAACAAACTGGGTACTACTGAAAAACATTTAAAGACTGAGTCTATCATCCACCATGGACAACAAGGGAAAGCCCAGTCTAACTTGATCTCATTGATGAAAAGATGATCTGCCCAGGGGATGTAGGGAAGGTCTTTGATGTACTTTGCAGAGAGGATGTTCCAAGATTGGAACAGACTTCCTGGAGAGTTGATGCCCTAAGCCCACCAGTGTTTAAGAGGCATTTGGACAATGCCCTTAATACTCTGCTCTAACTTCTGGCCAGGCCTGAAGTGGTCAGAAAGCTGGACTCATGTAGGTCCCTTCCAAGTGAAATTTTCTGTTCTACTCTGTACAGGCCAGCAGGAATAATTTTGAGGAGGCTGCTTTTTCTGCCTTCTGTACCTCCTCTCCTCTCAGCAATCCTCTCTCCTTCATGCAGACTTCCCTGTTTCTCTGGGATAAAGAACTGCTGCCTCGTGCTAGCAGTGCTTTGCATTTTTGTACCCTTTGCTGACAGGGAATTCAAGGGCTTTGAAAGACTTCAGACTAAAAAATGCTTGTAGGAGCTTGACAAAGGCAAGGAAATGGAAGCCCAGAGCAGCCAGCAGAATACCTAAAGATGGGAAATAACCAAGGGGGAGTAGCTACACCTGTGCTTTTGGATCATCATCAAGCAATATGAGCAGGCAGATGCATATCAGTCTTTTAGTTACCAGTGCAGCTGAATTCAGAGCAGAGCTGAAGTTAGCAAGTGCTTAAAGGAAATTTCTCTAAATGGATTCCCCATGAGGCTCTGTATCACTTTGGTTACATCCAGAGCAGGAGAAAACATTGCAGTCCAGCTGAAGTGAAACCTAAATATGTATTGTGCTATTGCTGGATACCACAATATTAATGCAGTGATTGTCAAAGATACCTCAAAGTCCATCTCAGCTTTCAGTTGAGAAGAGTTTTACAGTATTGAGGGGTTTTGGTACTGGCCAAGGGGAAATAAATATTAAGGAAAGCACAAACAGCTACCAGCCAGGCAATCAAAGAGGAAACAAATGGGCAAACACCAGCTACGATTCAGGCTTTATTATGAAAGAAGCAGCATATTCAGCTGAGGGTCTTGACTTCAACCTTTCAGAAAGGCAGGGGCATCTCCTCTGTTAACAGTCTGAGAAGATTGTATCTCACTTCAAATGCAGATGCTGTTTTGTCTTCAGTATTGTCATTTGACCATGTTTTCTGAGAAATGTAGCAGAAAAGTGAATTATGTAGCAATTTTAAGGATGGCACTTTACATTTTAAACATGCAGGCAGAAAAATAATGTCTCTTGTTTATATCATACTCCTTAAACTCGGAGGGCATCCACATTTCAGAGAGAATGTAGCTTGGAAAAATAAAAATCTTCATAGTGTAAATGCTCATTGAAAGTTTAACATTTCTGGGATGTGGTTTCTAATAGTAACCTCATTAATTTAACTCTGTAGAATGCAAGTGTAAAGCATCTTTTGCTAGCCCAGCTCATAGCTAGGTTGATTCTGTATTTCTACAATGCCATATGCTGAGCAAAAAGCAGTTTATTTGCATTTTTATATCCTACTTCTGTTTTGTTATTGCCATTGCTAGTAATGTTCTTTTCCACATTCCCTCACTGATACTTAGTAAGCATCTGGTGTTTCTCCAAAACAAATTTATCCTAAATACTTAATAATAGTAGCCTGCTCTTGACCTTCAAATACAACAGATTTTTGTCTTAAAAATGAGAAAAACTGCTATTTATATCATTCCCTACCACCTGTCCCTCTCATTTTCATTTGCCTATCACAATACCACAATACTTTGTGGTATACAGAGCCTTAAAATAGTTGTCATTATTTTAGTTTTCCTCTGTTCTTCAATTTCTTATGTAATTGCCTTACTGAGACATCCTCACTTTACTTCTCTCTTGAAAGAAATTTCTGTTTGATGTGGAGAACACTGAAAGGAGCCCTGGTCCCAGGAATCACTGCAACAGAACACACTCAGAGCAAGAGGACTCCTAAGAATGGCTGTCCCATGTCAAACCTATTTTGCTAGTCTCTGTTCAAAGCTTGTAGCATGAGCCTCAGGAAAGGGACAAGGAAGAAAGTCAGTACAGAACAATCCACCCATTACAGTCCTGAAGATTCTGGCAAGCTGCAGTTTTGGGATTTTCAGAGCTAAAAGTTATTGATAAGCATACTTCATAGTCATTTTATGGCCATTTTTTTCCCCACCAATAATTCCTCTGATTAATTTTTTTGAGCCTATCATAGAATCATGGAATGGCTTGGGTTGGAAAGGACATTAAAGTTCATCTCGTTTCAGCTGTCCTGCCATGGGCAGGGATGCCACCCACTTGATCAGATGGCCCAGGGCCCCATCCAACCTGTCCTTGAACACTTTCAGGGATGGGGAGCCCACAAGTTACAGATTTACAGCTCATGTGTGGGTAGATAGTCAGAAAATCTTCAGTCTCCACAACATCTCACAGTTATATGTCCCAAACTTATTCATCCTGAAGCAAAACTTCATCCAGATGACCAAGAGGATAAGGAAAAATGCTCTGGTTGGTGTGAGTATTTAAATGGTGGAGGTATTTCTGTGAGTAAGAGAACTCAATACCTGCTATTTCTGTGCTATCTTCAGTTATTTTCAAAATTATCTAAAGAAAACCTAGTAAACACTTAAAAAATAAAAGTCCAGTTGGATTCTAGCAGGTCAGATGGAGTAGAGGTATTGGGTTTTTGTTACTTAACCTAAAATTTCAGCCAGCACAGGTAATTCTCTAGTGCAAAGACCAGTCTGCAGCATCTACCATAATTCAATTTATCCACGGGGTACCCAGGACCTAGTCCAACTCTGCTGATCCTGAAATCTATTGATAAGACCTATAGGACAGGCTGACCTGAAGGCAGGTTTTGAAACTGTGTGGGTTAATCATGTAGAAGACCTAACTACTTCTATATGGAATTGATTTCATGTATTTAGGTGCCTTCCAAGCTTATTCAGAACTTGTCTGCAATGTCACCATCACAGACTCACTATTCTATTCTATTCTATTCTATTCTATTCTATTCTATTCTATTCTATTCTATTCTATTCTATTCTATTCTATTCTATTCCCACACTTACAGCAAGGATATCATACCTCATCCTAGAAAGAACAATTACTTTATATCAGGAGGGTGTGTCTGGACTGTCAGAAAATGTGGACGTATATATGCATGACTACACCTCCCCATGGGAGTAACATGCCCAAGATATGCCCAAGATTTCAGAAATAATTCCTATATTCATATTTTTAGCTCTAATAATACTGATATAACAGCCAGTGTGTCTGTGAAAACTCACCATTGTGTTTGATGCATTACAGACAGCAATGGAACTACCATAGCCTCAGGAATTTTACAATTCTTAATGATCAGAGTGATATGTTTTGTAGCAGTAGTAACTACTGCCAATGGAGAAGTGACATGAGCAATGCAATAGTTTTTAATTTAATTTCTTACTGAGGATATTGGTATTAAACCCAGCATGTGGGCAGACTGTGGGTCCCAGGTTACATTCCTACCTGCCCACGCTGTAGTTAAGAGCTCTCAGGTCAGGTGTGCACATAACAGGGTCTAGTCCAGGTGAAAATCCTTCTGCCTCTCTACCTATGCTGTCAGAACTGATTCCATTGCCTAAAAATCACAGGATCACAGACACCCTCACCCTTCTGGCAATACTTTGCCTAATGCAGCCCAGGATACTTTTAGCCCTCTTTGACACCAGGGCACTCTGCTGGCTCATGTTCAGCTTGGTGTCCAACAGGACCCTCAGGACCTTTTCTGCAAACCTGATTTTCAGGAATAAATTTTATGGTGGTATCTGAAGGCAAAAATATTTTCTGAGGGCAAGAATTAAACACAGATAAAAAATATTTGTAAATGTTCACAATTCCATTATCTTAAATCATTACTGAGTGGTGATGCTGAACATTTTGTGAGGGAATTTTCTTTCTTCACAACTTAAGCTTAGCTGTGTTTATTTGGGGTAGATGGAGCTTATTCAACATCTGGCTGCTGGAAGGAAGATGACTGGTTCAACATCACTCTGTGTCATTTGATGCTGCCCACTGTCAACCGCTGGAAACCAGTCCAAGCAAACCTCAGGCCTGATTTGGTACAACAGTTCTAAGTGTGGAACAGCTCCAAGACTAAAATCCTTCATGGCATTTCTCACCCTAACCAAAAGTGAAAAGTAACACAATCTTTGAAAGCTACTAAAAGGTGAAAGTCTGCTCTCGTTAACTGCCCATCATCTTCTGAGGCACACAAGGCACTCTAGTTCCTCTGGTAGGAAGAGATTTAGCCTGACATCCAAAAACTCTGATATGTTCCACACAGCATAATATAGCTTCAGTTAACGGATCTATATAACTCATTATAGGGGAGGTAAACAAAGGACACCAGCATTCACCTCTGAATGTCAGATTTAACACTGAATGGTTCCTTGGTTGTTGGGTGTACATTCATTTTGCACACTGTGGTCAGGAGACAAAATCCAAACTCAAAATCTTTTTATTTCTTTGAGTGAAACACTTCCAGAATTTCTTACAGTGTTTTTGTCTCAGATAGTCTTTTATGACTTCATTCAAATTTTACCTTCCCCCTGCTGACCCCTCAAAGTGGTTTCCTCCCTAAAATTGTCATCCCACACAAATGGTGCAGTCATGCTTGGTAAATCACACAGACCTCGAAGCAGCTGCTCCTTCACAGCTACAGAAAGAAGCGGAGATGGGCATGCAGGGCTCCACACAGGAATCTTTGGGCACTTCCCAGAAGCACAGGTGCAATGAAAATCCATGAGCCTGGTAACTGATTACTCTACAAGCTCACTGAACCACAGCTGTGCAAAACTACCCTCTTGTGTAAATAGACAGGAAAAATGGGACAGTTGGCTTGGCAAGGTGGAGATGCAAAAATTGTCTATGCAAGTAAATATGCATGGCTCAGGTCACACAATCAGTAAACATGGGCTGGACCAGAAAGAGCATTTGTTCCCAAGTCCTTCAGAACTAAAAGCAAGAGCAGAGGTCAAAAATAAGTGCCTCTACCTGGTGTGAGCAGCTGATTCATCAGACACTGCAGCCTGACTTGCCAGGCACAATGGATGGCAGCCTCAGTGAGAACAGAGGCACTAACATCCTACAGGACACCCACAGCCCATTGTCAGCAGGAGCCACAGATTATCCCCACTCTGGTTATAACTCTTCCAGTAAGATGTACAGTGCCCACATTTGTTCTTTGAGCCAGCCTTAGGCCAAGAAGAGCTCTCTGCTCAGAGCCAGGCTGTCAGAATCTCCACCACCCATCCCAGGGTGGTTACATCCAAAATGTCCATTGAAAATGGTCCATGGTCTCTGCTAAGGCCCAAAATGAAAGCAAAAATCTTTCATCAGCTGCTAAGCCAGCCAGGTGTGCCAAGAATTGTGCTGACAGTTTGGCAATACAGAAGGTAAAGTTTTAGTGCTTAGGAAATCCCCAAGCAGTGTTTAATTTACTAGTATTGATTACCTTAATTATCCAAAACAACTGCCGTTTAACAGCACAACTTCCTCTACCTTGAAAGATGAAAGGTGGCCATGTCCCATAGCTCCTAAGAGTTGGATAGAGGTGACTAAATGCATTCTTTTTTACGGATTTTGTATTTGTTTGTCTTTTTTGCTTTGTTAGGTCTTTGAAGGTTTTAACTTCTTTTTTTTTTCTTCATGTACGAGGAACAGACCACAGACATCCTCACTTATTTCTGAGTTTCACTACTCACTGTGTTAAAAAAACCTACATCATTAATTTTTTTTCCAAATCTATGTCCTGCAAGTATCAAGGAATACTCTACTCATCACAGAGAGTTTTCATAAATAAGAGCTCTGCAGTGAATTTTTCCCTCACCTTCATGATTTCAAAATTTTGGTTCCTCACTGTTCTTTTTCCAAACCCCATGATATTCTTCTTGAGATGTAGACACCCCAAGTCCCCAGAGTGTAGCTGCATGGAAGTTTTATGTAGCAGTAAAAGGACATCCTAATCCATTCCTCACTGCCCTTCCTGATGATTCCTCTGTTCCTGTTGGCTTCTTGCTTGTGACTGCACATAAAGGCAGTGATTTCTGAGCCCTCCAGCAGTGATGCCAAGGTGTCTCTTGTGAACTGATTGTAAGCATTGAGGAGACAAGATTTACATTATTTTCCACAGATGAACTATTGCACATTTATCTGCCTCTGCCACGTTCTTTACCTTTCACTGTTTTGTTAGATCCTTCAGGAGTTCCTCCCTGTCAATGAGACATTTGTCAAAGATAGTGAAGATAATCTTTATTATCCAGAAATCTGGACCTTTAACAGCTTGTTCACTTCAAGATAACAGATCAATGTCAAGTAAAACTAATGCCCAATTTCTGGCTGTAGAGCTGGAAATTCTTTCATTAGTAGACAAGCCCTAAAGGCCATGCCTGTCATTGAGAAGGGAAAAAAAACCTCACTAATCCATACAAATCAAAATACATCCCATACCTGCTACCATCAGTGTATGCTGAGAATATTGTGAATACAGTGACTGCACAGGTCCCCTAGCTCTTGTAAGGTTATATTGGCAATCATATAATTTCCATGCTTACTGATACTGGATGAGCCAGATTAAATACCCAGCAGGTTTTGCATGCAAGTTCTCCTGTCTGGAGTGGCAGACTTGCAATAGTGCAGCTGGTGTGGCTGTTACAGCAGGAGCAGCAGGTGGATGCAGCAGCCATGGAAAACCTGAGGTTTGACACTGGCTGAACTATTTTGCTGACAGAAGTTGGAATGGGTCAGGCTTTGTCTATTGTATTTGCAGGATGTCCTGTGGCAGGAAGGAACGATGAATCTGACTCCATGGTCTCAGAAGGCTAATTTATTATTTTAAGATGCTACATTATATTAAAGAATGCTATACTATACTAACTAAATAATGCAGAAAGGATACATACAGAAGGGTAAAAAGATAATGAAAATTTGTGATTCTCTCCGGAGTCCTGACACAGCTTGGCCCTGATTGGACAAAGAGTGAAAACAAACCACAGCAGAAACCAATGAAACAATCACCTGTTGGATAAACAATCTCCAAACACATGAGCAAAACAGAGGAGAAGCAAATAAGATTATTGTTTTCATTTTTCTCTGAGGCTTCTCAGCTTCCAAGGAGAAAAATCCTGGGCGAAGGGATTTTTCAGAAAATGTGAATGTGACATTTGTCATCTGGCAGAGGGATAAAGGCATTGCAAGAACAGCATGGACTGACAGACTGATACATGAAACTAAGAGAGTAAACATGGCATTATTAAATTCTTTTTGTAGGTTCACTTCTTCTAGGTATTTTTTCATACTTCCCCCTCTAGCAGTTTAAAATAATTTCATTTTTTGCGGTGAAACACAGAATTCCCTCATCACTTTACAGAAGGGGTGCAGCAAGAGGCATCCATGGTTTTGAAGTCTGTACAAAACAAACATAAAGCTCTCCCTGTCCTAGCTCTGAGTGCCCCCTGTGATGAGAGCAACTGCAACCAAAGATGTCTTATTTCCATTTTCCTTGCAAGATTCCCTTAAGGAGTGTTTTAACTGACATCTGTCTACCTATCTCCTCTTCTTCTCACCACCTTGGATCACCTGATGTACAAGATAAATCAACAATGTGTGGGCTAAAATCCTCTTAAAACCTAAAGAAGAAAATGCAAAGCAATTCCCAAAGTCCTGTAACAAATTAAGTTGATGCAAATGGTGGATTCTCCTCTCAGCATTCTAGAGTGTTTATAGTCTCTGCTTCTGGCTTCAGGGACTGGGAACACTAAAGATCCACAAATAGTTAGGTAGTTTTAGACTAGAAATTTAGAGTATTACTCAAAAAAACAAAAAAAGAACCAACCCAACCCAATAAAAAGCAACCCCCTACCCCCCCCCAAAAAAAAACCCAAAACCAATACAAACAAACGACAACATCAACCAAAAAAACAACAACAAAAAAAAACAAAAACAAAAACAACCAACAACCATAATTAAAAAGCATGTGGGTTTTGGTTTCTTTTTTTGTTGTTGTTTTTTTTGGTTTTGGTTTTTTGTTTTGTTTTTAGCTTTTATGGATGATTCAGGTAGCTGCCATAAGTGTTCTTATTATGATTTATTTTCCTAATGCCAGCATAAGCTTTGTCAGTGCCTTACTAAATATGGATGCAGTTAAATAATAATGAGGTTTTAATATGATAGTATTAAAGGGTAAGGCCCAACCCCTGGAAGAAAAGAGATTAAGTTGATGTAGAAACACACACAGCTGCAAACCTGTTCATGCTAGTAAGGGTAGCTAACATGATAGAGCATTTAAGCTCAGCCAAGCCCTCAGCTTCAAAGTTCTTGGAGGTTTGTGCCCAGTAAATCTATCATTTCTGACACTTGAGTGACAGAAATGGAGTTTCTGCACTTTAACCACTTACTGCTTGTCAGCTTCATCGAGGTAAAGACCACCCTCACTCTGCTAGCTGAGAGAAAACATTACCTGACACCACCAGGAACCTTTGGGTGGTAACTGAACTAACTGAGGCTGATGGATCCCATTCTTTTGGGACAAAAAAGTCATATTTCTGTAAGAAAGGGCAGCATATCTCTATGGTGGGCTCAAAGCAATTTAAGCTATCACAGGATTTCTCCCAGGTGCAAAGTGATTATTATCACAACTTCCCAGTGAAGGGATAACAAATTTTAACAGATTTTGTAACAAGAGCAGCCAAGCCTCTCTGACCTGCTACTTGCTGGCAAGCGGGCTCCCTATAAACCATCCTAAAGGACCTATTCAAACAAATATTTTATCCCCAGGGAAAAAAAAAGTTGTGGCCCCCAGGCAGAAATCAGATGTGGTCACAAAGGGATTTAACATCAAAGTGTATGTATTGACAGAGGACTGGTGACATGAAGAACAAAAAAAAAAAAGAAAACATAAAACAAGAGGAAAAGATGTGTCCTCAGCAATGAATCCACATCTTCTCATCAAAAGAGCTGCCAGTGGGGAGAAAGCTAAAATATCCCCAAACTGAAGAACTCCTTGCACTGAAGAACTCCATTTCTTCCTCTGGAAAGAGATGACTGATCACAGGTGCTGTCTCAAAGCTCATTGCTGGGGAGAATCCTGGGACAGGCTCCACTGATGGGAAGGAACACAGGGACACACTGGAGAGATGAACACACACAGAAGGGATCCTCTGGATGGAAGTGTGGACCCAGCTGCTTTCCTGTGCTGCAGCACCTCACTGGGCTGTTATTCATGGATAATATCTCTCAGGCTCAATCCCCAGTTCCACTTTCAAGGATAAATTACCTGGATTCTTCTGAGGGTAATTACAAAATCCCCAGGAGTAACAGTATTTTCCTGGAGGAGAGGTTTGCCATGTGAAGACAGACAAGAACATCCAAATTCATTTCATTCAGATTTTCTTATTGCCCTCCATGGATGTTAGAGTGCTATTATTTTAGCAATTGTGTGGTACGACATGGTATAGCTGCTGAGAGAGCTCTCAAAAGCAGCAGTTGCCATTACAAAGGTGTCAGCATGTACAATTTACACTTTATACACTCATTTTTATTACTGTTAAAGTAATTACCCCTGAAAGATTGTACATCACTACTGCTTAATAATTTAACCATCGATTTGATCCTTAGCAGAACTGGCACCCAGCATCAGACACATTATTGCCATCAAAATATTAAAAACCCCCAAACACTTGTTTACTGAAATACTATATTGAAGAATTGGGCTTTGTCCAGTTGCATAGTGATCCAAAAATAACATTTGTTAATATGCAATAAACCTTTTGGCAAGATTCCCACTTCTATTTAATTTTTTCTACTATGTTAGGTAGAAACAAATATTTTGGCTTTCCATTTAAAAATTGAAAATAGTCACTTTAGTAACTGTCCATGTTTAACTAATGCTCTCTTTTACCATGCTTGTAAATTACTTATTCCTTTCCTTGCTGGGGAGCAGAAAACAAAGGCTCTTGAAATCACTGGCAGATTTGAAGAGCTGGTCCTCATCCTCTCTTGGCTTCACAGATACATTTTTTCTTCCTTTCCAGCCACCAAAATAAGTGTAAATCTATGTCCTAAAAGTCTAATGTTTGTGCCTGTTCTTAATGAGCAGTAACTCTGGATGAAAAGAAGCTGCGGAATTTCTCTCTATGAAATGAAAAGTTACAGAATTCAATAAGGGAACTAAAAAAATTAGAGGGTGAGAACCACAAGTGTTTGCATCTGCTCCTCTGAGCTCTCTATGCAGTGCAGGGGCAATGTTCAAGGTCCTCCCTCCCAGCCCTGTGTGGGATATTTTGGCAAGAGGTTTCCATTACTGCTGACTCAAACCATACATTTAATTCCCCTGCACAGCACACAGGAGCTCAGATACACCCACAAGAGTTTCACAAGCACTAACAGAAATTAAGAACTCCAAAAGAGAAGGAAGTCATACGCTTCAGTTTATTTGATTTACACATTATTAGCTAAGACAAACACACGAATACTGACATGGGGCTTTCAGGATAATGAAGAAAGAGGTCAGAACTTCACTGTTAGGGACAAGTGGGCACCTCCTCTGTCCCAGAAAGGCAGATTCAGCAAGAAAGGAAAAAACCATTCATCATGGAAATGTCAGACTGGTATTCCTCAGTCTCATCACAGCTTTCTACAGGTTCTGGTCCTTTTTAGGGCTGCAAGGAAATGACTGGATCATTCTTTCACCCACCAAGCTGAGGATGAGTTGAGTGAATAGGACATTGAAACTGCTGGATGGGACAAGAGCAATGTGCAAAGCTGACAAATGTCACAGCACCTCCAGGGATGACAAAGTTGCCATTTCACAAACCTCCATTTTGCCAGCCAAGGGGAAGGCGTGTGAGAAGTGGCCAAACTTCACAGGTAATTGAAGGGGGCCTTTTGGGGAATAAAGTCATGCAAGGCCACAGTGCCTAAGGAACCTGTCAGTAATACCAGCAGCAGTATGTACAGTATCCATAGGCAACAGTTCTGAGAATACTAGACTTTGATATTGATGTGGCAAACTGGGGCCATTAGGGAAAAAAGTCAGTTATGGATGGTTTGTTGATATGGAATAAGACCAGGTCAGAGAAAAGGAGGTACAAGGACTCTGAGCAGAAGAATCCAGAAAGAGCAAAGTTGAACAAGCCTCAAACCATTAAAGACTTTTTAAAACTTCAAAACTATTCTGCTCCTTAGAAGACTCAGAAAGTTTCTGTATTTTCACACCCCATGTCGAGCCCACATTTAAAATTCTGTGCATCTGAAGATCCCAGCTTCTTAAAGGTCTTTCCATCCTGGGAAAACATCCTGGGAAAAGATGTTTTTCTTAAACATATTTTATTTTATCTCACAGTGTTTCCTGACTGAAAAATTCTAGTCCAAAATGGACTTTTGCAATTTTAAATCACCAGTTTCCTAGATATTACACAGTCAGAACAAAATGCACAGGTAATGGAGTACTATGGATGAGTCTATGGGGAAAAAGCAGTAAACAAAGATGTTCTGATTTAAAACAAAGACTTCAATATGTTAGAAACTGACTGTGTGCAATTACTTTGGGTGAAAGTTTCTAAGTTGTCTGAAGGGATTGTGTTGCTGCTAAAAAATCTTTTTGAGCCATGTTTTCCTGCTTGCTGATATATAAACACAGCCCACAGAGCAGTCGCTGCCTGGTATTTCCTTTGGGATCAGGCTATAATCTTCCAATACTATACATTTAAGCTTTGAATCCTGACACATCATAAAAATAAAAAGCAAACAAACAGAAACAACCCTCAGACACATTGAATGAATTTTAAAAGAGAAGGCGATAAAGCTCATAGAGCCCAATCACTCCTTGCAGAGCATTTGGTCAGTTTGTTTTGTTGCTATCACACAGGATCCACTCCACCATGTCCTTCAGACCAGCAGTTCCTTTCTTTTTCACCCCCCCAATCTCTGCATGTATCCATGTTTTCTACATTTCATTCATCCCCACCTTGAAGGTGATTGATGTCCACAATTCCCAATTTCTCTCCTGCTCTCTTTGCCTAATGTACTGAAAAAAACAGGATATTGGAGCAGGGACTGTGGAGTTTGACTCCTATGCCATGTCTTTGCTGGACTCTTTCAATTGTCCTTTGGATGTAGCTTGATTGTAAAACCCAGTTTTCTGCATAACTTCATAATATCTCCCACATCAGCACCTTGATCCTTTTATCAACAAGGTACCATTACATATTAAGTCATACTAAAATCATCATTTTACCTGTCACATTGGATAAATCATTGCCTGATCACCAGCACTGCCCCAGGTCTGCATGTCCTGGGCACTATTTTGTTTCTGTGCATAGCCCAAATGAGTGCTGATCTTTTCCCAAAGTTTCTCAGTACTACTCCATGTACTCCCTGAAACTCCACCAAACCTGACCTATTTAGAGGTCATAAAGTGGAATTTTCAAAGGATCTTAGTGCATTACTCCCTCTGATCTTTCTCTTTTAAAATCTCCAATCTTATTTTCTCAGAAAAATCTTCCATCCTTGAGTTTTCAATGTTTCTGAAAGTAATTATGATTCAAACATTGGATTTTCCTTTTAGATGTGATGCTATAGAATTGCACTGATCTGCTGACATTCCTGTCATATTTAAAAAAGAAAAGAGCATGTATTTGTAATTCTTTCTACAGTCTGGTACAAGACTCCTTTTGCCTCTCGGATGTCTCCCTAATCTCTATTTTTCAATACCATTTGAATGCATCCTGTTCATCCAATGCTGACTAGCAAGAAGCTGCACTTCACATTCAATTCCCACATATTTAAATACAATCAAATGATACAAGATGATGGTATCTTGGTCTATGAGTCCTAAAGTGGGGGATTACATGACAAAAAAGTTATTTCCTGTACAGACCATCAGGGCTACAGCTACAGGGTTTATTTGTGTCTGAGACAAAGTCTGGCACATAGAAATAGCAGTCTCCAGACAGTCTGTAAGAAGTTTCAGGAGAAAATAATGATCTTTGGTAAAGTTCTTATTGTATACAGTTTTTGTTAAGTGTACCTTATAAATGTGTTTACAAAGACAAGAACCATAAAATGTCTATATTTTTAATCAAAATGGAGAGGGAAGATAACACTTTCTTAGCACTGCAAAGCATAAAATCGTTCTCCTGTCATCCTCCATTGCCAGAGAACTTTCCCTGCAGAATCATTCCAGAACGTCTTTTATTAAAAACTTGTATTTACAGAAAAACAGCAAACAGGATTTTTTTATCTGACTCTTTTCCGCCTGCTTTTTTACTGAACATTTTTTTCTCTTTGCAGCAGGGTTAACACAATGTGAGTGCTGCAGTTGACTTCTATCAATGCACATCTTATAATTGAGCCATTTCTGCCCCAAAACTGACATACTGAGAGCAGTGGCCAAAGCACTGAGACATCAAACACAACATCCTGCAAGGCACCATGGATGCCAGGCTATATATTATCTGTCAGAACTGGACCCACCACCCTCTGAGGCTCTGTAAAGGACCAAGTGGGTTTGAAAGCTCAGTGAGACTTCATGGTGAAATCCATTCCCTCAAACTGTTTTGTATGCCTCTCACTCCCAAGCTTCTTTTACATTGTTTTCTTGTGGCAGATGTCTTTTACTGGGATATTTATTTATTGTGTATGCAGTGCTCACTGGAGTGAGGTGTGTGCTCAGCTGTGTGGCGCAGTGTAAGGTCTATCAGAGAATTTCTATTCTAAAACCAGCACCTATCTTTTTATTGCTGCCTGAAACAATCACTATCTTCTACCAGTATCCCCAGCACCATCAACCATTCCATCAGCTGGTTTTGTTTGTAAGACATGAACTTTCATGTCAGTATAAACTTTTATATCATATTCTAAGATATATGTGCAGAATGTTGGTGACTGTATAGGAAAATGGCAACTCACAGCTCAGGGTTTCTCTTCCCTGAAGATGTAATTACTTTTACAGAGGAAAAGCATTAAGCCCAACACACCACTGACTTTGTACATAGATTTGTGGTGGTCATTACATAAGAACTGGTCCCACACGTGTCCTCCAGTCACCCCCTCTCTGTGACCTGTGTTTTCCTTGCAGCACTATGAAGGAACACATTGCAAAAGTCAGGCTTCATCTGCCAATAAAACTCTTCCTCTTTCTGAATATTTTTAAGTATTCCCACACAGACCTAACCTAACCCAAAAGGCCCAAAAATATTTTAAATGTCCACAGACTGTTTGCTTAGCTGTTTGTCTCATTGCAGTTGCTTGGCTCAGACTACAAATTATTAAGTGTTTAATAGGACTTTTGGGAGTTATAATTTCTGGACATGCTGATTTAAAACAAACAAACAAACAAAAGAAAAAAACAAACAAAAACAAGTTTTAACAATACAAAGACAGATCAATGGATTTTTAGTTCTTTTTGTAGAGATCTGCACGCTTTTCAGTATGTACTCTGCATACCCATGCACAGGAATTTATCCCTTGTGGTACCCATGCATTCAAGCTCAATGATGGGATCTGAGCCCTCCAATTAAGTGCTAATACATTCAAATTACCAATGGGAACCACGACTTGGAGGTTACATCTCTATTAACCTGTTCTCCAGCCCTAAGACCAAGTGACAAAGTCTGCCCACATGCCTATTGTCACACCCCTTTGGCCTCCAGAACAGGGTAACACATCCAAACTGCCTTTGGGGAGTTCATACAATTATAGGAAAACTAGAGATTGACATGAAATGTAAATTACCTGCAAAAAACTGTTCTATCTTGAGAGCAATTAACTGCTGACAGAGGAGACCAGAGAGGCTGTGAAAAGCTCATCCTTGGAGCTGTTCAGATCTTGACTGGGAGCAGCTTCTGAACACATTGCACTGGACCTTTTTCAAACATGGTGTTAAGAGCAGGTGATTTCCAGAATTGTCTCTCAGCCTAATTTATGGTAGAAATAAATGAAATTTGTTTGTAGGAATGGGTCCTTGGCCCTTACTAACTTCCAGACAGTGTTTGGGAAGTGTTTGAGAGCCTGTAATTGGTCCAAACAAAACCATGGCAAGTACTTTGCTAAAAATTTAACAGGAGAGAGGATCAAGTCCTGTGCTCAGGGACAGTCTCTGTTGCTGGTTAGGGATGTAAACAGAGGTGCTGGTATTCCCAAAGTCATTCAGAATATCTGTAACAGAGAAGGAACTTCAGTGCCCACCTGCCTGTCTGAGGCTTACTCTTCATCACTGGCATTCCTCTTCTCATTTTTTGGAGCATCCAGCTTAGACTGTGGTAGAACCTTGACATGGCTTGTAACTATGATGTGGTTCTTTTTGGAATATTTTCAGATACAACTGTTTCTTTATGATACTAATCTCCAACTCAGTACAGATCATCTCTTTTTTAAGCGAGATTGAGAGACTATAAACACAGCCTGTATCAGGAGGTACTGTTGACAAAGTGGTTCTAGTGTGATTTTCAGAATGTGGAATTGGTGAAAGGCTTGCAGTCCCAAAAGACTAAGAATATCACAGGCCTTTAGAATAAAAGCTTTAGAACTAAAGCTGCTTCCTCACTGTATGCTTTTAAATATGACTCACACCCCAAAATCTGCACCCAGATTTATTTATCCATATTACTAGCTAATGTGTGTAACTCTACAGTTTTTGCTTTCAGGCAGGCGAGCATTTTCTTTGCCTTCCTTCTAGGATGACTGGATGCTGGCAAACTCTGATTTTGAAGTGTTGCAATTTAAATCAATAGGAGTAACCACATTGTGAGCACTGTTCTGCATAGCTCTGCAACGTTCTGGATCAGCATGTGTTAACATCAGAGACAAACTGTGCTTCACCTTCCATGGTTATTTTGGAAGACATAATAGGGAGCAAAATTGTTGCATCCATTTGGGAATTTGCAGTGGTTATTGCTCTCATATTTACATGTATGATTTGCTTTGCTATTTCACAAGCAAGGTGAAATTATAAACCCGAGGCCATGCAGTTTGCCAGTGGCAGACCTAGCTTGATCTGCCAAGTGCCAGCAACCAACAGCATAAATCCCACTTTTTCACATTTGAATTTACTATTTCCCCATTTAGTAACAAACCCCTTTACTGCTGTGGCTCATCTTTCCCACTCAGTGAGCCATATTAGTTGATTAGTGAGGGATTCTTTACAAGAGCAAGGACAATGCCAAGGGGGAATGGCTTTAAACTGAATGGGAACAGGTTTACATTGGATATTAGGGAGAAATTATTTACCGTGAGAGTGGTGAGGCACTGGTGCAGGTTGCCTAAAGTTCTGCAGGAAGTTGGAACTGTGTGATCTTTAAGGTCCCTTCCAAACCCAAACCTTATTCCATGATTCTGCATTCAGGCCCTGTCCCTTTACATCACTGACAAATGGCCAGATCAGTGATCTCTCTGTAAGTGGAAATGTAATATCGCTGTTCCCTCAGCCCATCGGAGCAAAGCATATTTATTAACCACCTTGAATTTGTTTCCTTTGCAGGTTACTTTGCACCTTTCAAGAGGAGTCCCTGGATGCCATTGATAAAGGAGCAGCTGCCTCTGGATGCTGGCTTAGAGGCATCCAATAGATCAGCAGTGTATGAAACAGCAAGGACAACTAAACAAGCTGGGTGATTTTTCTGCACTAAAAATAAACAGTGAATAAACATTTACATTTAAATAAGCATATTCAGCATGTTCACATATTATATTCTAATTACTTAATAGCTTGAACTTTGTTAAACGGTGCATTTTATAGCGTGCATTCAATCTTTCTTACATTGCACTGATGATGCTGACAGCAGCAAGTAATTGATCTGGGCTGTGCTTCAGGTACTCAAGTAAATCTTGATGTTTCTCTCTTCCTCGCACATTCATTCAATTAATTTCTCCCTAACTTTAATTGACATTCCTCTTTCGTTCAAGGGTTCCCAAACTTTATTTCCCCAAAGAAGCTTTGTCATTGAACTTGATTCCTAAACCACTTGCGATTTGCACACTTTGGTTTTCCTCTTCTGGCTGCAGATGTCTTCCCTAAATTGTCCTTTCCCTCAAGTCCCAAACATCCTTTCTATTTCCAGTCATCTCAATTATGTTGCATTTTTAGGGGATCAGAATTAGGTACTCAAGTGCTGTTGTGGGTGGGGTAAGGGAGCCCTGCAGAACCCATAGGTTGGAATACTCTTGCTTTTAAGCAGGATAAACACTACTAATAAGCTCCTATTTGCATGATAAGTACAGAGAATGTATTTTTTAAGTAAGACCTTGGGAAAACACATTAAAAAAAAAAGTGCTGCTGCATTAACAAAAATTAAATAGGTGCCTCTCCCTGCTGGTTGCCTACCTTGCCCCAGGGTCTGTGAATCTCAGGCTCCATCCAGACCATGTGTGTTAAGTTCCTTCTTTCTCTCATAGTAGATGATGCATACCTGCACAGCTCAAAAAACAGTAGCATAACAGTTACTTAATCGTGGAATTACCCCCTCCTTAAAAAAAATCCACTAGTAAGTACAGTAAGGAACAAAACAGTAAGGAACAAAAACATTACAGCAAATTTATACCTCTGGGAGGTGGTAAAATCACCCTAGGGATTGTTTTAGTCCCTTTGTTCCCTAAAGCCAAATGTCAGAGACAGTTGCACAAAGTAATGTGCTATCTTTGACTCTTTGCAGGCACAAAACCCCCAAAGCTCAAGTCATAATTCGAACCCTTTTTCTGACAGTCCTTATGACTGCAATAAGTATTTTAATGTTATGAACATCTACTCTGGATTCTTCTTATGTCTTTAAAAAGGCAATGATTCATTGCTTCAAGCTACGCTTCTGAAAGCATCTTAATGCTGGGTCTTATGAAAAGTATTTTTATCAAAGTATAAAAAATAATATGCAGAATTATGTTTCCAGCTGTTGGAAAATCTTCCAAAGCTTCCAAGAGTCTTTTACTCCTCCCAAAAAAAGGAAGTTGAAAATCAAAGCAGAATAATTTTAAGTAAGTTTGGATTTGGACTCACGAAGTTTCTCTCATATTAATCCTGCTCTTAGCTGGGCTGCTGCAATAGCTGTGCAGGGAAAGAGCCCTCCAGATCCACAGGAACCAAGCTAAGCATGCAACTCTGTGCTATAAAACCATGGGTAAAGATAGACTGTAGTTTTAGTTTTCCTGGAATGCATCTGGCAGTTCTTGTGTTTCTGCAATTCCAGTGTCATTCCACAGGAGCTGATCTTACTCGTGCTGTAACATGACCAGGAACCTCTCGAAGTGTGATTGGTGCAGTGGAACCCAGAGCTCAGTGTCAGCCAGCAACCAGCCCCTGGCAGAGCTGTTAATGGGAGTTGTGCACTTTAGAGCTGGGTTTTGTTCATTTTATGGTGAATTCCTCATCTACTGTGTGCCACTTGTGCATGTTTCTGATAAGGCTGAAATAACTCCTCTGCAAACACTGAGCCTTTGGTACTGCCTTGATTAAATATACATAACAAAGGAAAATCTACGTATTTTATCAGAAGGCATCATTTATACCTCCTCTGTAACAATTTAGGATGATAACATAAATACTCGCTGAAAAAATGCTATGAATGTTCTCATTTCAACAGCAGCTCAAGCCCTGAACAGAGATGAACTTAAACTGCTGGGCTAAATGCTATAGAAATCAAGAAAGCACAAAGGCCTTTTAAATATAAAAAGTCTTTTTATTAGAAGCTGTGTATTTTAATAGGAATTTTTTGAATGTAAATCATGTTTCTAAAGAATAGATATAACTGAGATTAAGAATGGAAACAAAGAAAAACAAGGGGACTGGCTTGTGCAGTTTTAGCAGGTCATGTTCCAATCATGCTTAGGTCTTAACCCTTATCTGAATCAAAAATTGTAAATATTTGTGAAAAGCTGACCCCCGTACACATGCTTATACCTAGTAAAACTTCATTTAATTTCTTTTCTGGGGGCAATACAGAAGAAAAGTTTTCTGGTTCATTTAGTACAGAAATAGAGTAAGAATAGTTCATCTGGAAGGGATCTATAACCATCATCTAGTCCAACCACCCAACCACAGTAGACGTGACCAAAAGTTAAAGCATTTTGCCAAGGGCATCGTCCAAATGCCTCTTAAAGACTGGGGCATCCACCACATCTCTAGGAAGCATGTTCCAGTGTTGGAGCACCCTCTTGGTAAAGAAAGGCTTCCAAATGTCCAGTCTAAATCTCCTCTGGGGCACTGCTGAGACTTTCAAACTAATCCTGCCTCTGGATACCAGGGAAGAGATCTCAACACCTCCCTGTCCCATTCCCCACCTCAGGAACCTGCAGAGCATGAGATTGAACCTCAGCCTCCTTTTCTCCAAAGCAGAAAACCCAGTTATGCACTCTTTGTACAACTTGCCTTCCTGCCCTTTCCCCAGCAAAAAAAATATGAATGTCAAACTTTATTTTGGGAAAACCTTCGCACAGAGACTGTGTTTGATGTGATTGTGAGGCTGCCTTTATTCATGGCTGCAGAAAGCTTCCAGCTGCCTGTAGGACCAGGAGGGCACACAGGATAGAGCTTTGTGGGCAACTTTGGGTCAAGCATCACTGTCATATGCCCATCATCTTCCATCTTTCATGCAAGAAGAAACAATTAAAAAATGAAAAAAATGAAATATGAAGAAATATTATATCTCCAGTTTCAGTCACAGCTCCCCACAATTAAATTGCAGGAGGCATCTCCCCGTGTTAGAGTAGCTTTGCTCAGCATTATTGATGCTGTTTGAACAGACATGCCATGAATTCCATTTTGCCACAACGCATTCAGTTTGGAACAATAAACACTTCCTCTTCATTGTCTCCTATGAATTATACTGATGTGCAATTTTCACTCATATAATAGAATAATTAGAAATGCAGAATTACCAAGAAACTTCTCCAGAAGTAAAAGTTCAAGTATATATTTTCACTGGTTTTTAATAAACTCTGACTAGGTCTCTGACTTTCATTCATTTAGACATCTCGGAACTCAGACAGCTGAACATAAACAACATATTAGGGAATGTTTTTTAAAACTTGTTCCATCTTCCAAGTTTATTTTTCAAATAATACTCAAGATATAAAGACTCATTTCAGGCGCCCTTCTCAAATATTGTGCTCCAAACATATATTCTCTGCAGCAAAAATACACTCCAGGAAAAAAACAACAGGGCACAATACTTTTTGTTCTTGCTTTGGGAAATGTTCAGCCATCAAGCCTGGAATTCATAATACTTTCAGAGATAGAAAAAAATATATATATTAGTAGAAATTTCTACATTTTCCAAGGTCTGAGCTTCATTTCCTATGAATACTGTGACAAGACAGCTGCAAAACTCATCAGAGACTGCAAAAACATATAAACCACTGTACAATAATAAAGAGTTATTTGACTTTTGTATGGTCAGAATGAGTGGAGCCCTTTAGAGTTTGTCTCTTCTGAGAAAAATAGAAGTGAAAATAGTTGGGGGAAAGGCAAAATATGCAGTAAGCAAAATGGTGCAGTAAATCTGTGGGCCCACTTCCAGCTTCCTACTGTGAAACAAGACATTCCTTTCATGTGCACTCCCCATGTATAAACACCTGTAGTTCTTGCTTTTCCCCTTTGAGACAGACTATTCTCCATGTTCTGGTATCAGAGTCATCAGATCCTTTTGTGGACAGAACAAGTTGGACATTTGTTGAAAACATCACATTAACAAAGTAAATGAGTGATGTGTATGAACATTTTAAAAACCATCACAGGTTTGTCCAGCTGAGCATGAATTTCACAGGGTGGGGAAAAAATCCTTTTTCTACAATTTCCAAAAGCATCAATCAGGTTGGGGCAATTTTCGTTTCATCTGTTGTCTGAAATTATGGGAAAAGCAGAAATGACTTCCCTAATGGACAAAACTGTCTTGGGCAAAACTGCCACAGGGCTTGGACAACAAGAAGACACAGAACAGAAGTTTGATCTGGCAAACAGCAAAGTTTCATTGCATCTGCACAGCAATGCCAGCTTCTGCCTCCAGCTTTGCTTCCTCTCCTCTTCCAACCTGTCTAGCAAGCGAAGAAACCTCATTAACAATTAATCAGCTTTTCTGGGACTCAGATTCCTGTGTGTGTTACGGAAGGTTTCTAATTATGGATGGCTTGATTTAAGAATGCATTAAATGCTCTACAGATTTGAAAGGAATTCATCACAGTATAATTAGGCTGATAGCTCTTTGGTCATCAAGTCCTCCTATTTCCCTCCCGATGGTGGGTGAGATAACAACGCTGAAAAATGTAATAGCTGGCACTAATGACTAACCCCTGACAATTAGGCATTGCTTAGACTAAATTGCTTGCAGGTCACAATTTTTACTCACCACTAACAATTTCTGTCTTCACAGAAAGCTGCCAGTCAAAAATATTTTTGATCCAGAAGCAGCACAGAGTATCCTCCAGCAGTGCAGAGCAATGGAAGAGAGCCCACATGAGGAAGCCCTGCACAGGAAGGGGACAGTCAGTAGCTGATCTCTGCTGGTGACAAGGTGTAGTTCAATCTATTGTACTCCTGTCATCACACTATGGGTTGGATGCTGGTCTAGGCCAGGGCACTGCAGAAAAATAACAAGAGAGCTATAGAGCTCAAGCAAAAAAAAAAAACAAAACCCAATCTATAGAGATATCATTTGTTGCATTTCCAGGGTAGGGACAGTCTTATGGTTCTTTTGGAAAATGGTGTAACATTTCACTTCAATGGTCAGTTGACAAAAGTGAGAAGAAGGGAGAAAGAAAGGGACTATTAGTTCAGTCAAAGAAAATTATTCTTTTCAAACAAAGAAAAAAACCAAGAGAACCCCTCCAAATAATCCATTTTGCATCAGACTAAAAGCTGTTCTTTTCGTTTCCAATTGTTAACGTCCTTTGATTTTTTTTCAACTTATTCAATTTTGACATGAGCTGGTGTTTCTAACAAAAGAAAACAAACAAACAAACAAAAAAAACCAAAAAACAAACCCACATATTTTCATTTAGGTCAAAACAAGCTCAAGCTTTTTAACATTTAAGCCATTTCTCTCATTTTTGGGTAAAGCTACTTGTTTCACAACAAGCATAATTTTCTCTGCAACCCATTTCAAGCAAATTCAATAAACGTACACAGAACTTGCCTGCTTGACTTCCCCAGAAAAAGAATTTCGAGTCAGGATTCTCTGTCCTGCTGCTAAAAACAGCCTGTTTCCATAGCTGTCACCTCCCCTGCAGTGAGGGAGCCTGAAACATCCCTAATTCTTCCCCACATCAATTAAGCCTCTCCTGGCTGGCTGGCAGGCTGCAGGCAGGAGGCAGGAGCAGCCTGTCTGCTGCAGTTCTGACTCACTTCCTTGGCCCAGCCTCAATCAGATGGGGAATCCCTGGAGGATGGATGTGTTGGCAGCACAGCTCCCTTGGCCATGTTTAAAGGTTAGAGGAGCCCAGAGATAGCTGGGAGAGATCTTTCTGCAGCCACCTCCAAGGAAGCTATGGAAGCCTCTCTTGAGGCCAGCACCAAGAGCACCAGAGAATGATTCTTCTGCCAGCAGACTTGCACAAGCTATTCAGGTTGTTTCAACCCTTTATTTCTGTATTCTTGTCCCCAAAGGAAAAAAAATACTACTTTGAATTTCAAACTAGGTGGCAATAAGAGTTTTGTCCACCAGACACTGCTTCAGGGCTGCCAGAAGTACCCTGAAGAGACCTGAGGTGGTGGAGAACAGCAGAGCATCCACTGGGGTGCAGCCAAAGTGGGCCCAAGTCCCACTGGCACCATTTATAGTCCAGCACACAGCAAGGGTATGCGGGTGGACTGAAAGAGACACCCCAGCCCCAGCAACAGCTTCCTTCTCACCACCCATCAGTGTCCATGGATATAAAGCCCTTTGGGAATGAAAACCTCCTTTCTATCATCAAAAATATATAAAGCTTTGTCCAGACTGGAGTTGGGCAACAGATTTTTAGGCCATTTCTCATCCAGATATGGAAATGAGGGCAGGCAAGTTTGTCTTTATGGTATTAGGTTGTTTTTCTAACAGACAAAGAGATTAACCATTTCATTCCCATATTTTCTTAGTAAAACATATCAGTGTTAAAATCAAAATAAAATAACTGAGGCCCTAAAGTTAAATTTCAACACCTGAGTATACCTAAAATGCAGTTACTTTGACTTGTTCATAATCCAGACTTGAAACAGTTGAAATCTGTTCGTTAAACCTTTGGTTTGAACCTTTCCTCGGCAGCATCTCTGATGATTAAAGACAGGAAGATGATGTCTGGAATGGGTATATGGAGCATTTATTGATTCCATGGAATGGAATGCACCGTTGAACACCCAAGGCATTAATAATCCATTGTGTGAACAGCCTAAAAGCAAAATTATACTGAATCATGTAATTTAAGTGAAAAGCAAATTGCCCTGCTCTGGTTCTGGTACTTTGATAGATTTACCTACTTGGTTACAGATTACAAGGAGGGGAATGGAATAAAAAGCAGGGACAGTCCTGCAGGCTCTGAGCTACCCTTCACAGCAGGGGCCAGAACACATCTGCAGCTTCAGGAAATGAAAATGTTGGGTTGGCACTCTCTGGAGCAATGAGGAGGAGGATTTTGCACTGAATCCCTGCAGACATGTGGTAAATCTGTATCCCATGGGAGGAAGGAAATGTGCACGCTGCTGGGATAACAGGACAGCCAGTTATAGACCTGGAACAGGGAGAAGAGGATGCAAGAAAAGAGTTGGGGAAGTTGTGAAATCAGTCAGAAAGTTTTGCAATGAGAATTTTAGATCATTTCTGAATTCATCATATGCTTCGATATAAATATTGTGGAGATAGGATATATTTCCTGTCTATTTTTCATCCTTATTTTTGTTGTTTATATCAATACAGGGTTGTCCTATTGGCACCATATGTATCCATGCTTTCAGGGATGGGGGAGTCAGGCTTGTTTTTTCCTCTAGTTTGGCAATATTCTGTTACACTGATAGAATTTTTTTTCTAGAGCGACATTTAAGTGAATTGATTTTGAATGTTTGACATTGTAATCGATACATGTAAAAGAAAATATTAACTCACAACTGCCAGTTTCTGCTGTGACCATGGTTTTCTTCCTTAGCACCAGATAAGATCAGTAACTGTCTAAATGAAAAGTGCTGAGTAAATGCATTTTATCTAAAAGCAAAGCTCAACCAAAACAAACAAGGACAGAAAGATCAGTGATTCTGAGTCTTTCCAGTTCTATGATGCCCCAGATAACAGAGCTCTGTCACCTCTTCTGCACTCTGGGCTCTCCTCTGAGCATCTACCCGCTCCATTGGATTGATTTAGGACTGGTCATGGGTCATGTGAAGCACAAAGAGACTGATCTTCCTTCTGGTTGCAAACAAAGCGATGCAAGACATCCCTTTCCATCCACAGCAATTTTAATTTTATTCCCCCTCTTTCTCAAAAAGCATCATTACACTGATGCATTGCTTCTCAACACTGTATGGATGGGTACCCTACACATACCTCTGCAGTTTTCAAATGCAATGAGAGATTGGGAGTTTTTTTGTGGAGACTGGGCAGAATTAAAGCAGCTTTTGTATTGCCAAGGCTCTTACGGGTTATTATGTGTCACTAATTAGTCAAATAACAGATGTAACTCCTGCAGCATGAAGAGCTGTTGTTTTCTTGCTTCTCAATTACTGCCCTGTGAGCTGGGACAAAGTGTGTGAAATATGAGGTTATTGTTTTGTATATTTAGTGTCCCTGTGAAAAGAGATGTGTTGGGCTCCATCCTCAAAACTCAAAGGGAGCTCAAGAAAACAGACTTTCAGGCTGTGTCTGTAATAGCTAATTTACAATTTCCAGGCCAAAGTGCTGGAAATCAATCCCTCCATTACTGCCTTGCTAGAAAAGTTCTACACCACTCTTTCCTCTTGGCCACCAGTCCCTTCTGCAGCACATGCCAAGGAGCAGTGCTGATGTCCCCCCTGCTGTGGTACTCAGGTACACCTGGCAGTGTCCTCTGCTGCCTCCTCCATGCCTGCTGACCTCAGAGATGGTGGGTGAACATTGGTGCAGTATCTGCCACTGAACACATTTCTATTTCTTCTTACAAAGCTGTGCTGCACCTTTACAGAAGTTTCCAGCATTTTCCTTCTTTCTAGGCTAAATGGCCAGTTCACAGCCTTTTCTCATGTTTATGCTGTTTGTTACCTTCTAGTCTTTATTTCCTTGGTGGTCACACACCCCTGCTCTCTTTTCCTCACCTGGTTTTCCAGAGATCTCTGTCCTCCTGGTTGTTGTTTCATCAGGATGAACGAACCAGCCTCAGCTAATCTGTCTCCTGAGATAGACTAATGCTCCCAGTCACCACTGAGCCTGGAAGCAAAGCAATGATGTGGCTCAAGATCAGCCCCCGCTCCTGCTGTGGAAACAAGAGGTTTCCTGGGCCTCTGTGCCCAGAGAGTGAATGATGCTAACAAAGAAACATAATTCCATAGCATTAGGTCTGAAAAATAAATCTAGTTCATACAGAACATCTTAATCTGTGCACTGATATGACTTTGTAGTTTTCTTTTGTTTGACATAATTTAAGAGAGATCTTTAAACATTTTCCCAATGAGTATATGGACAGGAATTCAACACATCCTGGTTGGACTTCCGAGTCAAGGAAGAAACAGCTGACTACCTTAGCAGCATAAATTCTTTCAAGTTTATTTTTTTAGTAGCTGCTCTATTTGTCACATTTTTCTTAAACTTTTTAGAAATCATTACTACTGTAAACTGGACTTATAAATAAAATATTGACTTCCTTTTACTGCAGTCCTCAGCTTCTCTGCATTCCAATACTTGTGGGAAATACTGTCTCCAAATTACAGCTTCTGACAATTTTGTATGATTCTGATGTACAAAATTTTGAGAAGTTCCCCAGTTCTCCTCAGCTGAGAATTTGTAGGCACCACCATATCTACATGTAATCACCCTCAAACATTTGCACCCAGATAATGAATATTTTAGTGTTCTTCATTATGGAAAGACAGAAGTCAAGAGTCACAAACGAAGCAGCTGTTGATTAAGACTGCTCCATTGAGAGCCCTGAGCCTCTCCAAAGTTCTCTGAAATAAACTAGGGAAGAGCATTTGATCTTCATGATGTATCACATTGTAGGGCTGGAGAGGTTTTCTAAATAGCTGGGAGCAAGCACTTAAAGCAAGGGTCAGAAACCAGGCTGCTGTAATTATTTCAATGGATTGTGCAGGTAAAAGGTAGAATTTGGTTAAAAATAACCCAGAGTACATGCTCCAAACCTCTATTTTCCAATGGAAAGAGATATTTTGCATTTGCAAAATCACCAAGTGTGTTATTAGCATCCTAAGTGCTAATCTCACACCAGAAAATTAGGCTGTGCTTAACACTTGTGTGCTAAATCCCAGTTGTCTAAATGCTGTTATATTGTTAGAATGGTGCCTGGCCAAATGCAGTTCCCCCAGACAACTCCTGGATGTGATTCAGAAATTAACATAAGGCAGGAACTATTCCTAATCGGCACTTTGGATGCACTCACCCTGATTTGAAGGTTAAGATAGTTTAATAGTATAGATGCAGGTCATTCTGTGCCAGTTGGCTTCAACTACTCGAATCTCTTCCTCACCATTTAATTAGCTATTGAAGATGCAGCCAAGACCACCAAAGTAATCTCTTTTACTCCTTTGACTTTAGTTGTAAGAAAAACACTAAATACAAATACTTCAAACATTGTGCTAGGTATGTAAATCAGTTTACAGGTGTTAAAGGAGGATTCTGAGTGATAGGAGACACAAAGGAAATAATCCACAATCACAGAGGCAGCCTGCAGCAGAGGAACTTGGCTCTAGACTTCTCACAGCCCAAGTTAGGCAAATATGCATTGGTGGACCTACCCAGCCCAGTTATTCACTTCACTGGGGGCTCCACTAACCCTTAGCTGATTGCCTTGCTAAAGGTTTTTTTCTTATTTCACAATATTTTAGTCCTTCTGCGAAATCTTGTGTTGTTTATTTAGGAATTTCTAGTGTAAAAACAACCTTTCTTATATCTCTTTGATCAGACTGTTTTCACATACATGCAGTGAAGCAAGTCAGATGAGCAGGGAGACTCCTCACAATTTTCTGCTCTTTACCTCCCTGAATACACCAGAGACAATACCAGCTTTGTGTATATTAGGCCATCCCTAATATTTAACCCTAATGTGTGGAAGGGGCACGCAGGGATTCTAACTGCCTTATAATTTTTTTATTGATTATGGTAAAGTAATTCAAGGCATTTCACACCCAGCAGTAACCAGTCCATGAGAAGGGGAAAGCACAGATCAAGCTGTTGACATCAAGAGACATAAGCACAACCTGAGGTGCTCTCTTCAGCATCCTAAACCATGTCCAGCACTCCAGACACATTAAATGCCCATTTTAAATGATATCATTTAAAACTGTAGTGTTTTGCCAACTCTTCTTCATTTCCATTGCTCCAAATAACACAATTTTCACTGAATAATTGTTGTTACGAGCATAATCTATTAATTCCAGCCCAGCTGCCCACTGGATACCAACAAGGATCATTTGCTCATGAAGGATACGTGCCCCTGCTCATTTGCAGACATATAAATGCATGACGTTCTGCTTCTCTCCCCCAGGGGAAAAGCAGTGCCACATCTTCCATCAGAATTGCCTCTCTCTCGCCTCCTGCTCCTGCTAATTTGGCTGGAAGAGCTGCGGCTGCTGAGATTTAAAGGCTTGAGGAAATGCAGCCATTCTGTTGTCAGTGGAGTTAATAAGCCAAACAACTCAGATGGTTGAATCCTGCTCTCCTTCCCCGGCTGAAATCGGTAGGAAAAAAGCCAAAGGAGCCTGTGGAAGTTTGATAATGCGCGGCTAGCAGTCAGTCTGCCTGCATGTGTGCAGCCACCAAGAAACAAACATTGATTAATCTCTGCTCTTATTGAGGACGTTTAGTGCTAGCCAGTGAAGCAGAGTTGGGATGAGGCTGAGCAGCTTGAAAAAAAAAAATTCTTTACACCTTTGCAAGGCTGTTTCTACTCCTCAGACAGAAGAATGTCCAGAGACAGAAAATCCTGTTCAACAGACAAGACACTTGATGAAATCACACTGAAGAGAGATTCAAGAGGACTAAACAGTCAAGCAGGACAGTTCTTATGATATTTTAATGTCCAGTTTTATCAATTTTAGAACAGAAACTTATCATGTTACCTCGTTGGAACCCTTTTTCATTTTTTATACACTAAGCAAAAATAGAGTGACCTATTTTGACTGAAGTGAAACTACTCCTTTATACCTCAGAACTTCACTGAAATATTTAAAAGGGAAGACAAATTTCAGAAAAGATCTAAAAAACACATGACTTCCCTTTGTTCCATTCATCTCATGAATGCATCCTATAGAGATAGAATGGGTGACATCCTCATCTGTAGACTGGGGGAACAGGCACATGTTCCCTAAGGAAATAATTAGGGGGAGTTAAATGCAGTCAGACTGAGGAAGGGATCACTCATGCTGTGCTCAGCACTGGTGAGGCCACACCTCAAATCCTGAGTTCAGTTTTGTGCCTTTCATGCCAAGAAAAGCATTGAGGGGCTGCAGCGTGTCCAGGGAAGGGAACAGAGCTGGGGAAGGGTCTGGAGCACAGGTCTGATGGGGAGCAGCTGAGGGAGCTGGGAAAGGGGCTCAGCCTGGAGAAAAGGAGGTTCGGGGGGGATCTTCTGACTCTCCACAACTCCCTGACAGGAGGGTGGAGATCAGCCTTTTCTCCCAGGTAAAAAATGATAGGACAGGAGGAAATGGCCTCAGGTTGCACCAGGAGAGGTTTAGATTGGAAAAACTTCTTCACAGAAAGGGATTGTCAAGCACAGGAGCAAACTGCCCAGGGAAGTGGCGGAGTCAACATCCTTGAAGGGATTTAGAAGATGTGGAGCTGCGGCACTTGGAGACATGGTTTAGTGGTAGAATGGCAGTGCTGCATTAACAGTTGAACTCAAAGATCCTAAAGGTAATTTTCAACCTAAATGAGTCTCTGATTCTCAGGTTCTATGAAATTAGCAAAGGAAATGCCAGGTGGTCATCAGTTAATCTTTATGTCTGTGAGCAGGTCCACTCAAGATGACAAGAGATCTGTTTGACTCACAAAAGAAATTTATATCATCCCCTTAAACATACACATGAGGCTTTCTGGAATGTTGAAAATTGTGGAGTCTGAAAGTTCTCTTGGCTAAGCTGTGTAAAACACCAGCCAGCTACTCCAAATCACAAACAACTGGAGTTCAGAAGACAGTGCAGAAGGAATCAAACACCAATTTTCCTTCTCACATCCTTCCTTTCCCAGTGAACCACGGAACATTCTGCCTGGAAGCATTTTTTTCCCAGGACTTTTTTAAACTTTATTTTGGGATGGGAAATGGAAATTTCCAGAGAAATGAAATTTCCAAGTGGCTTTTGACCATCTGCAGTGATGGTACGTTACAGGACAATGTGCAGCTTGAGATCTTCTCATCACTGCTCTGTATTTTACCACTCCAGCACAAATCCACGTTCATGATGTGACACAGACCAGTGGAGCCACAGTGCAGCACAAACCTGCTTTTCTCCAAAATACAACCTCCAGATATACCTCACCACCTCAACACTTTGACTGACAACCTGATACTTACCAGAGTCAAACAGAAGTTTTTCCTGTTCAGCTGAATTAAACTCAGATTGTTTTCCCAGTTGACAATGGAAAATGCATCAGCATTCTTGACCTTGGCAATCTGTAGCACTACCATCTTCAAAAGAGTCAATCAAGTACCATTTTGAAACAGACATTTTCATTTCTGGACTTTCCTTCCTGGCATTTGTGAGCAGAGGCTGCAGGGAGCTCTCTAATGCTCTTCCCAAAGCAAGAACAGAAGCCTTTGGCCTTGGCATAAGCACAGGATAATGTTCCCATGCCTGCCCAAAGTATTTTGCAAACCCCCAGCCATCTGGGCAGAGAAAACTCTTCTTTGAGCAGGAATGCATCCCCCCTTGTGAGCAAGCTCTGAAAAGGAGTTGGATATTGAATGCTAAACAATAAAAATATGTATCAGCAATTTCTGCAGTAGAAAAGACAACTGTAGTGTGCAGCAATGC
Source organism: Motacilla alba alba (assembly GCF_015832195.1). Taxonomy (NCBI): domain Eukaryota; kingdom Metazoa; phylum Chordata; class Aves; order Passeriformes; family Motacillidae; genus Motacilla; species Motacilla alba. Next base: position 7,281,559 of record NC_052018.1, read on the forward strand.
TTTCCTCCTCCATCCTTTTGGATTTGTCAGATTGTTGCTCTAGCTCTGTCTAGCACACACAGCAAATCCTTTTCCATTCCCTTGCTCTGGCTCTGTCTAGCACACACAGCAAATCCTTCTCCATTCCCCTGCAGGGCCTCTATGCCTTGTACAAAGGCACTGTTCCCATAACTTGTGTTCTGTGAAGGCTGGAACTGGAGCCGTGTTCCATCACCACAGCAAGAGCAGAGCAGATCAATCTGCCGACCAGATATTTTCCTTCCCCATCTATTCCACAGCCTCATAACTTGTGGTAACTGCAAGCAGAGTCAAGACAGAGCTAAAGGACAGCAAGATTCTATTAGGTTTTGAGTTTAAAAAGTCTTTTATGCTAAAGATGTTTCATCTCCTCAAGACCATGCCTTGAGCTAAGCTTCCTCTGCTTGTGGCAAGTCTACATCAACATCTTAGGTGGGAGAGTGATAACTCATACTTGTCTAGTGATTCTATGTCAACAGTGCTTTGAAATCCCTCAAGAGAACCACAGAGATGAGACCTACTAAGGAATAGAACCAAACAGGAATTTCCCCTCTCCCAGAAGTGAGCTGGGCATGAAAGCACTATTTCCATGCCCTCTCATACAATCTGCAGGGCGGGCACAAGAACAAGAGCTTCCTTCCAGTGAGACCCACTAATGTCTCACCTTAGCTTGAATTTATTTTCCTATGGTGAACCACATCCCAGCTCCTGCAGTCTCCCTGCAGATGAGGCAAAGGATTGATCCTGAGAGAAGAAAAATAGACTGATAGAAAAGTCTGTGTTGGAAGGGACCTCAAAACTCATTTTGTTCCAACCCCTCTGCTGTGGGCAGGGACACCTTCCACCAAACCAGGTGTCTCAGAGCCCCATCCAACCTGGCCTTGGACACTGCCAGGGAAGAAATATGATTCCAAGTTCTCCAAGTTAGAAGCCCAAAGCTGATTCCTCCAGCACATCTCCTGCTAAAGATCAGCTCACATAGCTTCACTGCAGACCCATCTTTTCCTCCTTCTGATTTCCTTCACCTTAAACCCTTCTCATATAAGCTTTTCCACCTACTCAGTGGTTCACACAGAATTGTTTTCATTAATAAAAAAGGCCCCTGTGTGACTAATTCCTCCCTTAGATGGAACAGGGAAGGTGTAATAATGACTTCAATTGGGTACTATGTGGCTGCAGGGCAAGAAAAATATTAGAGAAATAAATTATTAGTATTTCAAACTTTATTTGGAATAAGTCTTAGAAAGTGCTTTTAGAAGCAATAATAACAGTTATAATTAATGAACACACTGCCAAGTATTGACCAAAAGATTCTTACAAGTTCACCTTTCATTTTCTCAGTGCCTGACTACTCAATTTGTTTCCTTATTAAAATCCAAGGGCTTTGTGAAAACGTCTTTGAAAACAATCCTCAGGATACAACTATTCCTTGTTAAAAAAAAACATGAAGAATCAACTTTTATGCACAATTTTCTGGTAAATACTTATTTTTTTAGAAGGTTTGCTTGGTATTTTAAAAGTCAGAATAAAGTACTCTCGTATTTGCCTGCCATATAAATTATGTATTTTAAGGCATTCGTATAGACAAGGGAATGACTCTGGAATCTGCAAAAGAGCTGATTTGGGGAACTCTAAATGTAAAAATGTAAAGTTCTCTGGAGAATTAGTAGAATGAGAGTCAATCAAGAGAAGAGGAGGATAACATGATAGCCAATTTTAATTGCTGAATAACAAAGGGCCAAACTTTGTTGTCCAAAGCATAAGCCCAAACAACAATGTAATACAGAGGGAAAGAAAAAATAGATGTGTAAATTGGAATTCTCAGGCTAAATTTAAGTCATAATTTTCTGGACATATTTTGCCTTTTGATATTTCCACTGATGGCATTTTATGCAAGCAAGCCAAAATATTAAAATCACTCAGATGTCACACAAAAGGATGGTGGGTGGGTCTTTCCCAATCCTTCCACAAATAATTCCAGAAGGGACATTTAGTGTCCTCCATCAGTGCTCCCATGGTATCATATGCTTGGGTGAGCCATGAGTCACAAGGAGTGAAATCTTGAGCTTCAGTTTAACACATTTAAATCACAGTTGCTTGAGTGAAAACTGCTCTGAGTGAAGACTTTCATGATCTACGTGGTAAAAGGAGACAAATACATGCCTTCAGTACAAATGTGGGACAGACAGCTGTGAGAATTGGAACATGAGGAATTCTTGCTTCCATGCAGAGCAAGGCCAGAGAATAGTTGTAAATCATGGAAACGTGGTGATGTATGCAATTAAATACACTAGCAAGGTCGTCTCACCTGCTGATGTGTCAATACATGGAATTATTTGCATTAAGTTTTTTTATCTGCAGGTGAGATCAGTTCAGCAAAGCTAAATTGCACAAAACTGAAAGTTTTCCCCTCCTTTGTAGCAAAGAACATGCATCACACAGGCATTTTCAACAGGCAAGGCCTCTGCTTTTGCAGTACCTACATTGTCAAGGCCCTTTGCTGTAGGTCCCTGACATTTCCAGTCTTCATATGGGGCTGTGTTCTTTTGCTCTCAGACCAAGTGCACAAAAAGCCATTGGTGCAATGGTCTTTTAGCCATTGGTTTGCTAACCATCTCCTGAACCTTTGCAACTCGTGTTCCATGTCATCCATCCTTAGACCCAGCTATCCACAACCCAGTTTGCCTGCAATTATGAAACAGATTTCAATCTCCCACTGTTTTTTCCATTTCTATATGCTCTAATGTTGTGAGAAGTTACCTCATCATATATTTATATGCCAGATTGTCAAACAATGGCAGTTTCCCATTTTTGCCTCTGTGTCAGATATGTTGGATCAAAAGGTTTCCCTCGCTAATGGAGATATAAAAAGCAGGGCTTGGCATGTGGGCTTTGCTTCCACGTGCAGCTGCCAGATGGGCTAGAGCAGAGGATGTCTAAGCATGTGACTGCAGCAGCAAGCAAGGCAAATACACAGCCTCCCTAAAAATAGAAACACTCTCTGCAGGGAGGTAATACCCTTCCTCTACAAATCATAGAGCCAGAGAAATATTTAGGTTGAAACAAACCTCTAAAATCGTTAAGTCCAACCGTTAACCCAGCACTGCCAAGTCCACCACTAAACCATGTACCTAAAAAAGGTGTCTGGGCTTCTGGAAAAGGGCAAGCTGTGGCAGAGGTAAGTTCTGTGATGTCCAGAATGCCAGGAGAATCTGAGTCCATGTAGTGTGCAACTTCTAGATCCAAGTTTTTTGTTTTACATTGTTGCCACTGTGATATGAGCTAAGGGGAAATGTGTGTGAGTAAAGATGATACAAGCTCTTGGAAAAACACTGGGTTTCTGCTAACATCTTCCCTACACAGTTGAGCAGACAGCCCAAGTTGGCTCTGAGTCTGGATATTGTACAAAAAAAACCTCCCAAAGTGTGAGTCTTTATAAGAAGAGTCACTGCTACTTGTATACATCCATTCCAAAATACAGTGGCCCCAATTCTGGTTTGGCTGTAATGTCATCATAACTAAGTCTTGAGAGGTCTTTAGCCTCATCCCTTCTCCAAGATAATAGCTTCACCTTCATCAGGTGTGGGCAAGTGTTCACATTTCAACTCCTGAGATAGTTTGAAATAGCACTTCATATCCTAACTGGATTCCCTAAGACTTTAATATCATTCACCAACTTGCAGGTGAGATGTAGGGCCAGACTTCCTTCCTTCTTGAGCTAACTATCTAAATAATCTTCCAGCCCCACTGAAATGCATATTTTTTTAAATTTGTTCAACCTTCCGAAATGTACCAAATGAATCTGCTGGCAACTGAAAAGCCAATGGAACCTCAGCTCTGACTTTTTTTTCCTACTTTTTGTGTTTTCTTTGTCCTTTAACACCCAACTACAAAGTGAGTGATGATAGATGATTTTTCAATTTGAATCATGATCACTGTTAGATGTTAAGGGACAAAGGAAATAAATCATCTGAAAAGACATAAGGAGGTGGTGGTGTTTTCATTATTCAATGCCCTTTCCAAGTTGTTGGCAAATAAAAGCCTTCTTTGACAATGGTAATTTCATGTTCTTTATCTCTCCTTGAGGGGGAAGTGCATTTGATTGTTTGAATTTTTGTTATCAGCCTGGTGATTTTTCAGGGCAAAAAAGGTCAAAACCTTGCATAACATTGAAAAAAAGCTCTAAGTAAGAAAGAAACAGTGCAGGTAAAGAGGAATTTTATACCCTTTGGAATATCTGTAAGAGGGAAAAATCCCTCATTAAACTATTTTTTCGTTGCAAACTCCAGAGAAAAAAACATCAAACTCACTTTCAGTCAAGCAAGCCTTTGAAGTTTTTGCCCCAGTGTAAATGCTAGCAAACCATGCAGGTCCACATTTCCACTTGTGACCATCAGCTGGAAAGCTGGAGGTGCTGCATGCAGAGCAGTTTGGGTAACTTGGGCATCTTTGGGTCTCAGCTTCCAAATCAGTGAAGCATTGATATTTAAGTCCTTCAGCCATTATAAACCATGGTCAGGATTAAGGTTTTGAATGCTGAAAACTGCATCTACAGACTGCTCTGTTGCTCATCTCTTGATCAACAGCATTGTCAGAACCAGCTTTGGTTCATTCTCAGTGTCCAGCAAAGGAAAAGATTTCTTCTGAGTCTCCTTACAGAGGCTGAAAACAAAAACATTTTGCACTTTAACACAGTCTCCACTCATCCTCCTGAACTACCTTTGGAACAGAGTTCAGCGCAAATTCTCCAGATCTAGAGCTGTGTTATCCAAAGGTCTGGGTGACTCTAAATATTTCTCTCTCCACATCTTGAAGATCATGAACATGGAAAGTCAGTTGTGCTGTTACTGATGAAAATATTCCTTCCTGAGCCATGTGCAGCGATCCACATTTACTCATATTAAAATAAGAGTCCTTGCCATTCTCTTTAGTGCAGATGGAAGATTCCTTGCACCAATACTGGTCCCACTGGAGTCCCTGTAGGATTGATGTCTGGGAAATGCATCTCCCTGTGACCTGGGTATTCTGAGTAAATGACAGACTGGGTCCTTCAACAAGGCAGGGGAAGGTGAAGATACTTAGAATTTGCAGGGATATTTTTATCTTCTGAGGACTGTAGAGCAGCCTGTGGGTTACATTTAAATTCTACAATGAACCAAATCTAACATGTAATAACTGTTGCTAATAAATTAGCACATAAATATAAAGCCTTACATCAGCATATTTCTAGAAATTGTGGAATCACCTTGCTGCCTTTTTGATCAGGTTTTTCAAATGCTTATTGACCCCTTACCGAAAAAAGCCCTGGTGTTTCAGTCAAAGGTATCACAGCATAAATCCCAAACAAGAAAGTGAAACCTGTAGAGAGAGTTTTGGTCATTAACTTTTACTGGCAAACCCATTTGATTTAATTATCATATGTTACAGGTAATGGGCAGAGTTTACCAATGCAATTTTTTTCACCCATCACCACACAAAAATCCTTGAGCTGAAACACAAACCAATGTCCTGCTCTGTGCCACAGGGATGTCCTGGGCTGGCAGAGAGCAATGTAGGCTGCTGTAGCTGGAGAACCACGCTGCTGGTAACTGGCCATGATGGATTCTGCTGCAAATAACATCAAAGCCTTTCCTACAGATTTTTAAAATATAGTCAGGGAAGGGAGGTTTCTTTCTGAACTCACACACTGAGGTGGGTCATCCCAGTTACTAAATCAGCACAGCTCCTTATTTAACACTCCAGAGGATCCGGAGTTAGAGGATATTTGTAAGAAGATGCAATTGAACTGTAGCTCTACTGTTCACATTTATTTAGTTGCTGTATTGCCTAAGACACTACTGAAACTCTAGAGATTTCTATCATCTCTATGTCATAAGCATCACAAAGCAACCAATTTAAACAGTGTTATTGATAGTGAGTACAATGCAATACTCACTCTTCATCTGTTACAGAACAGGTAGGTTTTGTAATAAGATGTTCCTTTTTTGTATCTCCTTTTCCTTCCAGCATATTGCATGTGTCTCATCAATGCATCACCTCTCCATCTCATTAACTATCTGTGCTCAGAAGACTTAATTTTTTCCTTTCCTCTGTTCATTAATTTCCTTCTTCTTCTTTCCCACTGTTTCCCTCTGCCATATGATTTTTTATGTCACTGGAGTCATATTAGGGGTGGCTGGGGGGAGAATTTTGTTTGTGGTACAGATGATAAAGTACACAAAATCCTATTTTTCTCATTTGAATAGAAGTCTGCAGCAGATCTGGCTTAATTTGTCAGCAGTCTATGTGTAACCATGTTTTAGAGGGGCATAGAAAAGATTTGGGACCAGCCTGTTTAAAATCCAATTAGAGGGATGTGGAGCTAGGTACAGGTTAATGACTAAAGTCAAGGATGAAAAATATTCAAGTCTGGGCTGCTTAAGCTGCAACATTAATAAAGGCAGAAAAAAGGGAAGCCTGAGATAGCAGTCAGGTGAGACTGCAGTTTTTAAACTCCAACTTTATAGCTCAATGTCTTCCGTGTAAATTTTCCAGGGAAGGAAGGTGTTCAAAAAGCCTCTTCCCTTTCTAGATGCTCTAATAGTAAAAAAGTAAAACAGGTCTTCAGGCAGAGAAAATTGAAAGGAGCTGTTGAACAAAAGAACACCAGGATATCATGTAATACAAATCAGCACCTTACCACAGATATCAAGGGAGCTGTGGCAGTATCTCCAAGCCAGAGTTAGAGGTCTCAAAGAGAAACCAAAATGTTATCAGCCCCCTTTTGGAAGGACAGTGCTGTCCATCCCTCTGAAGTAAAAACCGTTACAGTTGAATAAAGAGCCCTAGCAAAAAAAAAAAAAAAAAAAAAAAAAACCAAAAAAAAACCCAAAAAAAAACACAGTCTTGCACCTTGGTCCTTAGTCTGCACAAGCTGCAGAGCAGCTGTGGAAGGGAATAATTCAGGAATTCACTGCACAGACACCATTACATCTGAGGACAGCATCACCCATGGTAGGATGATTTTGGTTTAAGTTTGTTGAGTATTTTTTGGAAGCAATAATGCAATTATAAATGGCAATTTGCCATTAGCCACATTAAAACTTTAGTAGATTAATAAGGTCCCAGGTTTGACCATCTGGATAACATTAGTAATATCATTCAATCCAGTTGCTCTTTGTACCTTTATTTTTTAAATTAATGTTTTCTGTGTGACCAGTCTAAAGGCACCACAGTGGCCTGATCCCAAAAGAAAACCTTTCCTTTCTTTAGCCCTTTTCAATCACCTTTCCCTGAACAATTTCTCTATTACATCTTTTTTTATGATACAAAATAAAAAAGTAGGATTCAAGGTTGAGATCCATCCCTGCCTTATATGGAGTGATTAAAATTACCCCAAGGATTCCTATACTTCTATTACTAAATAGTCATTTCAGCATGTCCCTGGATATTACTGACCTTCAATAGCAGCCCCATGCAATCTCCCAATGCCATAGTGATAGCCAAGCTATGAAAGTCACCCTATTTTTTCTATTTTTTTTCTCCTTCCCAAAGCATTCTGAGCTGATATTAATCTAGGCAGACAATGAAGTCTCTCTCTGCAGTGTGTCACCATTTCTACTGTTAAGGTGGCACTCTTTGACCCCCAGGTGTAAGATATCAAAGTAAATGAGCAGCAGGTGTTTTATAGACTGGTCACACACACCAGCAGCAAGTGCCAGCTGTGGCACCCCTTGTGACACAGGATTGTCACCTCTGCCACGAGGAGTGCCCTCTGTGCTGTGTTACAAGCCAGGCCCAGCAAGGAAGGCTGGGATGTGCTGCCTCAATGGGAGCATTCTGAAATAGACAGGCAATGGTGCTACAGGCACCTGAGATCAGGTGTGGGGACAGGCTGCACTCAGAAGTGATGCTGCTGGATTTCAGTAGCCTTGGAAATTATTTCTTCACAAGTTCCATCTCCCATGCTTCCGGCGGGATCACTCATGCTGTGGAAGTGAAGAAAATGTTCCCATCAAGCCCATCAGAGAGAGACACTAAGGTGTTTCTCCTCTGGGAGGAGCTAGGGCAGAATGATTTACTGTTCTGTGCCTCTCTCTCTCTGCCCAAGGCAGGGCACACAGACATGTCACAAGAGGTGGGAAAGGTTATTTATGTGTTTACCGCTTCCCTGGTATCCTAAAATGTCCCCTCCCTCTGGCAAGTCATCTGTTACTTCTCAGCATCTCTGTTAGGATGGGGTATGGCTCCAAAACTGTCACAAGATATTCTGTGATTCAGTGCCAGGTGCAAAGAAATAGCTGAATTTGAAGGATTTTAGAAAATATAAAACTTGATGCTTAAATATCCTCAATATCCTGTAGCTGGATTTCCAATCAGTGGGATGCCATGCATGGTTAATCAGAAGCTTGGGTAGATAAAATTAACCACGTTCTCCTTTAACCCTTCCTCTTTTCAAAAAGCTTCACATCTCTTTGCCTTCTTTTTCTCTCCACACAGACAGACACAAACAGACTCTTTCCCAGCATTCCTCCCATTTTTTTTCCAAACAGTCTTAGTTTTAAGAGCAGAAACTCACAAGTTTAAAATAAGCCCCAACTTAACCACATTCAAAACCTGTCAGAAAGAAAGACACTTAAGTGTGGTGGTGGTATATTCAGAGTGTCATAGGACTAGTTTGAGCTCCCCTTTTTCTGGTGTTTGTTTGGGGTTTTTTTCTGAATAGGGGGAGTTGGGGGTTTTGGGTTGGTTTTTTTTTGGGTGGGAGGAGTTGGATTTTTTGAGCTCAAGTTCAAAGATGGCAGCACAGTAGCTCTTCTGAGAAGAAAAGAAAAAAGTGGATGGCTTTGATAAATGAAACTATTCTTCCCTGTGATTAGCCTATAAGAAGAAAGAAAGATAAATATAACTAAACTCTTCCACAGCAAAAAAATAAAACAAACAGAAAGGGACAAACTCTGAGCAGAGAGTACATCTGAGAGTACTCCTCAGTTTTAATGCGGACTGAAGAGAAAAACTGAAATAACCTGCAAGGAGGGCTCACAACAGGATGTGTTTTGTTTGCAGTAGTGATCAATTCCTGTGCCATCCCCGGGTTTCCAAGGCCAGGCTGGATGAGGCTTGGAGCAACCTGAGATAGTGGAAGGTGTCCCTGGCCCTGGCAGGGGCTGTGAATGAGATGGTCTTTAAGGTCCTTTCCAACCCAAAACATTCTGTGGTTCTCTGACCCCAATTACCAGGGAATGCAATTAACTAAGAAACTGCTACTTATATCCTCCAAATTTAGAAGTACTCACCTCAGGAAGCACAGCATTCCCAACAGAACATTGCTTCTTTAGAATTATTAGGACAAAAGTTGGCACTGCTGCCTTTGAGTCTCTTGCTATTCAAGCTGTGTTATCTACCCTGTGTTATCTACCCTATCTTGCTATATTTGACATTTATTATAAAACTCCAGCTACAAGCATGGTGACAGTGTGGAAATATCAAACCACCTCTGTTCTTCATGTGTTTCCCACATGCCTGGCAGAAGCTATTTCATAACAAACAAATATTGTGTATTCCTTGGACCCATAACATTCAGAAGTTTAAAAATCCTTAGGAGACCTTTTCTCTGTAAAAAAATCAGAATTTGTGATACTGTTTAATGACTTTGAAATGGTCTCTTTTGTGCTTTTGATTATCAATACTAGGAACAGCTGCACGGTTTAATTCTCAGTCTCAAGATAGGCCAAAATAAACCTTCTGAGAAGAGAAAACAAGTCGTTTGACTTGTTCAGCTCAATAAAAACAAAGTCATCAGCTTCACTGTTAATTTCTAGCAGAGACATCCATCTATAAACAATATGAGAAACAGGCAGGGGACAAAAAAAAGACATAGATCTTTTCCATCTGGATCCCCAGACACAATCTCAGTTACTGTGCTGGGTTGCTAACACTTAAACAATAAATAATAGTTTAAATTTATCCCAGGTGTAATTCAGTGGAGTTAGTACAGGAATGAATTGCTCTGTTCAGATGTGATTACCCACATTTATTATAAACACTTTTGATAACTTGTTATAAATCTGGAGTATTTCTAGCTTCCATGCCAGCAATACTGGTGATATGCTCCACACTGCAGCAGGGGTGGCAGTCTTGCTGACAAAGAGGTATTTGGGCACAGATGCACTTTGCTGCTGTGTGAGACAAGATAAAGGCTGCATTTGGAAAAAGAGGTCATTTTAGAGCAAGGAACTTCATAGTTTGAAGTATTTGTATAGCATGCAGTTGTTGGGAGGCCTCCAGAGGTCTCCAGATATGCCAAACTATTCTGGTTTTTTTTCAGATAAATAAGCAAACAGAAGGTCTGGAGTTGAAAAGAGGTCTTGATGTATGGATGCATTGTCCTCTCCCTCTGCAAAGCTGGAAAACTCTCCTGCAGCAGCTGCCACCACGAAGCATTCAATCCTGTCTCACATTGTCATGCCCTCCACTCAAGCCCCTCTGGGGAAGGACCCACTCCAGTTCCTAGTGCAGGACAAGGGATCCTCAGTCTCCATGGGGTGGCTCATTGCCAGTTTCTTATCTTCACATACAGAACACATAGAGCAAAGAGACTGACAACAGAGCCAGGATCAGTCTGAATAAAAGTGTAGAAGAAGCCTGGAAATGTGTAATGGGGGAAGAGACACCTTCCAGTGAAAAGTGCAGCACCTGGGTTGGTACTGCCAGGAGCTGCCCTGTGCCATCACCACCCTGCCCAGGCTGGGACCAGTGTCCTCCCTTGGAATGGAGACACAGCACCTGCCAGCAAGGGACAGCCAGGGGTGGGGAGCAGAGCCCCAAGGCACTGTGTGACCTCCCAGGGCATTTCATCCCAGCAGGTGCATCCAGAACACCCACATCACACCCCGAGTATCACCCCAAGTCTCTTATTGAGGTTGATCCATTGAACTAAATGACATTGAACCTAAATGTACTGTGCAGCAATTACCAGCTAATGGCATGTCATTATTAGTATATTTCCTTGAACATGATTTGGGTTTAAAGCATATGAATCGACTCGTTGCAAAAACAGTGGCATAAATTTTTCATTCCACCAGTAAAACATGCCATCATATTTAATGGTGACTGGGACACTTAGCTCCACTAATCATTTGTTAGGTCTCACAGGGAACATAAAATACAGTGTAATAGCACTGCAGTGTAACAGCATCATCCTCACCCCTTGGGATCTAACAAAACTGTACTGCAACAATTCTGGTTTGAAACTTGTAGCTCATTTATCCATTTACTAAAGTGCCTCAAAACCAATTTACAGTTAACCACCAGGTGGACCTGAACAAAACGCAGACCTAATGTGGCAAGCCATTGTATTGCAGCCATTATGCTTCCTTCTTCTTCAACAGTAACATATTGGATTAAATTAAATCCAATGCTGCACCCAACTACTGCAAGCAGAACCTTGCCAGCTTCCTCTTCACCCGCTTAAGGAAAGCAATTTTGCAAATGGATATGGCAAAATCCAAATCCCTTGAGCCTTGTTTCCTTAGCCTGGTAAGTGATAAGTAACCCTGGGGTACATGTATGCATCACCCTGATGGAGGCTGAGCTCAAACATTTGCTGTGTTCATTTGTAGGTAATGGGTTTCCTTTCTGAGACACTCAAAAGCTGTTTCCTCTTGAAGGATGTGAACATGAGACACAGGGTGAAAACCATTTAATCTTTATAGCAGAAACAGGTGACAGCCTGGTTAGAGATCTGACTTTTCATCTAACCATTCCTCTAGGAAGACCTACATGTGTTTTCATAATTTATTTAATTGAAATAAACTGTAAAAGAAAATGTTTAAAATCAGGAGGTTTTCCTGGTTATTGATCTTTTATGCTTTTTCATGTCTTTTGCAGCAGTTTTGCTAAAAGCTCTACCTTGTCTAAAATACACAAAGAGAAGAAAATTTCCCCTTTTTCAGTTCTTTGTCAGTCAGTGTCTTTCTAAACCAAATGTCAAATTATTTTTTATAGCTGTCTATGGATTTTTTCCCCAGAAGTATGTACCTGCTTTTGAATATTTGTTGTTCTAGTGTAGGAGTCTGTATCCTGGGACTGAAATGCCACCAAAAAATGATAATTGCCATAGAGGGGATAACTATCATACAGCCCAATCCAAACATTTACAAGTATCTGCTCAAGTCTGAAGTATCGCTGGATAAAGTCTTTAATAAAGATTTAATTTTGCTGTCCTTTCATACTGGTCTGTTCTCTTAAGTGACAGAACAAAGGTTTTTAGGCCCAGAGGATGAGGTCAGTCCTTACTTCAGCTATAACTAAGTCCTTCACGTGCATCTACAGCTTTTTGGACACTTGCCACCTGAATTTAAGAAAAGAACTGCAGAAGTCACCTTCCCTCAAGCACATGTTTTAGCAGATGTTGCATCAGCAGTTACTGATTCAACAGAAAATAGGACGTTTCAGGAACAAGGCAGATTCAAGAACACCATGAAGACACCAAGACCCCTGATGGGAACATGGTTATCATTCTTCCTCCCTCCACTAGAGCAGAGGACAGCAGAGGAGTGCCCCTGTGGAGCCAGGAGATGAGGGAGGGAATGCCTACCATGGAAAGATACACCACACAGAGAAAAGCCACAACCCATCTTTCTTCCCTTGGCAAGTGGAGACACACCATTAACTACACAAGGACACAAAGAAATAAGAGACTGCAGTGGCCTGAACAGCAAAAATTTGCATCCTAAGTAACCTGCCTAAGACTGGCCATTTTTAGGTTTATGTGTGATAAACAGGCTGAGATCCTTTAGCTTGTGGATGGACTGCCTGCTACCCTATCCCCTGAGCAAAGGGAGGGGAAATGGAGTGCTCACAATGTCAGGACTAAAAGCCTGTCTCCTCCTGTCATCAATGAGAAGAGTGAGGTGGCCCCTTTCACCTGTAATTCAGAGCAGCACATTCCTGAGGGGAGATCTTCACATCCTGAGTATGTTGGAGGAATCTCCTACTCATTGTGCCTGCTCCTTTTGGCCACATAATGACCCTGAAATAACAGCAGCCTTAATTTGGCTATATGCTGTCATCTACAAAGTAAATATCAGTATTTGTTCTAATTGTCCAGGCTCTGAACTCAATGGAGGCTCACTTTGAACTCAATGGATATTGTAACCATCCTGAGTCCTTTTGTTTCACTCTCACTTTAGCAAAGACAGCTAAAACAGATAAAATTGCCCATTGCTTTCCATCTTGACTAAACAATGTCTCAGATGATCTTTCATACGACATACATGTTGCAGGCATGAAAAACAGGAAGGATGGAATCCCATTCCTGAATAAGGTGAGAAGAATCCAATCAATAGGAGTCTGGGCTCAGTTAATTCAATATTCTGCTTTTGGCAGTAGTAAATTGCTAAAATGCAAAGAAAGACCCAGTTTGGCTGGGCTAACTGTGATCATTACTGACTTTAGACACCTTTCCAATTAATGAGCCATTCACAAGAAGCGCTGACTTTTCATCTAACATACTTATGAATTTCAAATATTCACCAAATAGATTCCAGTAAAGATGATGTGACTTGCAAAATATCCATTTCAATTAACCCCCATATGCACAGGATCACAGAGTTATCTATATGCCCTCATTCCATGTTTTAAACAGCGGCCTGGTATAAATCCTAATGAAGTTGATGAAAAAAATACATTTACTTTTATAGGTTTTGCCTCTTGACCAAAGAGAATATCATAGTATGATTATCAGGGTAGAAACTCCCCAGTACTGATCATGTGCAAAATGCTATTCCAGTAATCACCAATGTCTCCACAAATACCTGATTATTTTTTTAGGAGATGCCAGGCAACTGTGAAGGACAATAAACTGACAATGACATTTTTCTTCATGAACATTCTGTCAACCTCCAAGCACAGTGGCTCTATTGCTAAAAATATGCAATGCCTGTAGGTGTTGGAACAATCAGTAGTGCTACAGACAAAAAGGAGATCTCCTACAACCCCAGATATTCCTTTGCCATGCTGAAAAACCTGGAATTTGCTCTCTCATCTTATAGTCATAATTTTAACTCCAAATCTGACATTTTGAACGTCTTTGGTTTCACAGTTTATTGGGACATGGACTGGTCTCAGGCCATTGGTTGCCAATTCATAAAGGTAGTATTTCCTCTTTCTGTCTTTCTGTGAAACCTCCTGTCAAAAGCTTTTCCCAGCCTGCCTCTGCCCCTTGACACAGCAACACACGCTCCATGTATCAACGCCAGATGATTGATAAGATGTGATGATGTCCACGAACTTGCTGACACTGCACTGCCCCATCATCCAGGTTATTAATAAAGACATTAATCAGTTTTTACCCCAGCAATGTACCTTCAGAGTTGACAATAAAAACAGCTGCCATTTCTACCACTTGTTATCTCTCCAAGTCCAGTGTCCCAGAAAATTTTTCACAATTTCTTCCCTTGTCTTTTCATCACAGATGGTAATTGACTATTAAGCATTATTCTCAATTTCAAATGTTTTGGTTTGTTGGATTTTATTTTTTTGTCTGTAGGGAGAAAACAGTGGGAATAGATGTCATAGACATTTAAGCACCTAAATATTTCCTTGACATCAATCATAAAAAAACATTGAAATGTCAATGAAAGCACAAGCAGCATTTTCTCCTGTGTGTTGACAACACTAAATATATCAAAGATATACAACTTTGGTAAGAAGAGAATTTTATTCTGTGCCTTAGAGCTGAAAGGGATACCATGACTAGCATGATTTTCTAGTACTTCAATTTCTGTGTTCCCAGCCTGAAATGATGGGCAGGTGGCCCAAAAATATGAGGAATCTGGGCTGAAGGGCTTAGCTAGTTCAGTGACCCATGGAAGGTGTGAGAGGTTTGCAATTTTTTTTATTTTATTTTCAGTATTGTTATTAAATGAAGGGATCTTGATTGGGGTTCTGAGCCCTCAGTATTAAATATTGGCTCCCTCTAACTTGAGAGAAAACAAAGATTTCCTGGTCCTTCACCTCTGCAATATTCTGAAATTAGATCTTCTGTGAAGCATGAACTTCTTTTTCATTTGTTGATGCCAGAATAGTAACAACACTGGGGCACAGGTGCAGGAATTCAGCATCCGTGATGGTAAAAAGATAAAAATGCCTCTCTGGTTTTGGTCCAGATGAGCCAGTGGCTTCCAAAATGGTTGGTTCCCCAGCATGATTTGGGAATCAATTCAGAGCAGGGACCTTTTCCATGAAGCTTTGGAGGGAAGGGAATGGAGTGGCACAGCCTGGCTGTGCCAACTGGTCCCAAAGCTCCTCAACAGCTCCCAGCACTGCATGGTTTGCTGTAGTAAGTGTAAATGTTTTCCCAACCAATTCAGAAGCAAATCCAGCATTTCTCCCATGCTGTAACTCAAATGTTTTCCCTCTTCCCTCTGCAAGGATGCATAGGATTTCTCCACTGTCATTGAGAAGTTGGTATACTTTCCCCAGCATCTCGGCTTCTCAGCACCTGACCTTAAAGTTTCCTCTGTGTCAGACAGAGGCTGCTGCTGCCTTTGAAGGGATTCAGAACTAATAGCACTGTCTGGCAGGGAGTGACAGGCTCAGAGGATCAAAGACAAGAACATAAATCTAACAACCTCCAGCCCAGGAGCCATCTCCCCCCTCCCTGCTGATAAGGATGCAAGATTGAAGAGAGGTGGGAAGATTTACTGGCAGCAGAAAAGTGTATGAGGAATGGAGAGGTAACCACGTATGAAAGCAGGGCATTTCCCTCGACATTGATATGCACAGATCCCTTTTAAGTCCCTCTGAACCCACTTAAGGTGATTCGTTTTGCTGTATTTTCTCGTCTTGGGGCAGGGAAATCCCATTGCTGTGACACTTGGCAGGCTAAACAAGGTCACATTCTCCCTTTCCCATGGGGACATTCCAGCCAGGTTCTGACAGCTTGCCTGTTCCTGGTTTCTCTTAGGGATAATATCTCCCTTGGGCATGATTGGTGCAATGTCAGAATACTCTGGATTCCTAAACTAGAGGATTGCTGGGCTTACAGACACCTCCAGGAGCTACAAGGCCATGGTAGATGTCTTGCTCCCTCTCTCATCTTTGTACCAGGACAGACTGCCCTTTCCTCCCTGGGAGCTGGAACACCCTTGTTCAGGGAACAACATGCATCACAAGATCCCCCACACCAAAGCTCCTCTGATATTCTTTGTGTCATAGAACCCTGGAATTATGTGGTTTGGAAAAGACCTCTAAAATCATCGTGTCCAACAGTTAAAGCCAGCACAGCTAAGTACACCACTAAACAATGTCCTTCAGAGAACATTGTCAACGTCCACACATCTTCTAAATAGTCCCAGGGGTGGTGATCCCACCACTTCCCTGGGCAACCTGCCCCAGTGCTTGACCACAGTGAAGGAATTGTTCCTGATATCCAATCTAAACTTCCTCCACTGCAACCTGAGGCCATTTCCTCTCGACTTGGAGATGTCCTTCAGTCTCTTCTTCCTGTTTTCTGCTCTCCAATCCTGCTAGGATGCACTTTGGGGAGCACGACATCCATATCAGTGTTAATGGATGTATTGGGGTCTGTTAGATCAGTGTTTCAAGGGCAGGAGAATTTTGAAAAGGTACTTGCACATAGCAAGGGACCTAAAAAGTTTACTGGAGCCCTGCACTGTTTTCATTTCTTTACCCCAGGTGGCTCTACTTAAACTAATTTTTTTTAGTTATAATGTTAATTATGTTGGAAATCCTTGTTCAAACAGACAATGATCCCAAATGGACTCTTTCCCTGGACTAGTATCAATTAAAGCATGGAAATCTTTTCTACATTCAGAGACTTCTTTGCCCCAAAGGAGCTCAGCTATTTCAGCCCACAGAGGATGGTCCCCTTTAACAACTGCAACACCACTGACATTGACTCTCAAAGACTGGGCCTGTTCCATTTTGTAGGCAGTGGAACTGACTGAAGGACAGGTTTGGGTTGTGGAAGGTGATTTTAACCAAAGATAAAGTAAATTTTGACCTCACCTTCCACTTAATCACTGACTCCCTGTCATAGGGGAAAGAGGAAGACTAAATATCAGTGCTAATTTCAAGTGAATCAGCTGAAGAACAGGCTGTGCCAGGAAATGCCTGGCTGGAAAGCCTGGCCACAATGTAGAAGTCTGCATACCACTAAAATTCATATAAGTGAATTTTCTTGGTATTGTGGAAAAAGTGCTGATTTGAAGCCTCTAAGAGATGAATGCAAACAGTCATGACAGCCAGCAGTACCATCTTGCAGACCTACAGGAAGATTGGGTCAGGACTGGAAAAACAGGATTTTTAATCTTGCCCTTGAAGTGCAATTGACAGACTTTCTTCCTAAGTGAAAAAGCAATTACCACTTTCTCCCTGTCACCAAAGCTGCTCCTGCCTTTCTGCCTCCTATCTCCCATAATTAAAGCAGACACCCATAAAGTTTGGTATTGACACTGAACACCACTGAGGGGAGGGAAACCTCTGGGAAAAAGAGCAAGCATGAATGGGTGTCTTGGAGTTTTACAATACCTTGTGTTGCAGCTTCCTAAAGCTGTGACAAAGCCATAGATATCTTGTTTTACAGGTAAATGACTGCAAGATAAATAGGTGGTCCTATTTCACTAAAGTCTTTGAACATGACAGCTGTATGGAAAAAATTGAGGGTTATTAAATGGAAAGTGAAAACACCAATAGTGGTTATTGCAGAGGATCATTTGCTGCACTTCCCTTAAGAGGAAGAAAAATTTGGGGTTGTACACACAAACAACATACATGTCAAAGTTTTACCCTGCTGTTATAAACACTCTTGTTGAAGATGTTCTGTACAGATATGGAAAGAAATTTTTTTCTTTGGCTGATAAGCTTGCATCAAGAAGTGCAGTTACTAAAACAAAACCACTCAACTCCACCCAACCAGTTGTATTCATATAAATTGCTTTTTAAATGCAAATGAATCAACGTGAATTAAGATAAAATCCACATCTATGTGCTGAGCCACTGGTTTGTATTTTCTGTTGTCTTTGGTCTGAATTTCAAGTTTTAGCAGAGTTTCCTTTATATTCATAGCTCATTGCAGTCAAGTCACAGTGGGCTTATGTGGGCGTCTTCTGGTCTTCCTCAGTCACTGCTTCCTTCATGTGTCTGAATAGTAAATTGAGACTATTTAGGAAGCTTGTTTTGTGCACCAGACTGCACAGCCAGTCACTTTGAAAAAAGACCAAAACCAACACATTTTCTTTTATTTTTCTTTGGGCCAATACAAAAGAAATTATTTTAAGTTTATGGTTTTTTTTTCATTTTAATTATTGGGGAGGGAGAATCAAATTTCTATGTTTGACATTGAAAGAATTGAAGTTATTTTTATGGTTGATGTGGGCTTTTTTCAAGGATTTTGTCTATTAAAAAATAGATTTTAGAATTCTAGTGAAAAGCAATCAATTCTAGGGTCTCTGTGGCCTCTAGAAACAACAGTTTGAGTACCAGAATGCCATATTCCCTGCTGTTGTCCAGCCAAAATGGAAATCTCACTGCAGCTGTCATTTTCAGGCTCTCTCTGTAGTCATTATACAACAGTAGTAACAGAAAAAGCCCTTAACTGTAAAATTTTGCACCGAGGAGTAATAATAGAAACTTCCTTGTTATAAATTTTTTGCATTACATGAGTTAGGAAGTTTATTTTTTACTGGTAAAAAAGCCAACCAAACAGACAAACAAACAAACAAACAAAAAAAAAAGATGAAGAATAAGCAGCCAGTTAGAATAAGAAACCAGGAAATGACCTTCAGATATGGGTTGATATAATTGAGGATAGAAAAATGAAGAACTGGTTGTGAAGAGATTGGAGTTTAAAGGAGGATGGGGATATGAACAACATAATCTAGTCTATGGTGGGGAGGTTGGAATTAAATGAGACTTGAGGTCTCTTCCAACCCAAACCATTCTGTGATTCCTTGATTCTGTATCCCTGATAGATATGTATCTGTATCTGTTCCAGACAGATCCTTTCTGAAATGAGGGGTGTCCCCAAAGATCTGAAGTGACTACAGATGATGTCCTGGTTAAGCCAGGATGGCTGAAGGGAGTAATTAAGTTTTATCTTACTCCTCTGAGGAAACCCTCCAACACATTCCTTGTGTATTAAGCTTCCAGTTTGAGATCCACCTGTGTTCACCCTTTTCCCAGCACAACAGCTGCAAGAATTCAGCAGCATTCCCTGCATCTTGAAACTTTTTTTAGATGTTTCTTTCAATTTTTACAATAACTTGCCTACTATTGACTAGCTGGGTCACCCTCCATCCAAAACGTCATTTGCCCTAGGTCTTTCTGTTTCCACACCTGCACAGTTCAGTGACATTTTGTTCCATCTGTCCATCTGGTTAACACACCTGCCTTCCCTTCTTCCAGGTTCAGAAGCTGATGATTATGACAAATAAAAGTTTAGACTGAAATGCAATGCAGTCTTGTTCCTTCATCACACAGGCTATTTTTAAAGGTAAACGTCAATGAAGTTCCAACTCACTTTTTATTTCAGCAGCAACGTTCCCCTGAAGATTTGCAGGGAGTGAAAGTCAAAAGCAAGATACAGGGAAGCAAATCTATTGTTTAACCAATGTGAAGCATCACAGCCTGCAAAAGAATTGGATCAGTTCTTTCATTTTTAAATCATATTGCCCACTCTATTATAGGCTGTTCCAAAATATCTTTGTGCAGTACAAATTTTACTGGTACTTAAGGAGCTGCAAGATTTTTTTCAGCATAAGGCAAACATTCAGTTTGGACTGGAAAAGAAGACTAAAAGAAAAAATGTGTAACTAAACTGTGTCATAGGTTATTGTCATTTAATATAAAGAGGAAAGGCCCCCAGACTACACTGCAATAGGATCCACAATATGTATTCCTTATAGGAATATGCAAATGAATTTTTGCATGTCTGAAAGAAAGAGAAAGAGAACAGAGAGAGAAAAATTTATTTTATTTGTGGTTTTCCTTAGCAGCACTTCGCAGTAAATTATTTTATTTGTCCATGGCCTCATGACTGATGGTACTTTACTTTCCCAAACTGTGCTGAGTAGAGGTGAGAGATGTGATTCTCTGTGTCAGTACTTTGCCTGAGCAAGCCTGAAGTAAGGGAAAATATCAACATGCACAGAGGAAATGGTAATAGGTGTCTCACACTCAAAGGGATCTATGACATGTGGCCATCCCCTTGTTATTTAGCTTTTACTTACTGACTGTTATTTTTCATATCAGTTCAAACAGTTCAGGGAAAAAAAATCCCTGCAGGAGACATCTGAAATTCAAGTGGAGTTCAGCAAACTGCTCAATGCCTGACCACTCTCCACAGTGAATCAGGGATCTGCTTCAGAATCTCAGACCAGAAAGGAACAACATGAAGTAATTAAAGTAGTTTTCACATGCACAGGGACAGTTGGGATGGCTGCAGAGTTTTTTTATCATTTTAGATAAACCTTAAAAAACCTGGATGGAAAAAATAGGAAAGTATTAAACCTGATCTTACTACAGAATGGATTTAGACTTGCCTGTGAGTAAAAGTTTGCTTCAAGTTTCCCTTAGTAAATGATCCTGAGGATCAGGAGTTGTGGTTTCCTCTGACCACATTTGGGTATCAAAGGTCTCTCTGTCTAGATGGAGGATTTAGACCCTGCTGCTCCTGATGAAAATAAAGGAGCACAGGGTAATTTCTCTTACCCTGAAATACATGTTTACAAGATTAATTGCTCTCTGATGCTCAGCAAGCCAATCTTTCTGCAGGATCTCCAGTGAGCTGTTGCACCTGCCTAAGCAGCTGGTGCCAAGGGATGTCAGACAGGATTTCCCTCTAGAAGTCTTCAAAGGCAGCTCATGCAAAGACACTGGTGACTCAATAAATGGGGATATTTACTTTTAGCAGAAGTGTTTCACTATTACCCTAAAATTTAGATTCAGGCTGACAGCCTCAGTTCTCTGGCCAATTTCTGGCCAATTTTCAGCCCTGCTTTTCAGGAATCAAGTGAAGAACCCAATGCAAGACAATTAACAAGACCTATGTTCTTTCTTGTAGTTGGAAGAAAAGAACTTATTCATAGCAGCACACATGAGGGAATGCCAAAAATGTGGAAAAATCCACAAATTCTTTATGACCAAGTTATGATGAAATAAAATTGATCTTTGCAAACTTATACACAAGATAGTATCTCCCAGGTATTTACTCCAGGTATTTACTCTAGAGTACATCACAGGAATGTTTCTGAAAATGTCTCACATCTAGGGTGGGTACCTGATTAGGTAAGAAAAACCTAAACCTAATTGCAGCAGATATGGGGCTGATTAACTAAAGGAACTACCTTGGCACTTTCTGCAGTTGATTTACAGGGAGGGCTGGAACTCTGATTCCACAGTGAGAGGCTTTAGCTCACAGAACTGCCTGGAACTGGTGAGATGGCTGAGGGAGAAGGAAAGAAATGGACAGGCAAAAAACCCCACATTTTCATATTACCAGGTCAACTCTGATGCTTTGGAGTTCTTCTGCTCAGCACCCTGGGACCCACCCCCCATCTGCCTTGTGTGCAAGGCCCTCTGCAAGTCTGAGCAGTGACGCAAGGGTTTGCAGCTCTCTGCAAGAGGCAGCTTGTCCCTAGAGCCAAATTCTGCTCACAGATAAGTCAAGCGTAAAGTTTACCCACACCACCCTGGGAACACAATCGGGCTTTTTCTGTTGTGTACTTAATGCTCCCCCAATTGGTGCTCATGAAAGATGATAGTATGCTTCACCAAGAGAGCACTTCATCAAGAGTGAAAAACAGCACCAAGGGAAAGAAAAAAGTTGTTGAATTGAGCAGCCCATTGTCCCAAAACTGCAAAATTTATCTATAAAGTCATATTTGACAATTGTTTTGCAATTACTGCAAGCTCTTAGGAGACAAACCTTTGTCCTTAGCTTTTGTCATCCCTAAAGAGTCACAGGAGCTTAGAAATATAAGCTGGAAAAGACCTCAATAGGTAATCTAATACATCACCCAGAGCCTTTGTTATTCAAACAAATAAAGAGTAATTTCTCTACAGTAACTCTACCACAATTGCAGTTGAAAAAAAAATAAAAAAGCTCTTTACCAGCATGGCAGTAACTAAAAAATCAAAGACTATACTATTCTCTCTGCTGCTCTAAGATTTACAGCAAAATACATCCCTATCTTCATTTTGCACCATGAAGTACAGAGAAATTGTTATAATCCATTGCAGTAAATCTGGGAGAGCCTTTCCATAAATCAAGTGAGAATTTCCCTGCTCTATGAGGGCTCTTAGGTGTCAAGCTGGTGAGGGTCCAGTGCATCAATATCAATGAGTATTACCCCTGTTCTCCTCACACCCAGAAACAGTCTGAGTAATAGGTTGAAGTCACAGAACAATAGAATGAAGTCACAGAGTCATAGAATCATGAAGATTGGAAAAGGTCTCCAAGACCGTCGAGTCCAACTTTTGACCAAATACCACCATGGCCACTAAACCATACCACAAAGTGCCATGCTCACTCATTTTTTTTTAATATTTCCAGGGATGGTGACTCCAGAACTTCCCTGGAAAGGTTGCTCCAATGCTTAACCACTCTTTCAGCAAAGAAATATTTCCTAATATCCAACCTAGTCCTCCTCTGGCACAATTTGAGCCCATTACCATTATAACCCAGACTTTCAGTCTGGGCAGGAGGTGGTGCAGCATTTTACTAACAGCAACCAAGGTGTGTATCACATTAGTTCTCATGTGAAAGCCAAAAATGGTCAGAAATATTCTTTTTCATGCTTGATCTCTCCTCATGCTGCCAGATTTGACTTGCAGTGGGGCAGACAGCAGCCACTGAGATTGGCTCAGCTGGTCCAAGCATGGTACTGGGGTTCATACCTGTAAGGGATAAACTTAAGGGTTGGACTTGATGATCCTTGTGAGTCCCTTTCAACTCAGAACATTCTACATGAAAATGAGAATGTAAAGTTTTGTCTGTGACACGGGTCTATACATCCCTCTACCTCAAGACAGGCAGTGAAGAGCACACAATTTCTACAGCAAGTACCCCAGAGCAACACAAAAGCTGCAGCAAAGACCACTGGGTGGGTTTTTAGTTATGGGGTGGGTTTTTTTGGGGTTTTTTTGGGGGGGTTTTTTTGGTGGGTTTTTTTTTTTTGTTTTGGTTTTTTTTTTTTTTTTTTTTTTTTTTTTTGGTGTTTTGTGGTTTTTTTACAACTTAAGCCAAATCATCACTTTCATGGCTGAATGATGCCTTGCTCCTTTCAGGAGGTCTAAAATCTGTAAGGGAGATTTTGCAGTCAAGTTTTGTCTGATACCATCAGAGCAGATGAGCCAGCTCACTGCACATACAGTAAGGGAAAGCTGCTAATAAAGATGTCTGACCTTGGGACAAAGTGGCTGAGATCCACACTGGAGGGTGAGAGAGCACTGACAGTGAAGGTCCACTGCATGATAAACTAAATGTGACAGCAGACTAACAGAAAAAATAATTAGCAGCAGCTGAACTCTTATATGTGACCCAGTTTCAGGAAAAAGAGTGTTTTCTTTAAGCAGCTTTCAACATCACCAGCTTCCTCACCACTTTGGGATCTTTTGTGGAAAATGAGACACCAGATGCAGGGGATGGTAACGTGCCCCCAGTTCTCTGTCCGTTTTGATTCAAACCAATGCAGCATACACTCCAAAGCCCCATATTTCATAAGCACTGGAAAATATGCATTTGCTGGTGGAAAGGTCATTTTTAATACCAACGTGATAAATATGAACAGGACCTGTGCTGGAAAATTATCCACAGAGGGCTTCCATAGTGCAGAGCTTCATTTATCAGAGGTCTCCTGCTTCACTGTACAGCCCAGCCCACCAAAGTGCACCTCCAGATCATCAAATCAAGATGAGAAATATCCGACGTGGGTCACCTCAGAACTTTTAAAACTCATTAATTGTTTTGCATTAAAATGGAAAACAGATTTCAGAAGTGCAAGGCCTATAAATGAAACCCAGTTCTTTACACAGCTCAAACTTAATTATGGCCAAAGATCAAATCCTACATTTTTTAAACAAAGATAAATCAGAAAAGCCAAGGAGCAATAGGAGTTATCAAGAAACATAAGCCCAGTATAGCCCAGCATAACTGAGTGCTTCATGTTATTCTTGGAACTGGAAATTTGTTCAGTGCTACAACTTGACCTAAAATATAACAGCGTGCCTTGCCTGTTTGCTATTCCTTTGCATAAACAAGTGAATTTCAGTGATAAGGAAAGATTCCAGAGCTTTAGCTCTAGAAGCTGAAATATTCTACAGATCTAGAAGTGAAATAAACCTCAGGAAAATAAATGTGATTGTGAAACTTTCATTCCTGGCTGATAAAGCCTTTATTTGCTGCAGTTTCCATAACAGAAGAATAGTTTTCTAAGTTCTTATTTATTTGCTAAAAGGCCTGTAGCAGTTCTATTATTCTCATATGAACAGCTTTACCCAATTTTAAGGCAATAAAACACTTTAAAAAATGTTTTGTAAAATAAATGTGTAAAACCACTGAAATAAAATGGCAAATAACAAGAAGATGTTGTTGATTTGTTGCTGGGAAGTTTTTTCTTGTATCCTGTGGACACAGGCTGGAAGTCTGTGACTGCATAATATCAGAGCCAACCAGGAAGGAAAAGCTATTGATTCTTCACTATTTGGATTAATTTTGCAGCAGACAAAAGAGAGGCTGTTTGCAGAGTTTCATGAGGAAAAGGAGAGCTTTGCACTTGCAAAAATACCAGTTCAATGATCCTGACACAAAATATTCAGAGACTCACACTCCTTGCAACATGACCTGGTCACCAGGGGGGATTTCAGGTGAGTTTTCCTTCGACATTGAAAGGAACATTGCTTTCTTAATTCTTTTCTAAAGTTACATCTCACTCAAGAGAAACCTTTCTGAGTGAACTTTTTGCCAATCTGAGAACGTTTCTGCGCATCCTTACTAAATATCGATAGCAATTTCAATAGCAAAAAGCTCTTGATAAAAAATAAAAAAATAAATCTTATCGAGCTCTGTATGCTGTAATCAACAGTTTAATTTCCCAGAGGATTGCTATGCAGTGGTGTTTCCATCTCTACAGTGCCTAGCAGTACCAAGACAGACCCAAAATTCACCTCAGCACTGAGAAGGTGCTGTCCTCCTCACCCAACCTGCAAAAACCAGCCAGAGCAGCCTTCACTGCTCATTTACCTCCCCCCTTTTCAGCTTTCACAGCTGAATTGTTTCACCAGATCCAGATCAGGCATCTGAATCGTGGCATCCCCATTTGCCTCTGCAGCTGACAGCTCAGCAGGTTTGTCCTGGGTTGTTTCTCACCTCTTCAGGCTCAGTGATCATGTTCAGAGCTGCCTTTGAGCAGCATTGGGCTGGTTCACCCTCTGTGGGGCTGTTTGTCTTTTAATGAGATCCCCACCAAAACCACTGCTGGAAGAGGCTGGAGTGAACTGTTTGGGGTTTTTTAACCTAAAGAGGATCACCTGATGTTTTTAACCTAAAGAGGATGTCCTGATGTCCTAAAGAGGATGTGGGTGGCATCCCTGTCCCCAGCATGGGGTTGGAATTAGATGATCTTTAAGGTCCCTTCTAACCCAAACCATCCTGTGATTCAGTGGAAAATGGCTCTTGGTGCTTTCTTCCATCACAGAAAGGGTGCCTAGCTCTTCTCATAACCAAATGGTGCAAGAGAAAAATGCAGCAGACATAAGTTGCAGCAGGGGAATTTCTGGCTTTATAAGAAGAAAATAAATTCTAAGTGATTAAGCACTAAGACAAGGTCCCAGAGAGATCATGAATTGTTGGCCTTTGGAGACATTCAAAACTTGAAAGGAAGCAAATCTTTGAGCAAGCTAAATTCAAAGTTAGATCAGCTCTGAGCAGAGGGTTGAACTGGAGACCTGCAAAGCTCCCTTCCAGAGCAAGATATTCTGTGAATCTATTCATTATTTTCTTCAGTTTCTCAGAGTTTAATGACAACCCTAAATAGTTGCCCTGATCAGACAGAGAGGCATTTTGTTTTCAGCCAGGGTAATAAAGAAGTAAACACCCACAGGATGCATCCTGCAGCTTTAAACAGAGAAGGTCTTTGTGCTCACTTAACCCACATCCTGTCACCTCTGTGCCATGAAGGACTGCACAGGCCATAACAGCAAGATCCAAATACAACTTCCATCCATATGGGGCACTTTTCTAAGGAGATGAAGTATAAGCATATTACTCTTCACTTACACCAACACTGCAGTCCATACTGATGAGGTTGTCCAAGGAAAGTGTAACATATTTTAATATATTTTAATATTTCACTGGTACACCCTCCCAGAACTTAGCCATTTGCAACTGAGACTAATTCCTAAGCCAAAGAATGTTTATTTCATTTTTTTAATAGAATAATTTTTAATTAGCTCTCTGGACATTTTTTTTTAAGCTAATGGACATTTTACTATCTACAGCATCTTGTGTTGTCATCCAGTGAAAGACTCCAAATAAATAAAACATAGAATAACACATCCCATCACAGAAATAGGTCTTGATTTTGTTGAGCACTGCAGAGAAAGAATTCCCATCCACAGCAAGCACAACAGCTCCATCAATACTTAAAAGCACTTAGACTTTTGATCAACTCACACAATTTTTTAAAGTTCACTTGAAAAAAAAAAAGAAAAAAAAAAGCCAATTAATTTCATTTCATCCAGAAGAAAGTGAAATATAACCCATGTAAATTAACACTGTAATAGAACTGCTCCAGTTTTCTAACCCCTCTGGCACAGCTGTGTCTGTCTGAAAAATGTCAGAGTGGTCCAAAAACCCCAGGCAGGAGGAGTGCTCAGCTTGTCTTGATCCACATGACTGCACAGTGGGTTTCATAACACTGGCTGAAAATCTTGAATACAACCCAGAAAAAAAAGTAGATCTGGAAGCCACAGAACAAGTAGCACTGATCAATTTTTAAATCTAGCCCTTTTTAAATGATACTTTTTGCTGATTTTCTATTATTATTTGCAATTGTTATCTTTTTTTTTTTTCCCAGCTCAGGTTTCCAGATCAGTTTGGAGGGACGTAGCTCCTGTGGGGCCCTGAGCTGTGCATGTGCAGCACTTCTGCAGCACATTGGGGGGTTGAGGGGGAAGCCCCAAGCAGAAGCCCAATGTCTAACATCAATTGTTAGTTAATGTCATTCCTTGAAAGGTGAGCACCTCAAAAAATCTTGCTCTGGAAGGTATCCAGACAGCAAGTGGGATTCTACTGATAGCAAAAAGCATTTTTAACCTATTCCTTCTATCAGCCCTGCGTTTGACAATGCAGGACATCCTCTTGCTCCTCTTGGGGCACCAGCCAGGAGCTCTTCCCTGGGGTCCACATACGGGCCCTTGCTTGAGACACGAAGAAATGATTGCCCTAGATTGTGTTTTGCACCATCTCACTCCTCAGACACCTCACTTCCCATTTCACCATTATCTCCATGAATGTATGCAACTACAGCCAGCATCTGCTACATCTCAAATCCTGTGCCCAGTTCTGGGCCCCTCAGTTCAGGAAGGACATTGAGGGGCTGGAGCGTGTCCAGGGAAGGGAACGGAGCTGGGGAAGGGGCTGGAGCATAGGTGTGATGAGGAGCAGCTGAGGGAGCTGGGAAAGGGGCTCAGCCTGGAGAAAAGGAGGCTCAGGGGGGACCTTCTGGCTCTGCACAGCTCCCTGACAGGAGGGGACAGCCAGGTGGGCTGGTCTGTTTTCCCAGGTAACAATAGACAAGAGGAGATGAACTCAAGTTGTGCCAGAGGAGGTTTAGATCAGATAATAGGGGAAGATTTCTTCACTGAAAGTGTTGTCAAGTAATGGAACAAACTGCCCAGGGAAATGGTGGAATCACCATATCTGGAAATATCTCAAAAAAAAAGATGAACGTGGCACTTGAGGACGTGGTTTAGTGCTGAGCAGAGCTCTGGGTTAAGAGTTGGCCTCAGGGGTTTTAGAGGTCCTTCCCAACCTAAACAATTCTGTGCTTCTGTGATCTCTGCCTCACTGCCCTGCCAATGCAGTCAGTGCTGGGGATGCCATTCCCAGCTCAGGACCATCCCCTGGCACTGCCAGCCTGCTCTGACTGGCTCTGCTGCTGGCAGACATGGCTGTCAAGTGCCCTTTGACAGTTGCCAAAGCCCCCATCACCTCAATACACACATTACTGCTATCAAGGCAAATAATGCTGGGTACCACCCTGGCCAGAAACTTCCGTGGGTTAAACAAGACATAATAATTCACAATTCAGTTGTTAATGTTGGTCCACCACATCTTTTCTCCCACATCAGCAATAGCCATTACTAATTTTGGCTCATATTTCATTTGGAATACTATGAAATATTTGTGAGATTTGCTTCTTATTAGAACTCAGCTGCTGTTATAGTATCTTTTGACATTTTATTTACTTTGTAAGTTTTTATATTCTCTATTATATTTCAAGGATTTAATCTCATCTCTGATAGATTTTCATTCTTATCAGTGTGTAGGTCTGATTGATTTACCAAGTCAGACATTGAAAACCATCAAAACTGAGGACTCTTAAGATAAATTAATGAGATCATATTGATCAGAAATATTCAAAGCCAGAAAAAGCTGAACTGTTAAAAAATTGAGTGCAACAAAACTGTCAAGTAAAAATATGTTTCTACCCAATTGAAATTAATTAGAAACCCACAGATTCTCTTTGTAAACTGCCAGTCATTTTCACAATGTGAACAGCACGCAGGGACTTTCCAAAAATAGGCATTTTTTTCCTTCATGGTTCTGTTAGTAGAAATGGATTTCATACCTTGCTCAGGTGCAATTTGATAAATGTGCTATTGCAGCAGTGAGCTGCTGAAGCAGTAGGAGCAGTGAGGCATAATGGGCAATATTCTGCATTTCTTTAGGCCTAATATTTCTCAAAGAATTTCTGGCTAAACACAGATATTTGCGAAGCATTCACATATAATTAATTCCGCTGAAATCAGCAGATCATATTTTTTTTTTAGAAAATAAAGCAAGGACTGGGAAGGAACAAAATCCTGCAGGAAGGGGAAATTATTATCATTTCAGTTTGGTGGGTGTTTTCAAAAAGCAGAACAAATATATGAAAAATATCACTCTGGAACTGAGCACATGGTTGTGTTTTTCCATGGATGTGGGTCATTCAGTCCATTCTGCACTGTTATTAGTGGATTAGTAAAACAGAAAAGTGTCCTAACAGAATACTTCAGGGAACTTGGGAATTTGAGATTAAGTGTGGGTTGCAGGACACGTGAGTAAAGTAATAATTTAAAAATAGAAGAGGAATTATCTCCTGCAATTGAAAGCTATAAAGTATGAATGAGCCCGGATTGAATAAGTGTGAATGGTGCTTTTTTATCTTGCTAGAATCACCCTCTTTTTTAACCATGAGGTAGAATGGCTACACTGAGGCAAACCAGGAAATTGGATATTTCAAGCACAGCTCAGATCTGTGCCCAAGAATGATAGATAATTGATGACTTTTCATTTTTAATTAGAATGAAAAATGCTGATGCTTCTGAAGACACTGGCAACAGGGCAAAGCCAGGGGCATCCCTCTACATTAAGTGGAGGATTTCCTCCTGGAAGCAGCAATTAATGAAGGCAAAATCATCATGAAAGAGCTGAGGCTGGAAGCATCACACACTTCAGTCATAAAGCTCCAACTTTAAGGACAGTTGAGTGTCCCAGCACCTTGCAGGAGCCCCCACTGTGTCTGCCTGGAGGCCACACAGCACGCAGGGGGCTGAAAGACAGAAATCTGTGCACTTGCTCAGGCTTCTGGCAAAAAGAGAGTGGTCCAGGAGCACTTCAGGCAGAAAGCAAACACACCCTGGTGGTCTCATTCTCACTTTGCAGTGGCCAACCTCAGGTGTCTGTGGAGGACAGCCACAAATGTCCCTCAGGACAAGTGGTGTCCTAAAGGGATAGGTCTGCCCTTGCTAGGCTGTCATCTCTGCAGGTAAGCCTCATTCATCTCCATGCCTGCTTTTCTTCTCAAAGCATTTCATTTCAAATATATGAGATGTTTGTGGTGCTGACAGTCACCTGTTTCCTCTCACCAGCCAGCACAGGTCTCTCCCTACCACTGAGGCTTCTGCTGATTTCGCTCTGCTACTCTCAGTTTTCTCTCCTTCTGCCATGGAGTAGCTGTTCTGTTATGTAAACACATGTAAAACTTTGGCTTCTAAAGAGGGTCACAGGAGGTTTAGAGTCTAATATCTTTAGGTACCAACACTCTTAAAGAAGAAGTACACCCACTACTCAATATTTCCCTGTAGCATTTATTTGAGAGCCAAAACTAATGAGGTTCTACAGCCTCAGGGGGCCATCTCTTCTGACTGTCAGGTGTAACAGTGCTTTTGGGGGTGAGAGGGTTGTTTGACAAAGAGTGTCCT
The DNA here is from genome assembly GCF_015832195.1 of Motacilla alba alba. Classification (NCBI taxonomy): domain Eukaryota; kingdom Metazoa; phylum Chordata; class Aves; order Passeriformes; family Motacillidae; genus Motacilla; species Motacilla alba. The sequence goes on from NC_052018.1 coordinate 7,312,048, forward strand.
CACCTATGTTCTCTGGTTTAGAACAAGAGAAAAAAATCACACAAATTTTGAGAAAATTGTGAGAAAAAAATTTCACACAAATTGTGAGAAAAAAATTTCACCCAAGCTGTAATTTTGTGGCAGAACTCAATGGCTCTTCTGCAAACCTAGACCCACCAGCCACTCAAACCTAGTGCTTTGGATAGAATTCAATTAACCAGAAAAGATGCTTCAACATTCTCCCAGGAAAACAGCTGGGCCATTATGGCCATTGCTAATAAGAGAACAAAGAACTACTACCCAGAGTTTTCATTGTTTGATATCTTAAAGGACAGTATTGATTATGATACTTGAATATAATTCCCAATTAACTATATAAAACTGGCATTTCTTCACTCACTGAGATTCAGAAGAATTAAAGACCTCAGCACAGGTTTGTAGGGCTGTAACCAAGGATGATGTGGGGGAAAGAAAGCAATGGGTGCAAAACTGCAGTGCTCCTAAACACCCCTGGCATAAATGGCCCAGAAGAGAGATATTGGCACAGCCCTAACTCCACTAATATCAGTGGCTACCAAAGGGAGTTGTGCAGGAGGGGGATGTCCAACTTCTGTGAGTGAGCTGCCCAAGTGTTACTCTGCCCTCCTGGAGAAATCTCTCTTTGAAACCCCTCCATCATCAATGGAGAGACACAAAAATTCTTGCTATGAATGTCTGTGATATAAAGTCCTTTGAGATAGAAAAAGCATTTTATGACTTCAATGTCATCATGCCCCACTGGAATGCCCCTGAGGCATTTATTTTTTACAACTTAGGAAAAAAAATCTATTCTTTATTCTCTTGTGTTTCTTGCTCCCATGCTCCTCTCTGAAATGTCAATAACAGCTCTCCAAAAGCTCCCCAACAGTCACATCATGAGAGTAAATGCAGTTTTTGTACAGGGGATGAGGTCCTGACTCACATCACTGCATTGCAACTCAAAAGTTTTAATGTGAACTGAGAGAACACAGCCCAATACACCCTGAACCCAAGAAAATTGCTCTTGAATAATTCATTTTTTCATAAGGAAAGTTTTTGAGATTTTTTTTCTTTAGTTTCCTAGTATGCCCTGAAAACTCTTCTGATTTATGTTTTTATTTTTCATAAAGAAATTAATATTATGAGCATTGGAAAAATTGATAATTTAATCCCTCAGATTTATATAAAATTTTGAATGGGATCCAGTGGAAAAATATCATATGTACACATTCGCAGTGCCTATTCCTAATTTGGTTTACAACTTAAAAAAAGATGAAACAACAAACCTGTCATTTAGGCACATGTGGGTGTGAAGAGAGAATAGAAACTATTTTAATTCATTGTCATCTATATTTGATCTGGTCTATAGCAAAACCAGTCCAGAGTGTAAAATTAAACATTGATCCCTGGTCATTCATCCCTCAGACACTCTTACTCTGAATGAAAATCATGCCCCTGAGAAAACCTGTGGTGAAAACTTAATAATTTTTAGCATCCTTTTCAACCTCCATGGGAAAGAAGTAAGAATCAATGTCCTTAAAAGAAGATTTAGTTTTTTTAATTGAAGAAGACTTTTAATGGAAAGTCTCAGAAAAAAAAAAAAAAAAAAAAGAAAATTGTGGGTTTTTTCCCCCCATGGTGAAAAAGGGAGGGAAGAGGGGCATCAGTTTGCTGTTCTACTTTTGCATGCAAAAAATATAAATGTATATGAGTGTATACAATGTTCTACATCCTACAGATTTTTCTTGAGAAAGTTCTTTCATCCTTCAGCTTTGACAGGAAAATTGAGTATCAGGTATGCACATTTTACTATTTCTCTGAAAAGCACAACTTTTTTACTAAATGTTTAAAATTGCAAAACCTTTTCATTGTTAATCCTTTACAAAGTTCAAAGAGTTCAGCACATAAATTATGGGTCCAGTGCACTTGCACAGAGCATGGTCAGCCTTGAGCAGCATCGAGTTTGCTCTGAGCTCTTCAATCCCTCTGATCATCAACTTCTTGCTGGGGGGACCAGGATGGAACCTGCTCAAAGGAATTATGCTGACTTGCATTTAATTAATGAAGCAGAATATTGATCTGTCTCCATCACTAGTTATTTTTCATCTTCTGCACTAAATAAGGAGAGGATCACAACAAAGCAAGCAAATCAAGTCCCCATGTAAGCAAATGAAATGTGCCCATGGAATTATGGACCATTTCTACACATGGCCACACAGAGAGGCAAATCAAAATTTCATTTAAAATCTTAACTTTGACATTTTTAAAACCTTGGTCTCTTACTGAATGTTCCTTGAGCACAGTTCCATGTGCATGAAGTTGCTCACATTTTATTTCCGGTCTTGAGTATTGAAGATTGCAGGGTGCATGTGCAGAGTCTGGAAAACAGATTTTTATTGTCATTAGATGATTTTCTACATGAAAAATAAGCAGTGAATGCTTTTCATTCTCATCTTCCAGGTGCTCCTTTAATTCTGTGGCAAAAAAAATGGGGGATGGGGGAAGGGAAGGGAAGGGAAGGGAAGGGAAGGGAAGGGAAGGGAAGGGAAGGGAAGGGAAGGGAAGGGAAGGGAAGGGAAGGGAAGGGAAGGGAAGGGAAGGGAAGGGAAGGGAAGGGAAGGGAAGGGAAGGGAAGGGAAGGGAAGGGAAGGGAAGGGAAGGGAAGGGAAGGGAAGGGAAGGGAAGGGAAGGGAAGGGAAGGGAAGGGAAGGGAAGGGAAGGGAAGGGAAGGGAAGGGAAGGGAAGGGAAGGGAGGCATCATCCATCACCCACTGGAGCCAATGTGGAGCTCTATTCACTGGAACTCAGGAATGGTTTAATTAAAGTGTGTCTGGGAAATCTCACACCTGTAGCCTGGGCTGAGCACACATTTCATGACAAATGATGGAGTTGCTCAGTTAATTTCCTTTTTACTTCTCTGAAATTATTAAGAAAGAAAAAAAAAAAAAAAAGGAAAAGAAATCCCCTTGACTTTTTTTGGCTTTGTCCAAAAGATTATTGTGTTTGACAAAGTGGCTGACAATATCCAAAATTCACATGACATTGTTACGAGGACAGAAGAGAGGTGAGTGGTTGCATTGGAAAGGACAAGGATCTGCCCTTGGGTGACTTGTGAAGTCACCTCATTGCTCTGCACCTCAGTTTTTATTTGTTGTTGAAGAGGATAACCTGGGTATTGCACTTTTTGAAATACTGTTGCAGTTCAGTTTCTTCTTCCCTCATCATTCAGCAAGCCAATATTTCTCATATTACAAGAGAAACAGTCTGGGGAGACCTCCAAAGAAGTTTCTCTACCAGCAGAAAATATAATTTTTCCCATAAGAAAATCTTAAACTCATAAGAAAACAATATATTGATGCTTTAAGCCCTTTCTTTAGAATGGAAAAAGAAACTTCAAGGCCTTGGGATTCCACAACAGCCCTCATCACTTTTATTTATGGACATTAAAAGTTCAGGTCATAAGGGGTGATGGTGGAGAGACTGTTATTATTTCTCTTTTATTCCTCAGAGCAAACCAATCTGTACCAAGAGGCACAAAGTGACACTGGGAAGGTGCCATGTAATGGAAATGTGTCATCAAAAGATGATGAATAAATGTAATTAACTGCAGGAGTACACACCTGAGATCATGTAAATCTACTGACAGAGGAGTCAGAGTGCTCAGGTTCAAATCCACCCTTCTGCCTAGCCTCACCCTGTGCTATTTCCAATGTCAGAAGGATGATGAATGAAAAATTCCTAATGTGTTCGGAGCATAACTACAAAAAAGAGCTGTCTTTAGAGTGTAATGTTATTTCTTACATTTAAGAGCCTGCATCTGCGATTCCCATCTTTTTAGAAGAGTGGCTTGCTACTTAAATTTACCCACATGCATAAGACCTACTGAATAGTTCATACCTAAATATTTTGTCAGATGGCACCCAAGAGAAGGCTGCTCTTGGAGGGCAAGCAGAACTCCTCGGTACATCCCCTCTCTGAGAGAGACACATCTATTCTTTTCACATTGCAGTGAGGGTCTAAACGTTACAATGTGCCTCCCTTGTCTGTGGCACATCCATCCAGCTTGCAAATGACAAAAATATAAACAGGCAACTCCTCTGCCAAATGCAGCAGTGAGAGAGACCTGCAGTGCTCAATCAGCCCCTGTGCCCCTGGCCTGAGTAAAACTGTGCTTTGCAAGATCCTTGCCACCATTTCTTCCAGTCTGGTTTCCTTTAGACCAGGCTAACTTTAGCCTTTCCAAGATGATGTTTGCTAATCTGAAATCAATAGAACATCCTTCTGAAGACTGATGGCAATTCTGCACCGGTGTCACCCTTGTAGTTTTTCTAAAGCATGAGAAAAATGAGCTGTCCACAACCCAAATATGGAGAAATGGAGACACATTTCAAGCCATGAACACAAGTCAGGACAAAACTAGTGGGAGCTTTGGGTGTAAATCACAGTTTTGGTTCTGAGTTAGACAGAGGTGGAAGTTCTGCCAGGCTGCTTCAGAGTTGTCCTTTTCATTCAGGGCCACCTGAAAAAAACAATCTCTTCTCCCAAGAATTAATTGATTCACTCGTCCTTGTTTTCATTTGTCCAGGAAGCAAAAATGACACCAAGGTGACACAACAATACTCGTGAGGATAAAGCCTGTGCTGTAAAAAGCTTATAATTAATTTGACACATACTAAAGGGTATGGGAAAGGAATGTACACTTAGCACTTAAGGGACACATATCAAATGGGGCAGGTGATAAGATTGTTTGTGGCATCCCTGTCACATCTTCAGCAATAAGCAGGGTTATGGTTTCATTTTGTCATAAACAAACAGACAGAGATATGAAAAAATTCCTCCGTAATACAGAAATCTCTGCAGTAGTAACAAGAAACACAGACAACTTCTGTGGTGAAGAACACTTCTGCTAACATAAATGTTCACTTTTACAATTGAATAACACCAACAACTACACACTGGAGCCTGCCCTCAGAATTTGTCTAGGCTTAGCTACTACTGTAGGCACAACTCAATAAACCTCCCAAGCTTACCCTGAGGGTTAATTTGGGCAAATGACCATCCCCCATGTGCAGCTCCATTCCTAACTCAGAAGATAAAGACTTCATTAGTATGAACATGGGTGGACTGATCTAAGCTTAGACAACAGAGGCCATGGCACTGCCACCTTTTGAAAATGTATTCTGAGAGCAGTGGATACATCTCAGAGTGAGCAGCACTCCTGAAACTCCTGGCCATGGGTCTGGCATTGTAGCAGAAAAGCAAAATTTTTTTTTTCTTCTGTCTCCTCTCCATGTGCTAGGGGTTAACATGAAACACCTTTACAATTGTAAAGTAAATGACACTTTAATAAAGGAAGTATTTGGAGTATTGGAAGACCCAGAACCTTCTGGCTGCCCTCCAGTACCTCAAGGAGACCTACAAGAAAGATGGAGAGAGACTTTTGGCAAGGGGAGATGGCTTTAAACTGAAAGAGGTCAGGTTTAGATTAGATATTAGGGGGAAATTCTTTACTGGAAGGGTGGTAAGACACTGGCACAGGTTTCCCAGAGAAGCTGTGGATGCTCCATCCCTGGAAATGTTCAAAGCCAGGTTGGATGGGGCTAGGAACTACCTGGGATAGTGGAAGGTGTCCCTGCCTGTGACAAGGGGGTGGAATGAGGAAGCCTTTAAAGTCCATTCTAATCCAAACCATTCTGTGAAGGATTCTATAAGTTCAACAAGAACATTCTTCCTATCTTCAAACTTTCCCTTCTGCTGCCCATTCTCTCTGCAAGTTTCACTCAGTTTTATGGCAAAGTGACAAACTAAGTTAATAAAATATTCAAGCAAAGTGAAGATGAGGAAGAAAATCTCTCCTCTGATATCAGCTGATGCTCTGTGAGTCCCCTACATATTTGTCTCTTCTAAGACCTGTTCCTAATGAAATGTCCAGCCCTGCCTCAACAGACCTGATACAAACCTTCCTGTGCATCCCTCACTGAAGTTGTTTAAGCCTCTGTCATGGTGTTTTCTTTGAATTCAGCTGGAATTAACTCAGGAGGTGCCTTCTCCAGTTTGTTGTGCTGCAGTATCGTCATTAACTAAGTGAAAAAATGCCCAAACAACTCTCAATTTTAACAAACAGTGAGTTACAAAGATATTTTACACAATCTAGAAAGACAAGCACAGGATTGATGAACCAGGAGTAACTGCATTAGCCCTGAAGCAACTCAGGTGAGAGTTTGGAGCCTGATTTTTGCCTCACAATGACTTTTTTGAATCTGTGATTTCAGTGGTAACGGGTTCACATCCCAGTTACCTCACTAAGGCAGAGCTTTGAAAAGAGAAAGTAAATTTTGCTCATGATAATTAAGTTTTCTGATAATCATTAGGATTTCTGATTATAATTAAGTTTTCTGATTATAATTAGGCCTTATGCATATATTTGTATATGGAAATAAATGTTTGCATAAACAAAGAAAGTGAAGTTGGTCTACACCTTATTGGTACCTAGTTGTTATGCGTTACAGGAGTCAGAAGAAATATTGCATTGCTGTGTTTACTTTGAAAACACCAGCTCATCTTTTCTTTTTCTTTGCATGCCCTGGTGTCATTTACATGATTAAATCACTCTTTAATAAATTTTTGGTAAGCAACCACTATTACCCTGTGCTAAACTTTCTCCTCGTAATGCAGATTCATGTATCCAGGGTGAATAAGAATGCTTGAAAATGGAAGTGTGCCCTCCAAAAAAGATATATTGTACTTTTACCCTGTAATTCAGGGATCAATACATTATTAACTAGTTTACTGCTGAAGATTTGTGGTATTCATTTATTTTTTATCAGGACTAGACAAATTTACAGTATCCCTGAGGTGCTAATTTTGTCCTACTCATAAAGAGAAAAAAGTGACAACAAATAGAGGTTTTGCATGAGATTCTTTTTATTTCCTTTTACACAATGAAAATTTTGTTATGATCTTTAAATATTGTCTTGGTGGAGCTCACACAGATTGTGAGGATGAGATTCTTCAGCTGCTTTCCACCATTGTGCCTAATGCACTGATGTCCCTGATCGTGTTGGGAGTGGCATGTGATGAGGGAGAACCATTTTCGAAGTTCTTTCCTCAAAATAAGGCAGAGGAGTTATGAAGATTCAGAGAATAGGCCCAAAAAGCTCCATTCTATGTTTTCCCTGTTGTTATCCTGTGGTGAAGGCCCGGCCCAGGGTAGGAATGGCAAGATTCCAGAGGGATTTGCCTCCCCATTTGCAGCAAAAAGGGGACAACCATGTCCCTCCTCTGCAGCTGTTCAACTTAAACTATTTTTTTATCTGAAAAGGGGCAAGACAAAACTGTCACTGCTTGGGGCTGGGATGCTCACAGGGGAACAAGCTGGAAAGATCAGCAAGGGCAAGTTGCTTTGCTATTCTCTGCTTGCCTGAGATCCCTGGGAGCAGCAGAGCTGGGCTATGATTTACAGCTTTCCTGGAGAAATGACTCTTGGGTTCACAGGGTTGGTATTTTGAAAGATCTGGTGAGCCTGGCTGGCTGCCTGCTGTTTATCAGAGCTGTCAGAAGGATGTGGCTTTTGGAGAAAGGTGAGACTTGCTCCTGTGACACGGACACATCGCAGGCAGCAGATGAGGCAGCTGCACTGTGAGATTAAAGAAAAGCAGATTCTTTCATCTCTGATGCTCTGCTCTAGTTTGAAAACACAGAGAGAGTGGGTGTATTTTTAGTTTTCTATTCTTCCTTTGAGGTTTCTCCTTTCTTTTTTTCATTTTTTTTTTCTGCTTCACTTTCATTGAAAATGCAATGCAAATAGGTCTGCAAATATGACAGAATTGTTTCATAATCATCACAAAATCCAGGTGTTTGTGCTGTTAGAAACTGGTGCAGCAAGAGATGTTTGTGCCCTTTTGATTATATTTACCAAACCTCAGAAATTACCCATCTGAGAGATAAAGCCAAGGCATAAGGTTTGAATGTACATCCTCCAAAAACTGATCTTAGATTATTTTGCTCAGCTTCCAGTGCAAATCAAAATTCTTCTATTTAACTGACAATCACAGTGAGATAACACAGAAAAAATTGCTTTATTCTAGCCCTTTCAAGAAATAAAACACCCAGAAATTACCCATCTGTGTATCATTTTCCGTTCATATTCAAAGTAACTTAGGCAGCACCACCTTTTTTTTTTTTTACTTTTTTTTACCTTTTTGGCATTTAGCAAGCTTCTGACATACCTGCTGCAATTAGACCATTGCAAAAATTCAGGAACTTGAAGCAAAGTCTCTTGCCATCCAGCAAGTCTGAATGAAGCTTTTGTTCCAAGTCAAGGGGTTATTTTTTGTGTCACCTTCTCCTGCAGGACCAGTGGAAAAGATGAATCTGTGCTCAAACAGCACACAAGAAAAGAAAAAAAAATATTTAAAATCCGTCCACAAAATCTTCAGAACAATAATTTATAAAGGTGATCTGAGACTAGAAGTAGTCACAGTGACTCAGCTAATGGGTGCCCATAAATTCAAATTCCAAAGTTTTTATTTTCACCCTTTTCCTGCCATTCAGGTATTCATAAGCCCTAATCAAATGGAGTCTGGTACTGTCATCCTTGTGAAATCTGCAGCATCCTGGGCCATAGTCAAGGCCCTCTGAAAGATGCTCTACCTGTCTGATAGATAAACAGAAGCCCAGTGTGCACATAATACAGGGGACAAGAAGGATTTGGGAGTGGTCCTGCTTGGGATGCCAAGCCAGCGGAAGGATAACGCTGCCCAGGATGGCAGGCTGTACCAGGGTGGAGGTGCCAGCTCTGAAGCCAGGGCAGCCTGAATCAGCACCCTGGGGACCTGGTTCTGTCCTGCACTCAGCTGCTGGACTGATCTTACAAGGGCACTTCCCTCTCAGGGTTTTCATCTTGTGATTCATCTGCAGCCCCTTGGCTCAGGTGGGCATCTTCCCCTTTTCAGAGCACAGTGGGCATCTTCAACATTTCTAAATCCTCTACTGGTTTTGCCCCATGCAGTACAACTTCTACACTTTTACCTGCTGTTGTTAGTATAGACCATTTCTCCATCAATATGAATAAACTCTCTTAAACTGTGTCCTTCAAACCCCATTGCAGCAAACATTGTTCCAGAATGAAAGGAGTTAAAAAAAAAAAAAAAAAAAGGAAGCAAATTTTTCTGGCCAACTCGAGTTAGGGTGGATGCTCTCCTTATCCCAATCTCACAAAATTCCAGAGACCTCTGTGCCACTGTTTTCTGCAATGAGGTGGCTGGGTAACACAGCATGTACCCATGCCCCTTTTTGCTCAGTCTGGGCTGTGAGCCTGGTGGTAGGTGGGCACAGAGCTCACACTGGTACCAGGAAAAGCCAGAAGCAGGACAGCCGCTGGTGGCCAAAGTTGTAGCTCATCCATCCTTCCTCAGGTACAGTATGTGCACAAGCTCCTGCCCTCTGAAGAGTTCTCTGGTTTGGCTTGGATCCACCCCTGGTGTCAGGGCTGGGTGTCCTGTGAGTGACAGGAGTGTCCTTGGAAAGATGCACTTCACTGGCAGTGACAGATGGTACTCAAAACAGTACCTGTCCCAAGCAACGCCTTTCACTTTTTCTTTCCCTTTGTGGGCTGTCTTCACCTGAGGGAATGTTGCAACGAGGACATTTTGTTTGCACTGCTGCCTCCTGATCTGTAGCAGAAAGTGTTTGCTCACTCCCAGGCTCGCCAGGCACAGCTCGGAGCTGGGAGCAGCCTTCAGTGCATAAACAAACCTGCAAGTGCAAATGGAGGGCAGGCAGAAGCCATTGTATTTACATCCTGAAATACACCTCTTAACAAATTCTCTCTAGAATGTTGTGTGGAAGGCTGATTATGGACAGGGCTGGGGAGTGATGTCCCTCAGACTCCAACAGGGATTCAGCAAAGGGGTTACAATTAATGTTTGGCCATTGACTCTCTGCCAACCTGTTTGAAACTGGGTGATTATGTCTGTTTATGTAGAGTTTGAGGGTTTTATTAATTTTCAGTATGAATATTCACTGAATACAATCCCAGCTTCTAAAAAAAATGAATGATTAAAGAAATGTCTGAAAAAAGACACTGTTTTCAAAGCACAAGTCCAAGAATTGGAAGGAATCTGCACTTGCCCTTTCCTTCAAAAGGTGTGTGATGTACTGAAGGGTGCAGGGACGTTTGGAAATGTGACCTGTGACCATTGATTCCACTCATCTCTTGGAAGTCATCAGGCAAAAAGAATGAAGCAACTGTTTCTGAGAAGCAGTAATGCACAAGGTGCTTGGTACTTGGGCATCAGAGGGAACTTTAACACGATTCTTCACACGCATTCCATGAAGAGCAGCACACCATGAGCACTGGCAACTACAGGTGCAGATCTGGCCATTTTTAACTAAGAAGCAATGTTTTCCTTTTGAAGCGAAATTGAGAACTCATTTCAAACTTACATCTTTATTTCTAAACAGTCACTGAAGCACAGCTGAAAACTCAAAACTCACTTTGCCCGAAGTTAGCAGCAAAGGCTCCTACAGTGGATCTTATGACAGGCAGGGATTTGATGCCATCTAAATACCCAGCACACTTCACAGGGAAGCCTGTGAGTGATTCTTACATTAATCAGGCCAGTCTGATTCCAAGCTTGACAGATTGGAAAACAAACTTGCATGGAATATACCTCAAGTAATAATTCTTTTCCTGCTTTGCTAAACAAAACAATAGGGCAGAAACAGAATATTTCAGATCACAGCAGGACAGGCTTGACACTTTTTTTGCTATTAAGCTTCAGACTTTTGAGCAAGAGAAAATGATTCATTATCTCAAGCAACCAATTGATCCCCTTTCTCTATCAAAATGTGCCTGTCACTAAAGGGTGTTTCCCATCCCCAGTGAGTGGAGACTGTCAATATACACACACTCTTCTCAATATGTATATTTATTTTTAACCAATTTTCCAGAAAGTAAAAAGAAATCCTGAGCTCCCAGGGACAGTGGAGAATCCAAAGGCTCACTGAATTCTTTAAATACAATGTGTTTTACTGAGGAGTTTGCAGAATATCCACGTTTTGAAGCCCATGGTGCAAACACCACGGGTCTTCCCAAATCCATGCATCTAGATTAAACTTGAAAGGAATGTATAATCTTAAAAAATACATCACGAAAGCACTTCTTCCAGTCATAGATACTGGAAGGATATGGGATCTTATGATCTCAGTTTATGGAGCATTTTAGCGAGGAACTGCTGCTCCTTAGCAAATTGTTTTCTTCAACAGACAAAGGATATTATAATTTATTAGATTCTTGTGAAGGAATGGCAGGGGAGCATTTTGCAATGATTCAGCAGTGAAAAATTAACTCTTATTATATTGCTGTTTTAGTGACAATCCCAGGGTTGTCACAACCACTTTTGATTCCTCTGACACGAGGTGACACCAGCTAGTCATTATGTAAGACTCACATCCAAACCCTGAGCCCAAAATTGAATGAGGCCTTATAAATAATGTATCAAAAGGGTAAATTATGCAAGAAATCATTCCAGAAAGTGTCTGAACTCATCAACAAATTAGATAACAAGGAGGTCTTTTTTCTACTAACTTAAATAAGCAAATTGAAATGGGATTTCTTCAAGAGCCTCCTCAGCACTTTTTTGGGAGCTACAAGGGGTTTTTGAGTAATTTCTTTAAAGCCAGGATTTGCAAAGCCTGTCACCATTGACCCACCCAGCAAATTCCTTTTTTTTTTTTTTTTTTTGTCATGCAATGCACTTTAATTTTTTTTTCCCCTGACATTGTAGGGGAATCAGTGTTTGTTCCCTTTTTCCCTTCTGCCTGAGGGGACTGCACAGGAGAGGTGGGAGCATCTCCAGAGCACCACAGTGTGACCAGGCACAGGGCTGGAGGTTTGAGCATCAGCCATGTGCTATGAGGTGGTGACAGTGTGAAGGCTGCAGTGCTCTTCAGTGCCCTTGCTTCTGGCTTTGAGTGTCATTACTTGACCATCACACAGGATCTCATCTCTAAGAGCCTTTTTAGAGAGATTTAAGCATCTTGTAGGTTCATCACCTTATCTCCCTTTTGCATTTAAAGAGAATCATTTCTGCTGCCCCTTATTAGAGGAGAAATTCAGTGCCCATCAGTGCAAACCACTCTGCACAGTGAGCTTGGACTCCTTTTCAAGGTAGACAGCTTGAAATACTCAGTAAAGATTATTTCCAGGTCTCAATTAATGTATTTAGTTTAAACACTTAAATTACTTCTGTTAAACAAATACAGCTACTGTTGTAACAATCCCAAAGGGAGGTTGGAAGTTCAGGTGTGTTTCTCCTTAGTCTACTGACAGAAATAGCTGTACTGTTGGCACTGAAAGGCACATCTCCCAAATTAGCAGTAGGTACCCAAATCCCTCTGCAGCTCGGTGGAGTAACACTCCACATGCTGTAGATCCCAGGGATTTGAGTGAAGGATGCTGTGCAATGCCAGGAGGGAGCAGTGCCTCCTCTTCTGACTGCTCTTCCCATGGGAATCCAAGTTCCACGTCTTCCCAGCCTCCCCATGTCACTCTGCTAGGAAGGCTTTAAGAGAAAAGAGTGAATTTATTTGACTAGAATACAAAGGAATAAAATCTTTATTATTATTGTTGTTGTTATTTTTGCTTTTGTTTTTGTTGTTAATATATTTAGGGTAAGATGAGCAAATTCCCCTTGTTTCTTACAAGTTGTAAACAAATGATTCTCTTTGCCATCCCAGATATCTATTTTAGGATGAGAAAAAATCACTCACTGGAAATACATATTTCCCTGTGCCAACTCTGCAAATAATCCAAGGTGAGTGGCTCAGATTTGGACAGTGGAATTTTAGATGAGGAAAACAGGTGAGATGAACCCAATCCAAGAGGACAGAACAATTGTCCATGTGATAAGCAACTGGCTAATAATGACAAAAATCAAATTTTGGTCCAACATCTGATTTCAGTGGTACCTTTTCTTTAATATTCAAGGAGAAAGGTGTTGTCAGAGGTTTTGCATTATAAATGTGAGGCTGAGCTGTTGGTCACACATAACCATATTTCTTTAATGACATGCAGTGCTCTCAGCTGCACACACTGACATTTTTGAAGCTACTGGAATAATGGATGGCAACAGGGGAAACATTTGTGCTAAATGGCCTGTAGTAATTGTGGCACTGAATTGAGCTAATAATCATCACCCTGTGCTGCAGTGTCTTGGAAGAACATCTTCCCAGCCTATCTAATGGTGTAAAAATGAGATTCTTGGGCTTCATGAAGGCAGATTTCTCTTCATCTGTGAATTGTATTTGGGTGGGATTGATGTCCTGATTCACTGTTTCCATCTCATCTCTGTCAGCTCACTGCTGGTCTAGGGAGCAATGAAGCACAACCAAAGTCCATCCACAGCCTTCTAGACAAGCATTTGCACTGTTACAGAGGTAATGTCAAGCCTAATGTAGATTCCAAATCTCTTCTCAAACTTACTTCAAGCAATATAACTCTGACAACTTTGGTAAAGTCACACCTGATCCATGACAGCAGAAAGAAGTAGAGAAAACAGACATGATACATAAAGAATTCGTTTTTCATCTGTGTTATAAATTTCACTTAATTTAGCAGGAAATCCATGGTGTTTCACAAGACTGAGCATGGTCTTGGTTTCTTAGACCTCAAAAAAGGGAGCTCGATAGCACAGCCCAAAATTAGTCTTTGTAAAATTCCTCTGCTGGGATTTTCCAGATTTTTTTCTGCAGCAGTCATTTAAAAAGTGCTGTGTCCATTGACTGAACTGCAATGTGTTTGTTCAGAAAAATATTGCACTTCTTTGTAAAAATGCACTTTGTTTGTTTTAGTGAGAGAGGGTTGCCCTTATAAACAAAATCATGGTCTGATGGGGATTTCTTTTGTGTGAGAAATTCAGGACCAAGAAATTAAAATAGCTTCCAGTGTAGGAACTCCACAGTTCTGAATATCAGTTTGGTTTGCAATGGAAAAAACTGCCAGACTGACAATAGAGTGCTTTTTAATAACAGTTCTTTCTCCAGAAAATTTAAATGGAAATGGTAATTGTTTTCCTAATTCAAAAGCCTCATTTAGCCTTCGTCTAAGTAGAAGTGAAGATCCAGCCTTTAACTCAGCTTCCTTTCTTCACTGTGTGCAGAGACCAGATGCAGAGATCTGAGACAATTCTAATGGCTTAAGAGCAGAGCAAATCCATAGGGAGATGATTCCTCTGTATTTTCACCTCAGTGTATAAACGTGATAGTATTTTGCTTTCTCATTAGGCTTCTTTTTTCATTATTTCCTCTTTTCTCTACTACAAGAAAAACATATTCTTGCTCCTGGAAGCAAACAAGTTAAGTTATTTCAGCTGTATTTTCAAACTCCAAGTCCAGCATATTCAGCTCCTGTGGGAGTTAGTTGTCCACCATAAATATTAATTGGTTAAAACAAGTGTAAGCAGCTGAAATAAAGCATTATGTAATTGTTTCTCTGATTCTGTTGTTGATGTCACTAGAACCAACTCTTCATACATATCTGCATTTTGAAATAAAGCTCATATGACTATGAGAAATTATAAAATTAAAGGTATTTCCCAGGGATAAAAAATAGTCTTTAAACAGGTTGAATGACCAAAAAAAAAAAAAAGACAAAAAAAAAACCAAAAAACAAACCCCCCAAAAAAAAGAAAAAACCCAAAAAAACCAAACCAGTCTTAAAGCAGTTTAACTGACAAAAAAAATCCCACAATATTTTTTTATGTTTTGCAAGCAAAAAAAATGCCCTTCCCGGGTTTCAGCTATTTCCTGAGCTTGATATCTGGGCAGAGGGAATGGAAGCATTTGTTCCAGCTGAACAGCAGGAAACAAGCTGAATTTATCAGCAAAGGAGAAGCATGAATTTAGCTCCACATTAAATTTGCTTTCCTTGATGTCAAGGAGCTACATGGTTTATTGCCAGACCATGCCAGTTGGCCTCCAGGCCAGAGAGAGGGTCCTCACTTATTAACAGCAGAAAAATGTGATTCTATTTCCTGAGAACTGCTTTTTGGTTTTGTTTTTTTTTTTTTTTCCCTCCTCATCAGGCACCTCTGTGTGATTTCTCCTCATGTTTCCACCGTGGGCAAGGACCACACCAGGCATCAGCTGCCTCCTCCCAGTACCACTGACTGGCTCTGTAACTCTCCTTGTGCCCAGGAATAAAGCTTCAGGTGGCTTTATCTTGCCTTTTTTGTTTGTTTGTTTGGTTGGTTTTTTTTTGTTTATGATGAAACATGAAAACCCAGAGGAGGGTGTAAAGGGCAAAGGATCTGTCTCCAAACCTCTGCTCTGTATCAGGTTGAGATCCCTCAAGAAATTAAAGTTAAAAGATACAAAAGAAGAAGAGAGACAATGTAGCATCACTACAATCCCAAAACAAACCATGGCCCTTGTCACAAGAACTTACAGATGTAGTTCTGCCACTAAATGAAGCAGGAGACAAAACAGCTGACCCTGCCTCCTAGCACATTTCATAGCTCTGTGCTCCCTCAGGTGGCTTGAAGATAAGTTTATTGTTATTTTCTGTGCATATTCCAGCTCATAATCTGTGAGGGCCATGGCACCCCATGGGGTTCTTGTTTTGGTAGCAGGAAAATCAGGGCAGGTGTTGTGAGCTGTGGCACTGGCTTGAGGATATGTGAGGAGCATTCAAGGAGACAAAGCTTCCAGGGACGGCTTTGGAGGATGGTATAAGAAGGCAGGACCCAAACCCAGTCTGATGTTGAATATAGAGCCCAACACATATTTCATTCCCTGATGTATGATTTCCCCTTTGACTGGACTTTGTCTGGCCAGTGGCATCTTAAGATGAAATAAAGCTGTCCTAAGCATATACTAGTTACTTGTTACTACAGTTATGCAGCATGAAAAATCAGTGGTACATGGCCCTAGCTCATACCTTGACATGATTTTCTAAGCAGTGTATCCACAGGGAAGCAAAAGGTTGTGAAATGGAAGGTCTCACGAGAGGAGCGCAAAGGAAACAGTTTGGACATGGGTAGAACAAGATACAGCTTAAGCAGTGAACTCCAGCTGGGTGAGAAGATGAACATGTGGCTCTCCTCATCTCCTGAAAATAAGGTAGGCTCAAAACATGCAAAAGAAGAAAAGGAATTGTGTAACACACAAAAGAGAAGCATTGGGTGAGATGAAAACCATGGCATGATGGAAGTCAAGGAAAGCAAAATATTTCGACCAAAGAGTGAGTATATTTACAAAGAAAACAAAAAAAAAAAAAAAAAGGAGAAACTGAGAATAGAAATCAGACTTTCTATCCCAAACCACCCATTTTCCTAATATTACTTTAAAGTAGCACTGTGTTTACTTTTTATTCCCTCCACACTGCCTACCACATTCACCAGTCACAGGATCTTCCCTTCCATCCCCTTTGGTCAGGAAATTGAAGAAGTCATTGACATGCAGACCTCTCTTTTTCTGTGAGCAGAAGAGTGTACAACAGCTCTTATTCAGCAATATGCTTTCTCTTCCAGATCCTGTGCTCAAGGATTTCATTAGTGCATGAGGCAGTTAGCACAGGGTGAAGTAACTGCACAGGAGGAATGTTCCATATTTACAGAGTTACAGATGCACCTGGTAAATTCCCCATCTGGTCCAGTAATATTGTTCAGTACCTTTTTTCTTTTTTTTTTCTATTCTTCCAGTAACTGAGAAATCAAATTGTCAATAAGCTGAATTTCCTGTATTTTAGATGCTGTACATCAATCCATTGAAAATTACAAGCTGGGGATGTAGAGAGGAGGCAGATGCCACAGCAAGGCATTTGTCAAATGATGCACCTGCTTTCTGGCACACTGTCAAACCCAGAGGGTGCAAGAGTAAACAAATCTGAACAATAACTTCCTTCCCCCACATTATATGTGTGTTAGTGCTGAGAAAGACCTTAAGTGCTGCATTAGCAGGAGAAAAGTCTGTC
The DNA here is from genome assembly GCF_015832195.1 of Motacilla alba alba. NCBI lineage: Eukaryota > Metazoa > Chordata > Aves > Passeriformes > Motacillidae > Motacilla > Motacilla alba. The sequence goes on from NC_052018.1 coordinate 7,329,020, forward strand.
AGGAAAAGGTAGACACAGGACAGTTGAGGCCACAAAGGGTTTGGACAAGGGTCTTGTGACTGTGAGTGGTCACATCCTCCCTTCCCAAAGGCTGCCCCTAACCTACGGGACAGGAAACTAAAAAACATACAAATATTTCAAAGGTGGGTGTCAAGAGGGTGGTTCCAGACTCTTTTCAGTTGCCCAGCAAGAGGAGGAGGAGCAGTGCCCATAACCGGAAACACAGAAAGTTCCACCTCAACATGAGAAAGAACTTTACATGGAGGGTGGCAGAGCACTGGAACAGCTGCCCAGGGAGGGTCTGGAGGCATTCCAAACCTCCCTGGGCATGTTCCTGCACCAGCTTCTCCTGGTGACCCTGCCTTGGCAGGGGGGTTCAGCTGGATGATCTCTTTCCAACCCAACAATTCTGTGATTCTGTGATCATGGTGCACCACTTCTTCCATGCCTTATTTTATACCTAAAGAAGTTGCAGCCCACAGACTCACCTCAACCACTTCTCAGCACCCAAAGCAGATGTTTGCTGACCTGCAGACTACAGTTGTCATGGGAGAGGATCCAAATCTGTTACAGCCAGTAGAAATGGTTTGAGCAGAGGGATCTCTGTGTACTTCACTCACCCAGATGTTAGAAGAGCATTGTCCAAATTCATCTTAAATAATGGCTCTTAAAATGCTTGATGCATTGACTGCCTCTCCAAGAATGCTGTTCCAGTGTTTAACCACCCTCTTGGTGAAGAAATGCTTCTTAATGTCCAATGTAAACTTCCCCTGGCCCAGCTTTGACCCATTCCTGCACATTCCATCGCATCCTATCCCTGCATCCCTGGGAGAAACAATGAAGGAGGTGACTCACACTGGAGGCACTGGGGTAAAAGTGCTATTGGAGTGGATGGAAGGTTTTTCACAGGACATGTCCAGGGAAAGCCAGTGTCTTCTGATGCTTGGGAAGGCACAAATGTGCAAACAACCATTTCACTAAAATGTAGTTCTGGTTCAAGGCCTAAAATCAATGAAGGGATTTTCACAGAGCTCTCTATAGGGCTTTTAGCACATGCTGTGTATGAGATAATTACACCATTTTGAAAGACTGTACATAACAGGAAAGTGTATTCCTTTTGAAACTCCTCAAACTCAGCAGAAACTGTGTGGATAGATGGAACCGAAACAAAGAATATCTTTCATTCATGAAATCATCAATACAGCTGACACTTCATGACAGTCTCTGAGAGTCTGTGAAAATGGCTATATATGTGCAAAAGTGACTAAGTACTTACCATCCAGCTGGCTCCTGTACAAGAGTACAGAAACCTGAAAGCTCTCAGGTACCTTTAAACATCTCATGCTGAAGTGGTCAAATATCTATCTTGTAGGCCTTGAGGGAAAACAAAGGGCAGTGATATGACAGGTTTATCACCAAGGCAGTCACATTAACTACAATGTAATTTTCTCCTTTTTTTTTTTTTTGCATCTTTTACATGTACAAGAATGTTTGACTTGTGATAAAAGGCTGACCAGAAGTATGAGAACACATTTCATTCATAAAAAATAAAATCTTATTTTTCTTTCTTCATCTAGTCCCTCCAAGGAAAATAAAACAAAACAAACAAACCAGAACATGCAGGAAGCAAGAGTCTTGAGGCCAGGATATTCACTTGGGAACTAGACAATCCCAATACAAATCCTAACTGGGAGATTTTAGAGAGTGGATTTGAACCAGCTTGTATGTGGCCAATGCTCTGCCACTGACAAGGTAGAGTTATCAATCACCAAGCAAATAAATATCGTCCTGTGTTGAAGTGGAGCAGCTACAACCCGGCAAATTACTTGCTTAAGCAAGTATCTGCCCCTGTTCAATTTCCTGCTGTAAATGAGGTAGAATTTCCTATCCATATCCTGGAGAGCCTAGAGAGCAGTCCACAATGGCAGACATGTCATCTGTGGCAATTAGGACTTGTGGATGTGTCTGGCCTGCCCTGTATCAGCTGCTCCTGAGGATGATGCACATGGAGCAGAGGGAAGCAAGGGCAGCTTGGGGTAAAACTGGAGCAAAACAGCAAATTCAATCAAATTCAATCAATCCCTCGCTGGTCAGGCTTCCTCTCACTCTACACATTGGTTGCACCAATGGCTGGGCTGCCACTCAGTCCTGCCTACCTTTCCTTTTTTTTTTTTTTTTTTGGTGAGGTACTACTTGTTTTGTAATTTGACCATTCAAAAAAAAAAAAAATTAAGACATTTGAACAAACAAATAGCTTGGCTCTCCACTACCTTGCACCCTCAGCCTGGTTCTGACAGCCAGACAAAGCAGGAGTGAAATGGCACTACCTAGGAGACTGGGAGACAGAAGATGTGGAGGATCACAGCCACAGCCTGCAATGGAGGTTGGCATATTCCCACTGAAATCAATATGAAGCTCCAATGACTGATTGAGAGCTTCTGTAAGCTGAGGGTCTGCTGGCAGCTTTCTGCCAGTGCAAATTTATTACCATACATTCTTCTGGACTTTTCCAGAAATGGAACAGGCATCTTTAGGGGTCTTTAGTGGTCTGGCTCTCCCATGCACACTTCTCAAGCTCATTCCTGCTCTTACCCTGTGCTGTACTGTGCTTCTCTCCAGGAGCCAGAATGAGTACAGTTGTCCCAGAAAAAAATGTTGCCTAATCTCTGTATGGCCCCTTCTCCAACCACATCCTGCTTTCTCAGTGTGTTATCACCAACAATCCTTGGCTGGCTCCACAGCTATCCCCTGTCCATGTTTGAGACATACACATTATTCCTCTTTTCTACAAGGCCTTTGCAGGAGTACCTGATGTTGAATCCACCCAAGCATTCACCACCCCTTGAGCTGATGATGGTAATTTTAGCAGAAGTTTGGGCTCTCACCAGAGCCAGAAACTGCAAGGTCTCCACCAAGCTATGATGTGAATATCACTGCCTACATGCACAGCAGCCAGGATATGATCTTGCTGTGTTGCTAAATTCTTCATTAAGCCCTAGGGAAAAGGCAAATTGCTCCATATCTCCATCTCCACCACCAGTGGTTACCCCAGAGGGTAACCACCTTGAGCACCATGGAGTGGAGAGCTGCCCACAGTCACATGGAATTTCTAAACAACTCCTCAAATTCATTTTCTTCCCCTGGAATTTGACTTCCTGATGGTTCAAGCCAGGACTGGTTCTCTGTGACTTTAGGAGCTCACTGAATCCTAATAATTAGGGGGAAAGCAAGGGAATATCTTTATCAGGAACTAAAATACCCTGTGCAAGGAAAATATATCTGATATGTAGAGAGCTTTCCAATATCACTGATGAAGGGCTAATCAAATCCAATATCAGCCCTGGGGAATTTCAAAATGCAAACACAAGTGTATTTTTATAGCTGAGGGAAGCAGGAGAGGTTAACATGGATATGTGATGAGCTTTCTCCTTGTCAGAGTTCTTAAGCTGAGTTCAATTCTGGAATGTCAGCTCACAGCAACCACAGCATATCTTGAGTTTATAGTCACTTATTCTTGATAATCTTCCAGTCTTGCATGTCTTACTTAGAAGCTATGCTCTATTTCACCCATAACCTATTGGATTCAGTGCAGGAATTCCTAACGAAATTCTACAGCCTGTGTTGCCAGGCTGGATGAACATAAAAAACTTTTCTGGCCTTAAATTATTTGTGGGGAAATTAGTGTAAATCTGAATAGGTTTACTAAAGTCACTGGAATTCTATGGATTTACACCAGCTGAGAACATGCCCCATTTTTTCTTCAGTGGTTTGAACCAGGATGACAAAACTGGTATAAGCACACAGTGAGCTGGTCCATTTGTATCCTGAGAGACAACTAAGGAGCAACTCTTTCTGATCCAGATGGTAATTCAGCCCATTTTAGAAGCAGAGGTTTTTTTCTCTCTCACTTTGATTCAGAATTTGTCAGTCCTTGTGGGGAGGACAAGGCTGGGAGGCAGGTGCATAGAAAACCACATTAAATTATGCACAGCAGAAAATCTGCAAAATGTACTTCAAAAGCTGGAAACTCACCATGTGTGACTGACAATTGCAGAGAGGCAGGATCCTAATTTCCAGATTAACTATTTCATCAATTAAAGCTGCATTTGAAATCCTTTCTCATTTGTCTGCCAATCTGTGACTGCTGCTGATACAAAGCCATCACCATAATAAAAACCAAAGTGCATATTTGATGCCATATGCATATGGCAACCTACATTTTTTCCAAGCATAGTAGTTCCAGCTAATTAGTTTTATAATGTATTTGCATTAGTTTGTAGAAATCCATGGTTCCTATTAAATAGAGACAGGTAATCGAATGAGAAAATTAAGCAAGTCCTGCTGCATGCTGAGTGTTCATGAAATTGAGGGCAAGATTTATGGTCAAGATAATGTGGTAGCTGCTTACACAAGAATAAAACACCTCCAACTGATCCACTCAATTCTCAACACATTTTGCAAATGTAGTTCAGCCCCCCAAACCCTTCTTGAGTCCCTCCCTCCTAAGGGTGCCTTCCAGATCCCTTAGATCCAAGCTTTGTTGTTGCTGTGCTAAGCTCAGGTAGATTTTGCTTAAATCCAAGCTTAAATTTCAGAAACTCTAATGACAAGCTGTGAGCGGAGGAAGTTCAGTGGCATCTCCTTTGCTAAAAGGAGATGATTTATGGCTGTTTTATTACCAAAAACCAGGTCTGTAAGAGGAACTGAAAGCCAAAGGCACATTCACCCTCGGAAAATACATCCAGCCCTGCCTTGCTCTCTGCATCCAAATTCAATTACTTTAATATTTTTGCATGTATTTAGACCAATGCACTGAATTCATACCCAGAATTGCAACAACCCCCTCAGGACCAAGCAGTTCTGCCCCTCAGCCTGGCTACAGCCCATTGTCTGAGGGATGGAGCCAGGCCTTGCCTTGCTCCAGGGGCATCTGCTGTGTTTTCTTCCCAATACAGTGAAAGCACCCCATAGTCAGGGCTAGGGAAGACTTCCAATATTCACGTGCAATCAATTTATGGCCCATTTGTGCCTCCCAGCAGGCACAGATGTGTAAATCCCAGCTGCCCACCAGGGCAGGCACCATCCAGCAGAAAGCTCAGCTCTGACAGTAAATCCTGGGAGGCCTCGCACGTGCTGACAGTCCAGGCAAGGCTTTAAGCCAGGCTTTGGAGACAGACCAGGGCTGATCCCCGTCACTTCCCAGCTTCCCAGCCAGAGGAGGTGAGAAGCATCTCCCAGGGGACAGGGTTCCACCATCAATCTGCAGATAAAGCCCAAGAGGGTGGCAGCACCAAGGGCGAGCTGCAGCCAGCTTCTCCTGGGAACTGAGCTTCGTCCTGGACACTGAGCCCCCTCCCACTCATCTCCTGGTTACTAAGGCTGAACTGATTCCTTGTGAAGTGCTCCTTTAGTCCCATTTTCAGAAATTATTGCTTCATTCTAAAGCAATCTTTTCTATCTGCATTTGTATATGTCCTCCTTTAAGATCATTAGGTTTAACTTTTTGATTTTTAACTTGTTTTGAATCTTCTGTATATCCTGAACTCCCAAAGCAGAGGCCCCATGTCTTCTAAATTAACATTACATTATCTACCATTTTAGAAGATACATGCTCCTTGGCTGAGAGCTAGCAGTACTGAAACTTTCTCTTTTTTTATTTTTTTTTTAAGTTAATAAAAAGCATACTGTCTGGAATACTTATTTCAGAGCTATATATCTAAGAAATTGTTCACAGTTCCAACACAGTGAAGTTTGTTAAGGTTTGGCAGGGGTGGGGGGAGAGTGGAGTTGAATTATTGGCAGGACATCTGTGAGAACTGAGTCCAAAAAAGCACCAGGCACTCTCATAAATCCAACCATTTTATATGGTACATTTAGGAATTGTTATTGTCATTATTGTGGTGGGCAGAGTATTAGCTACATGGTCTTTTTAAATTCTAGAACAAAGTCAAATGAGTTGCTTCCTTAGGAGTAAGTAAATCACATACCACACTACTCAAGTTACTTGAAAACCCACAGGTTCCTGCTGAGATTAAGCCCTTATTGTATAAACAAGAGATAAAACCCATTCTTAGAAATTTATGATCTGCATGCACAAAATGTTAAAGGCTATCAACAGTGAAACTAGTCCCACTTTTCATATAGAAAACTATGGCAGAGGGAGCTCAAGGGCTCTGATTTTAATTCCCTCCCTCTCAAGTTCATCCCTGTTTTTAACATACAATTCCATGTGGCCTCTTCAGGAGTCACCCAGGGTGCTCTTAGGAGGGTTTGGAGATAATTCTGTCGTGGTTGTTATGGAAATGCAGCTGCTGCACCTCTCCATGCCTCAGCTGAGCTGGGAGTCCTGGTAAACACCAGCTGCAGGTGGGACTTGTCAGGATTCACTCACTACAGTCCAGAAATATATTGAGAGCATCTCTGGATAGGAACTGTAGAAGCAAACACTGTCCTCTGTTAGTCACATTTCTTTATTCATTCACCTGGCTGGGCTGATTTGCCTATTCTCTTTTTCATTAACTTACTACCTGCTTCAGAGAAAGTCCAAGGGCAGCCTCAGCTCATCAAGTGCCTGATTTCTGAAGTTATTTCACTACTTAATGTGGGATCCATAACTTTAGAAACATTAGAGTTCTCTAAACATCATCTAGTCATGAAAGCTCTCTTCAAAGTCAGTAAAGAGACGTGGGCATTAGTACCAAATGAAACATATGAGCTGTTTCTCACCTCATCTACTTTGCAATCAGACAAAACTTTCTCTAAAATCACCAGTTTCTCTCCTGTTGCTTTTGACAGGCATTTGGTCAGACAGAGATATCTATAATTATGCAAAAAATTCCACCTGCAAAACTTGTGAAGAATATGCTCTAAGCCTCTCAAGACATCCAGCTGACACCTAAATATACTCAAATACATTTTTAAATCCAGGTTTTCAGTGCCTGAAGGATCCCCTCTGACCCCCTCTGGTCTCAGTTAAGAGAATGCATTTCAGACCTGTACAGGCTGGATGGGTGAGCTGAGGTTAATGGTGAGGTTCAATAAGACAGTGCTGAGTCCTGCCCTTGGGCCAGAGTGGGTGGAAAGTGGAAAGGACCTGGGGGTGTTGGTGACAGCAGCTGAACCTGAGCCAGCTGTGCCCAGGTGGGCAAGAAGGCCAAAGGCACCTGGGCTGTGCCAGCCATGGTGTGGCAGCAGGAGCAGGGCAGTGACTGTCCCTGTGCTGGGCACTGCTGAGGTCACCTCCAGGGCTGTGCCCAGTTCTGGGCCCCTCAGTTCAGGAAGGACATTGAGGGGCTGGAGCGTGTCCAGGGAAGGGAACAGAGCTGGGGAAGGGGCTGGAGCACTCTTCATAGCTCTCTATGAAGAGCCTCTGAGGGAGCTGGGATTTGTTTAACCTGAAAAAAGGAGGCTCATGAGAGACCTTATTACTATTTACACCCTGAAAGGAGGGTGGAGCCAGGGGGGGATTGGGCACTTTTCCCAGGTAAAAGTGACAGGAGAAGAGTACATGTACTCAAGCTGTGCCAGGGAAGGTTCAGATGGGACATCAGGAAGAATTTCTTCACAGAAGGAGCGGTTAAGCATTTGGAACATGCTGCCTGTGGAGGTGGTGCAATCACCACCCCTGGGACTACTCAAGAAACAAGTGGGTGTGGTCACCTGATTTGTTCAGCCCAGAGAAGACTGAGGGGAGACCTCATTGTGGTTTTCAACATCCTCAGAAGGTAGGCACTGATCTCTTCTGTCTGGTGACCAGTGTCAGGACTGAAGGCAATGGCTGGAACTGAGACAGGGCAGGTTCAGGTTGGATTGAGGAAAAAGTTTTTCCCCCAAAGGGTGTTTGTGTGCTGGAACAGGCTCCCCAGGGCAGTAGTCACAGCACCAAGCCTGTTGGAGTCCAATGAGTGTTTGGACGATGTTCCCAGTCACTTGGTGGGGTTCTTGGGGTGTCCTGTGAGAGGCCAGGAGCTGGACTTAATGATCTTGATGGGTCCTTTCCAACTCAGGATATTCTATGGTTCTATGATTCTGTGATATTCTATGACAAATCCAGCTCCCTATTCAGCTTTTTTCCTGGTCATGGGGGAGGGCTCCTGGGTCACTCACAGCTTTAAAGACATACAGCCTTAAAGCTGGCTTTGAACCCACCTGAGATCCCATGAGCCGAGCTGAAAGCAGATCTGGAGAGCAGCAGGGTCTCCCATTTGTCTGCTGGAGATGACACATCCAGCCTATCTGTGATCACACTTGTCAATCAAGGAAAAAGCTCCAGGAAGCCTCCTTCTCTCCATATTGCCTTATTTGTTCATGTTTCTTCCATACTTTGGAGGCAAGTACAAGGAATTTTGCAGAGTCTGCCCAGGGGCTGAGTGGCTGAAGGTTTCATGGGACAGAAAACCCCAGCCAGTGAAAGCATCTATGAGGAGCTTGCTGACACGGTAAGAGGCAGTCAGCTGCTCTGCGTCCCTGAACCCGGCAGGAAAAAAATCCTCTTTGCATTTTTTATGCCTAATTTATGGAGCAACCTTCTGCACTGCTTCTTTGGAAGTCAATGATACATCCATGATATCACTGGGCCAGCAAAACCTGTTATGAGAGTGAACTACTGCCTTTCTTTCAAAAGCTGGTTCAGCTGCTTTTCCAATTCATTCCAGATGTCAGGAGCAAGTTATGCTGGAGCAATAACCTCAAGAGCACCAGACTCCACATACATTATATAGGAAACAGGGGTTCAAAACCAGCTGGAAAGGAGAATTATGATCCTCAGATAAAACACTAAAAGCCCATCAACCATTAGGAAGGGTTCTTACCCATTAGTAAGGGTTAGAATACTATTCCTAGACTAAAATCTCATTGGGATAAATTAATAAGAAGTGCAGGACTTAATAAGAGAAGCATGACATTACGCTGCCTTCTAGATTAATTCTTGAACTCATTTGCATAATTTGCCTGGGATCATAGAATGGATTGGTCTGGAAGGGACCTTAATGATCCTCTCCTTCCAGCTCCCCTGCCATGGGCTGGGACACCTTCCACTAAACCAGGTTGCTCCACGTCCCATCCAACCTGTCCTTGGACACTTTCAGGAATGGGGCATCCACAGCTTCTCTGGGCAACCTGTGCCTCACCACCCTTACAGTGGTGAATTTCTTCCTAATATCTAATTGAAATCTACCTTCTCTCAGTTTAAAGCCATTCCCTCTTCTATCACTCCATGCCCTTGTAAACAGTCCCTCTCCCGCTCTCTTTTATAAGCTGCCTTCAATGGAGCCTATTGGTCTGGTCTTCTTGGAGCCTTCTCCGGGATGAACAACCCCAACTCTCTCAGCCTTTCCTTACAGGAGAGCTGCTCCAGCCCTTTAATCATCTTTCTGTTTCTCCTCTGGACTTTCTAGTAGACACTTGATTACTGTTTGCAACAACAAAAATGTCTTTCCCACTGCCAGGACCATGTTTCCAGAGCAAGAATGAGCAAAAGAGGTTCCACATCCAGTCTCACTCCACCTTCCACTCTTTTCAGCAGGTGTGGATATCTCAGAAGCATCTTGTAGACCAGTGTGCCTGTTTGAACATGCCTGAGAAAGCCTTTTTCAAGAGGGCTGCTCTTAGTCCAGAAAGCTGCAGAGGACGCTCTCCAGCACTGCCTCCAAATTTACTGTCTACACATTCAGCAGAACTGCTTGGCCTGCAACTTAATTCGAGCCTATAAACAGATTATTTTATTGCAGGATTATGAGAATAATGAGGCCTCAAGTAAATGGAAACTCAATCACTAATTTGGGGGTCAGGAGTAAAACCCTTCATTTTCATAGTACTGCCCTTTTCTCTTAGCAGTACTATATAAAGCTCCCATAGCAAGGGAAAAGGCAGCATGTGTGCAAGGTGATCAATTGCCTCCTTCCCTCCTGCTCAGAAAATCTCACATGCATGCACTAAAAGGGGTTAAGAAGCAGGAAACTCAGATACTTCCAAAGGTCCATGCAGAAATATCCATCTACCCCATTTGTAATGCCACAGGAGTTCACATGCCTGCTGGACAGCACAAGCAAATCAAATCCTGCAACTTGAGCCTTTCCTTTCCTCAGGAAAGGCTGCAAAATAAATTAGAAATACTCAAAACACAAAACAAGGTTTAGCCATGCAGAATTTGAATCAGTTTATTTCAGCCTGTTGAGAACAAGAGCAAATTACCTTCCCTGAGATAGTTCATCCAAAGCTGTGCTAGAGACTTCTCCACTGCAAGCTCAGGTAATTGTGTGCTGCTTGAGCTCATGGATGGGGAGAAAAGTAAAAGCTGCTGCCATCTCTGCTCCCAGAGGGTTCACAACTTTCTCAGTCATAGGAGTTTTACTCCTCAGCATCTTATCTGACCTAATCAAGCAGGTGGTGCCCTTTCCTCCCACTGAAAGAAGCTGACATGGTTTTACTGCTGGCAGCTGCACCCGACCTCATCTCAGGGATGGGCAATGTGAATGCCAATTCTACTTGGCAGAGCCATGTCCCATCAGTATTCAGAAAATAAAGCCTCCAGAAATACAAAACTCTAGTTCTTAACTTCCCAGCAACTCTTTATAGAGTACAGTTGCTTGCAGCAGTCACCCAGCTTTCCCTTGGAAATATGTTTTGACAAAGGGAAGTGTCAGACCACGAGAACGTTTCCTTGGAATGATCAAAGGGTCTAGGTGGGAGAGACAGAAAAACAATGCTGCTTTCTGAGCACTTCAGAGATCCTTATATAATACTAAAATGTTATAGAAACCTTGTAGCATGTGAATGCAATAATTGAAAATTGTAGTAAATTTGTCATACTGTATCTATTGCAAGGGAAATACATAATCTATGTCATTATGCAAATACTTACCACAGAGAATTCTGGTTTTTTTTCTCACTGCCATGTTTCACACTTTCTTAATAGGAGAGGCAAGCAGAGAAATAATCACCTTGGTACAGAACCTATGGGGTCACAGCTCATACCTGCTTATCCAGGGCTAATCTGTCCTTCAGTGTAAGCCCGGGGAGCCTTGCAGCCATGAGAGGGAAGAATTCATCTTCCTTACACTCCAATATGAACTTTGCCACTAATCTCCAGTGCACCTCAATGCCTGAGTAATAAAATAAGGATCAGACTGATTTCTTCTCATGCTTTGTTTGCCTGCGTAATTTAGATTAGAAGATTTTCTGGGTGATGGTTGCTTTAGTTTAAGTATCTAGAAATGTAGGATTGTGGTCTCAGCAGGCAGCTCTCAGTTAACAATACCACACACAAAAAAAAAAAAAAAAAAAAAAAAAAAAAAAACCCAAAAAAAAAAAAAAAAAAAAAAAACAAACAAACAACAAAACCAAAACCACGCAATAAACCAGAAGGAAAAAACAAGATAAATTTTAGGATGTACAACCATACTTCTAATACAGAAAATTTGATTAAAAACAAACTCACTTTCTACACAGAACTGAAAAACAAAGTGTTAGGCTTGGAAAATTAGGAAAATATCTTTGAAGAAGAAGATCATTTTGTGATCTTTTATTTAAGCACTGGCAATTGAAAATTGTGCAGTCTTTTAAAAACAGTTATATCCACCCAAAGCAGTGGCTCTTCTGTAATAAAGTTTAAAACTCTTAATCTCATTCTACAGCAGGAAGGAAAGAAGGAATGCAGGTATTGTAATTATGATGGATTTTGGAAATAAAATTAATAATTTACTCTATTAAAATATATTTAAGAAATTTTTATTCTTTTTGCAAATAGTCATGAAGAGCAATTCTAACAAATAGAGACAGTCTTAACTTTTATCAATTCATTTTGAAATTGAAGTCACAGCATGATTTTCGCTACAAAAAAAAATTAAATACATTCATTTCAAGTAGTTTTTCTGGGGTCAAGGAAAAGCTTCAGAAATATCAGCACAAAGAAAACAAAAACAGTAATAAAAATGAATCAACTGACTCAAAGAAATTATTGGCAACAGCTTACCCAAAAGGGTAAGACATAGTTCTTTTTTGATTGAATATATTGGGCAGCACTGGAAATAGGAGTCACAGTCATCAGGCCAGGCAACAAAAACAACAATATTAACAGATAACTCATATTTATGTCAATTCACTCTGTGCCTCAAGAAAAGTCTAATATGATTCTCCTCTCTGCAATTCAGTGTTGACATCAGAACTTGGATGGGCGGCTTCAAAAGGCACAGAAAACACCTTACTTCTAGAAACAAAGTACTCTCAACTTTCATATTACAGCAGGCATTGGAGCAGGTTTGTGGGAGACGTCAGATCAAAGGACTCAGCCTGAAACAAATAAAAGTTACACAAGTCTTTCCTCCTCAGTAAAGCAGCGACTCAAAGCTTGTCTGAATGAAAACAGCTTTTGATCTTTGTTATTTGACTGGATTTGGGCTGGTAGGTTTTATGCAGAGTATTGTACCTCAGATCTGCAGTCCTGCTTTTGGAAGCAGGGAATATTTCTGGGCTAATGGGGGCACAGATAATACTTAGTGTAGAAAATATCTACGTATAACAATTATGGGAGGGCCCACTACTTCCTGATGGAGATGTTCATATGAGCCATTAAGCAACACATTGATTTCATGTTAGCAGAGAGTTCTCATTTTCAGTATTGCTGTAGAATTTTGGAACAGAGAACTGCTAAGAGATAGAAAGCACAGAAAGATTATTATAAGGTGCTTTTGACACAGACTTCTGCCAGAAATGGTGTTCAACACCAGACACGTTGCATATATTTCTTCACATTGATTTCACTTGTCTGCTTCTGCTTTATTAATTCCAAGATATATTGTGCATATAAACCATATGTTTTAAATTAACTCCCTTGTTTGTAATTGCTGCATACAGATTCATTAAGGACATTAAAAATATATATTAACCGATGCCTGTGTGGTTCTCTTACTTGACAATTTTTAAAATGTTAGTGAGCTATAAATTCTCCCATAGCAGAAATTGTATTTTCTGAAAGATTTCCTGTGGGACGCTTTTGCCTGATGAAGGTAATAAATAAGATAAGTAATAAAAGGTAAGTAGTAGTGAAGAGGAACATGCATGTGAGTGGAAGTGCTGCACTAATGGGCTCCTCACTGGACTGCAAAACCCAGCAGAGGTTTCAGGTTCAATTCCTGTTTGCAGGTACAAGTGTAACCTGCTCCCTCCAGCTGCAGGCTGTTCCCCACCTCCTGCTTCAGTGCCTGATCAAAGACACCAGGGTGATGTCTGCAGAGCAGCAAATTAAGTGCTTTGGAAGGAAAAGACCTCTGGATTCCTTTGGGAAGCAAGATCAGTATTTACCTGGCCACTACCCTGAAGGTTGGTCAGAAGGAAATGACTTCTTTGAATGCCTTGGGATGAAAGGATGTTCTTTGAGAAAGTCAAACATTTTTTTCTAATATGAAAGAGTTCTATTTTATATTTACCTGAAATTTCTTTCAGATGTCTCCAAACGAATAAAATCCAAAGTCATGCTAAGGACAAATCAAACAGAATGTTCTCATCAGGCCTCATATAATTTAACTTTTTTCAATGTATTGGTTTTTTCCACATAAAAACTGCCATTCACTCCTTGCATTTTTATTGGGATCTTTTTTTTTATTGCTAACAAACCCAAATATCACAATGTCAATCCCCTATCTGATTCAGCTTTTCACAGAAAAAAATTTTCATTTACACAAAATAGTGACAAATGAAACCTATGCTTTTGTCAGAATATATATTTTCATCTTTTAAACTATTAGGTGTAGTCACTTTTTTTTGTTTTGTTTTCAAAAGGATTATTTCCACATAAGAACAAACATTTAGAAATGTGGCTGTGGAATTGCTTTTAAGACGGTTCAGTTCAGTATATGACCTGGACATTCACCTTGTGATGTGCAACTAAAATCAGATGCCAGGAGGCAGATTATGTTACCAGTGACCCTAGAGCAAAGCTGAAACCAAAATGAAGGTTGTCCTGAGTGAGGGATTGCAATCCCCCACTGTCATGTCCCATTCCTAAGCAAAAGGCATCAGCCAAGATTTGTAGGTGCCTGTGGTCAAAACAGAACAGCAAAAGCCAGAGGGATCCAAATGGCTTTACAAGTTTTGTTAGCAAGATACACACTCGGCAAGGAAATTGGTATTGTTGTGCTCCTATCTTTGAATAGTAAGATAAGTAAAAGAATAAAAAAATGAAAGGACACAGAGAGAGAGAGATAGAGAGAGAGAGAGAGAGAGGGGGGAAAGTAAAACCCCAGCCCTGGGGTGTCCAGGGTCTAGAGCAGCACCTGTTTTTGTAGACAGCTTTCCCTGCTCTGGGGCTGGTTTTTTCCCTTCTCATGCAAACAAGTTATCATGCACAGTTCATTCTCCCGGATCCTTCTGGACATGAGTTGGAGCATTTTCAGGGTCTTGGCTGGTCCCAGTCCCACTCTGTTGGTCTTGCCCGCTCCTTGGCCCCATTCCTGCACTTGCACTGCTCTGTGCTGTGCAGTCTCCATGGGCCAAAACAGGGAAGTTGATTCCAAGAGAAGTGCTGCCCTACCTCTGCATGGCCTTTTCTCCAGCCAGATCATGTTCTAAATTTCCCTTTTCCACAATAATCTTTGGGTTTTGAGATATTGCAATGCTTAAACTCCTGTTTACCGGCTTCTACACCCACTCACTTCAGATTAGTTTTTTTTACAGTGTGCACTATTTCCATTTGGCATTTGATAGGCATTTGCTGACAGCTTTGCTGTAACAGATCAACAGAAGCAGGTGAGATTTCTGAGGAAAGGTGAGAGACAAGTTAAATTAAAAATAACAGCTGTATGAGCAATGAAAACCTTTCATCTCCCCTCACTGAATGCATTTTTAAGATGTTAATATATCTTCTCTAAAGAGGTGTGAGTTTCAGAAAAGCTAGTTTTTAGATTTATATTAGATTTTTATTAGATTTAAAATAGTAGTTATGTGTTAATATTATCATTGTTCAAATTGAAAATTCTACAATAGGCTGACTTGATAAATAAATCAAACTATATTTAAACATGAGCAAAAATACTTAGGATATACTAATTTACTCTTTCACTTTCCAAGTCTGTTACACATGTGCCAATTTATTTGACATCAGTGGAATCTATCAAGAAATCTTTCCAGGGAGGTGGTGGAATCACTGTGTCTGGAATTGTTTAAGAAACATGTAGATGTGGTGTTTAGGGATATGGTTTAGGGGTGGGTCTGCCAGTGCCGGGTTAATGGTTTGGCTTGATGGTTTTAAAACTCTTTTCCAACCTAAATGATTATGATCATAAGCATTTTGTCCTTATCCTCAGAATTTAAAAAGTGCTGGAATCCATGAGCAAAGACAGGCTGTGAATGGCGTGGTGCGCTAAAGAGAGCATGAAACTGCCTGAACTTCAAGGAGTCACAACTCATTGAGAAATAACAGACAATACAAACTCTATACAGTCATCTGCCTAAGCTAAACCTCCAAACTGAGGCAGATGAAATTCCCCTCTGGATGCTTCAAAACCATCTTTCTGTGTTTCTAAAAATGTATTCACATGCCTGTGTCTGAGTGTTTCCTCTGCACATTCCTCTTCTCTAGCTAAGCCCTTAGTGAAACCTTAATATATAGAAATTAATCTTGGGTAGGTTTTATTTGAGATAAGAACTGGACAATGTGATTTGAAATAACAGCTGGACAATATGGTTGCTTTCTATGACAGCACAAAAAATTGGTTTATTTAGGAGAAAACAATATTCTTGCTATCTTTGACAGTTGACAGGTATAAGGAGCATCTTCAACAATAAAAGTGCTTCTATTCATGTTTAAGCATGGTGGGCAAAATATGGTGAAGGAAACTTTGCTATCACAGCATTTAGTGCATAAAACCTTGAGATTAACAATGGATTACCGTCTTTGTATTTCCAATTCAGCCCTGCTCCACAACATTTAGCTCACTTCTAACTCAGAACCCAAAATCTAACTTAAATGAAAATAAACAGTGCTATCATCTTACATTATGTTGGAGCCTGCCATGGACACAAAATTGCACTGAATTGTTCTTAGATATAATATAAAGAAAAAAGATCAGAGCAGCTGCTTTATTTGGGAACAGTCTGGTCTGCACTTACTATCTCAATATCCTAATGTAAGTCTTAGCAGCACACATTTCATACTTGTGTTCTGAACTTGGCACATTTTCTTTCTATTGCAGAAATACAAGGAAAGACATTTGCCTTCCTAGATCAGCAGATAAGGACCTGGAAGGACAGTCTGTGTGTTTACTGGATTAGCAATTCTGCAGAGTCATCTTAAGAAATGCAGAGAAACGCTTCTGTCTTGCTTGGCTTGATGCCTTGCTACTCATAAAACCAGAATTCTTGACCCTTTCATTTAAAGGCTTTTGCCTCCTGCCTAAATCTTAAATCAATCTTGTTGCCTCTGATCACTGCACGTTTAATTCTTAACATCTCTTCTTGAATTTGCCTCAAATTCCTCAAAGTCAGCACTGCCTGCACAAGTAACTTCTTTCTACCTCAGTGTCTGAAAATTACAGAAACACATGGTCCAGGAGAGGTTTCTCTTGTGTATTTAGAGGAATCACTTTGGGGTTTGCCAGCCTGTCCTGTGCTGCCAAGTGCCCATAAATCCTGAGACTTTAGCATTACCATGCAGGAGGAAGTTATTTTTAATCATTAATTTATCCAATCAGATTGGGATTGCAGCATATGCCTTTGAACAGTAGCAATGTTAATACACACAGGTGAGGATTGAACTTGTAGAGAGTGGAAAGTGTTACTCGTGCTTATAAGTGATGAAGAAAAGCAGGTAACCTATGGGATATGTTTGGACAAGGGTTTTGGCTGTCTGGCTCAATGTGGGATATCTCACCTCCTGGAAACACCCATCTCTAAGAGTTCTTTAAAAGCTTATATGCCTTGTACAGACTAGATGCCTACTTTTAGACAGCTGAGCTTAGCTGGGGTGATCCTCACCCTTAATATTTTAGTTAACATGGAAACAGGAGGGATCAGTCATGGTTTCATCCACATTTAGTAGCAGGCTAAACACCTCAGGTGCAACAACAGCTGGCACATGTGCAGGTGAAGGAAATTAATCATAGAAAGGATGGGTTGGAAGGGGTTTTAAAGATCATGTCATGGGCAGGGGCACCTTCCACTATCTCAGGTTGCTCCAAGCCCTGTCCAACCTGGCCTTGAACACTTCCAGGGGTGGGGCAGCCACAGCTTCTCTGGGAAATCTGTGCCAGGGCCTCACCACCCTCAAAATGAAGAATTTCTTCCTACTATCTAATTTGAACCTGCTTTCTGTCAGTTTAAAGCCCTTAGCCCATCACTTCTTTCCCACTGTAAAACACCCTCACCAGACTTCTTGTAGCCCCCTTTAGGGCTTTAAGTCTCCCCAGATCCTTCTCTTCTCCAGGTATTTTACTTTCAAGTAAAGGTTTACTGTTTCAATTCACCAGGCCATCTTTTAGAAAATAACCAAAAATATTTTTTCTTGAAAGCTATATGCATTTTGCAGGTTAATAAATGTATTTTTGAGTAAATTATATTCTAGTGTAAGTTTATTATAATTCATTGTGTTCTTGTTTGTTAGGCATGTATTTAATACTTTAATCCCTTTGTGTCTTAACATGCTTAAAATATTGACAAGCTCCATGACCTAGTTCCATTTACAGAATGAAATGCCATAGATCTAAAGGAGGAATTTGCATAGAAAGTTTTGTTTACCTTCAATTGAGCAACTGAAAATAGGTATTATAAGAAGCAGGACAAAAAAGCATGGTAACAGGTGGGTGACTGGTGCAAGTACCTGAAATTAAGGAATGAAACACGAACCCAATAATCTGAAAAGATCCACAGAAGCTCTGTCATGTCACTTCATAGTTTCTAATCCCCAGAAAAGATGAGCAGCTGGGAAAACTGCATAACTCCAGGTAGGTGGAGATTTCTAGAGACTTGAAGCAACTCTCTGCTCCTGAATATCACAGGAGTTCCAAAACAAACCACTGCTTTAGAAATATCCTTGCTTGAAATCCTAAAAATGGATTAGCTGACATGAGGATTTGAGTAGAGGGATGAAAGGGTTCTTCTTGAGAAAATATGGAAATAATATATGGAAATAATGCATTTAAATCCAAGCACTCCTGCTTTCACTGGAAAGGCAGGTGCTCATTTTGGAGAGCTTGCAGATGAAAGCTGAGCATAGAATAGCCCAGAATGTCTAAAATAGACATTTTGTACTAGGAGGGTGGTGAGACACTGGAACAGGGAGTTTGTGGATTCACCACCCCTGGAGATGTTCAAGCCAGGCTGGATGGGCCTCTGAGTAACCTTGTCTGGTGGACATTCCTGCACATGGCAGGGGAGTTGGAACAAGATGATCCTTGAGATGATCTCGATGATCTTCCACCCCTAACCATTCAGTGATTCTGACATCCAGAGTGACCCTTCTGTGGAGGTATCTATATCCAGGTGACTTCTGGCACTGGAAGTGTCTAAGCAACCTCTCTCATCTGCACAAATCTCAATTTTGTTGCTTCAGCACAGCAGTCTAGCACTATCCAAGACACCTGTAGGTATCCAAGGTCTACCAGATATGTGAGAGGACACACAGGAGAACAAAACCTGACTGGTGACTTTGCTCTCCTGCTTTCCAGTGTTGGTGTGTGGGCAGGTCAGACAAGTCTTGAGTTAAATAAATGTATCTGCTTTCTTTTTATATGTTGTGCTGTACAAGAAAATAAAGTTGCAAAGCTATGATGGATTGCTGAAGAAGCATGCCAATAGCTGGCTCGCTTTCAGCAAAACTCACTTCCTTCCTGGTATTCAATTAAAAAAAGAAAATTACTGCATTTCAAATGCACTCTATTTTAGAATTTCATAAGCAGCCTCAAATTCTGTGGCAGTCATGAAATCTGCTTTCCTTATTCAGATATTGCAGTATATTCTGTTCCACAATAGATTCATTAGGAATTTTTTCTATATCCTGTCCAAGTGTCACTGAGCAGCTGAGCTTTATCTTCCCATTAATCTGGAATTGCTCTTTCATCCGAAACACTTGAATGTGTATAATTTTAAATACTGAAGGAATTTTCACCGATTTCAGTAGGATTTTTTATATGTTTTAAATTATGAGCATGCTGAAAATAGGGGAAAATCTAATTATTAGACTCCAACAAGACTTTGTTCCACTTTGTTCCACTGATCACCATCCTCTGAGAATGACCATTCAGACAGTTTTAAATCCACTGTCTGCTTTCATCTAGCTGGTGCATCAACCTCTTTTCTAGGAGGATCTTACTACATTTGGCAAATGAAGTTATGGGACACACAAAAGTGGGGGAAAAAAGTTTATGTATAAAGATCTGGTCCCATACCTCATCTGGTGAGAATGGTGTATCATCTCATTCCGTTAATATCAGTAGAATTACTTCTGAATTTCATGGAGAAGAATAGAGTCTTCAAAACTGACCAGGTATTTTAGATATTTGAGTGTGGTGGAGACACTAATGCAAAAAATTTGGAAATATTTTGTTTGTGCGTCTTGTTTCTTTTATTCTTTCTTACCAGTTCTTGTTGATCCAGATTTATAAAAAAATCCAGCAGAGTTTTGCACATTCATAAATATAGTGAGAAGTTAGCATGGAAATGTCATCCTGCAATCACATCCTATTAACATTTTTATAAATGAAAAATACTTTTTTTATCAGACAAGCAAAATTTTGAGCTAAAAATGGGGTGAATTTTTTTACTAAACTGATTGATTTATTTACTTGGAGTCATAACTGCCTTTTGCTCTGCTGGTTGTTTGATGATTCTCCATTTTTTTTCTAAAACTTTTGTAGCATAATTTCCTTTCAATTACCCAGCATTTCTTTTTCAGAAATTTCTTGTTTCAAAAGATACAGCAGCAGTTTGAACTAAAATCTTTCCTAATTTCCTATTTTAAGCATTAAACAATTTTCCTCAGCTCTTACGTATCCTTGCCATTCAAGAATCAAAAAGCCTTTAGAAATGTTGTCATCTCAATTTAATTTAAAGGCAAATGAAGACTCAAAGCAATACAGAAACTGGACCCACACTAGCCAGTAGGCAAATTGTCAGTGGCACTGATATCTGCTGTATTTCTTTGCACAGATGCTTTCATTAAGCCTTTCACTTCTTCTTTTTTAATTCCCAGGGAATAGTGGAAGGTCCCTAAGGACTTCAGTTCCATTATTATGACACCCTGCTTAGCTCTATTGGTCTCAGGAGGGAAACCTTTATGTTCTGTGCAGCTTGTATGAGGACTGTGGATAGTCCAGAGGGAGCATTTTCCATGGGCAATTTTCAATTCTCAGAGAAATTATGGTGCTTATGACAGATGCCAACTAAAAAGCCTGGCAAGTGGGTGGAAATTCACACAATTCAATATTAAGAAACCTCAGATGGCCTTTGAAGACACCCAGCATCATGAAAGGACATGGAAGACATCAGCCAGTGCTCCGACCTACGGGAAAGACTTCTCCATCTGGAATTCTAGGTAGGACATCCTAGGGCATCCTAACTGACAAAAATTAAGGACATCCCTAAATCATTGCACTTGACATGCCAAGTGCATTTTGAAAAGGTCTTAATGTGACTTCTCTACAGAGAGGTGTTTCTTTGGTAAATTGGTATGGAACTAGTTCAGCTTTGTGCACATTTCTGGTGGGCTGATATATAGCTTTTCTTTATTTAGCATCACAGTTTTTCTTCCACTTTTCATTGTGCTCCAGATGTTCCTGACAGCTGCTAGAAGACTAGGCCATCTGAGCACTCATCAAGCACACACACAAAAACAGCCAGAGGGGAAAGAGTTCCTCTGCCTGCATGAGGACATGTGCAATATGAGCATCCACGTCTGAGCTAATCGCTCCCTTTTCTAGGCCCGCAAAAAACAGTTCATAGAGAGCCCCTGGCAAGCAGATCTAGCATTGCAGTTAGTCTTGCTTTGAGCAGAGAGTTGCTCTAAGTGACATCCAGGAATCAGCTCCAGCCTAGTTTTCCTCAGTTAATTTTTCTGGTGTTTTCTCATAAATATGCACTTAATGGCCTGTGAGTCATCTGAGCTGTTTTGGAAATTTAAGTGAGAGGAAGGAGATTAGAAGTACTTGTATTTCTCTATTATCTATGAAAGAAGCCTAGAAAATCAGCTCAGATGTAGACATTTAAACTGAAAACATTTAGATTCATTGGATTTGCAGACTCCTACAAGCATTCTTTGGAGCAGTGGGTGGACAGACAGCGTTCTGACTCTCTGAGCTCTGCTTAAAACTCGTACAAGCTGAAAGATTCTGCCCTGTACGTTTCAATAATATTATGTAAGACAAAAAAATAGCTAATTCTTTTTAACACCATTCTCAGCTATGCCCTAACTTAGAAATATTGAGATTAAAGTCATGGAGAAGCTGAGTCAATAGCTCTGCATCTCCTGGCACAGTCTTGCATTTCAACCTATCAAGCCCTATGGCATCAGCTGAGTGTGTAAGGAAGCCCAGTGCTGTGAGAGGCAGCTGACATCTGTGCTTCTGAGCTAATTAGTGACTGGCCCAGTTGACTACAGACATGTTATTAAATTCTCATTTTATATATTTTTAAAAAAAGGGGTAAATGCAACCAAAATGTTTATCATGGAGGATGTACAGCAAATGTACAGCATGCTAAGGAGGACTCCTTAGCATGCACAGGAATCACGAGGGGAAATATCAGGGTTCTTCTCTAAAGGTATTGGACAATCAAGTCCCAGTGCCCAGCCCCTGGCACTGCTTAATTTAAATCTCCAAATACAGCTGTAAAATACGTCATGTTTTTATGCATGAATCATCACTGCAGCTATAGATGATATCCTTTATTTTTTAGGAAAACAAGTTTGGTGCACGCCTTGAGATAAATCTTTCAGTAATTTCAAAGAAACATTTAGAGAAGAAGTCAGGGACACAGAATATGACTCAAGAAGTACATTTCCCCAAGATCTTCCAAAGAAAAATGTTTCTCTATAAAGTCATAAAATGCATTTTGTGCAAAGAGTATAATTTCTTTGCAGTATCTGTTATTGAAATAACCTAAAAATTGGGAGCTGTTGGGTATGCATTCTTGCAGTCTTCATGTTTTAACATTCTGTTTCTAATCTAGCTGTCTTAAATGGTTTAATTGCAAAGGATAGAACTAAATTAAAGATAAACTTTCAAATGTGTTTTAGCTATGTGAAGTAATTAGACTCACTGAAAGCAAATTCCAAAATGGCACAGTGTCTATACTGTTAATTACACTTTGCTCACAAATACGAGTTTAATTGTCCATATCAAATGGCATTGTCACGTTTAATTATGTAAAATATTGTAAGATGTACAATAGCATCACTAATTCATGATATGAACTGAGCCCTCCTGAATATGAGAAATGCCATCTCTGGACCAACTACGAAACATGCACATCTGCTAAAGTCAGCAATGTCATTTTGTAGATGTCCATGATGTTCCTTCTCGCTGCAGATCAGAGTATTTGAGCACCTGATGGTCACCTAGGAAAAAACAGGGCAGCTCAAGAACTGCACATTTGTTATAAGAATATATTAAAAGGAAGGTTAAAATTCAAACAATTGCAGTGCAAAGAGAGGTATATGCCTATAACCATCTGTGTTCATGGCTCTGTAAGAGTCTGGAGCTGATTAGAAGAAAGGGTGAGATAATTAAGGTTTCTTGCATGAGTATGGCTTGCACAGCCTGTATTTTATGGCTTACAACCTGGTTCTTCCTATGGCAAGAAAGAAGGACTCCACGTGTGGATCTGGATGCATGAAATGTGATACATCCTGGAGAAAAGAGCAGCTCAAAGATTGCTTGGTTCCCCCCACTCAGTGGCAGCTCAGTCAAAGCCTCCAGGCACTCTGGGCCAGAGACAGCAGACCACGCTCTGTAGAAGCTTCGAGAGCTCCCTCAGTCCCAGAACCTTGTGGTTCTCCTGACCTTGTCCTTTTCCTTACCTGACAGCAGCAGACAGACTCAGAGGGTTCCTGTGCCGCTGTCCCCCAATAAATGTCCCAGTGAGAGGCTACTGCACAAGATGCCACATCTGCTGGCTGCTGCCTCTCTTAGCTGTGCTCATGAGCCTCAAGAGCTCCATGCATTTTTATTTAGAAGTCTTTTATAAAAGAGCCTGCCATTTCCCAATCATGCCTCATGACCAAATTTTCACTTCTTGCTCTCTCTCTGTCCCCATAAATTTTGTGGTCTTGTCTTCACTGTTTCAAGCAGTAAGAAGTAGGGAGTTCCTGCAGATGTTTTTAGTTAATAGTTGGCTGGTTCAGGCACTTTTAGCTGAAAAAGGAGTTTCTGAACCTGACAAAATTCAGACTGAAGAAATCAGTTGTCCATCCTAGCTGAAAACAATAACCAACACAGTTCTTATAAAAAAGCAGGCTCCTTTCTCTATTTCCTCTCTGTTCAAATGGAAAATGAGCCGACTTCTCTGTATCCAAAAGTAGAACTTTTACAAGAATCTAACTTTTTAACAAGTACCTACATCAAAGAGAGAAGGAGGCCTTTAAAAATACTACTTGAATAAATATTTCCTGCTTAATATCTTTTACTTCAACATACAAGTGTAACGTGTGTTGCCTTCCATTTTACTGGGAATTATTTCTATACAAGTTGGCAGTAGAGTCAGTGACTCCATTTCCCTTTCTGCATGTAGATTTTACCAGTTTGTAAATAAATCTCACACATTACTTTTGTTGTTCCCTGTGCCTACTATGTCATTGGGAAGGAAACACCTGGACTTAGAAAATTCAAAGAGAAATCAAGTCTAGTAACAGCAGCAATAGTCTGGGGGAAAAAAGTGTTTGCAGGAACCTATTGAATTTTGAAAGGTGCAGCTGGATTACTATTCCTGAACAAGCACAGGGATGTAATCTTGAGAGGTTATGGTGACAGTCTGGACACCAGTACTGCCAAGAAAAACACATGGACTCCATCAGACACAGATGGGGCCAGTGGTTCTAGAAGGCAAAAGTGACACCCAGCCAATAGCTCTCCGTAAACAGGAAAATAATCTTTTAAACATGACAACAAGCTTGTTGTTAAAGACTCAGCATTTAATTTTACTATTTACAGTAGCTGCAGGTCTGTTTAGGACTCAAACACGAAGCAGAAACCAAACCCATCTTGTTCCTTATATCACAAAACCCCAGACTGCCAGACCCAGGGTGAATTCAAATACTGAGGTTATTTCCCCTCTTTTTATTTTATATTTCTAAGCATTTATTATTTATTCCTAACAGAGATATGTTTGCACTGTGCAAGGATTAGAACATTAGACCATCCCTGATGTTACAAAGTTTGTACATGGCCACTGCTTTTGAAAAGCAGGGAGTTAGAAGGATTAGCCATGTGAGTGAAAATGAACAGTCACCACTTAATTTACTAGCTATAGTTATGGCTGATGAGTATTTAGCTTGTTATTCTTACATTTTAAAATCCATAGAATCATGAAAAATGGGATGAAATGGACTCCTGTGTGTTACCTACTTTATATTTGTTCCAGGGCAATATCAGCATTACCTGAACTTTCCACTGGACCTGTTATTATCACACAGCAGTATAATATGATGACATTTCTGCAATCCATTCATCAAAGGCTTTTCATGCAGGAAAAACTGCTCTTGGAAGAAGTTCCATAATGGTGCTGAACTACTTTTTAATTGCTTCTTTCAATGCATTTACCTGTAGTCAGTTTTCTCCAAGTCATCCTCTCTGGTGAGCCAGCAAACACTTGAATTTTACAGGGGGGTTTTAATGTGATGAAGCTTTGAAAGAATGCAAGGGGGAATGTGATGATGGCTGGCTGGACCTGGATTCAAGACCAAGGCTAATGTAAAATAGAAAAGAAGCAGATATTTCCTAACAAAGCTAAGAAAAATCTGCTTAATCATCTGCTGTGGCTACATAGTTGGAAAAACAAGACCCTTCCAACTTCCCAGATTTGCTGAGGCTGCCAGCGCTTGCAGTAAGAAGTGGTGAGTGGTCACAGTCCTGAAACCTGTTGTGTTTCATTCTGCTCCTGTTAAATTCTGGTGAGAAGAGTTACTTGCTCTCTCAGGCCCTGTAATATGCACCCAATCTTCATCAAACACTTTTCATCCCAGTTTCACTCTCAGAATGAAAACTGCCTTGAAAATCACAGTTGTTTTTTCTCCTGCAAAAGAAAAAAGGCCTTTCCCTCTCTTTTTACTTGAGAATCAAACTCAAAAACTACTCTAATTTTCATTCCAGCCTACCTAGAAAGGCAGATAAGACTATTGTTAAAATTTATGGCTTAATTGTTAAATGAAAGTGATTTAGAAACCAATCGTTTGGGAATAGAAAAAATCGCAGGGTTCCATTCCAAGAACATTGCCAGTAATAGTTGGAATTGAGAACATTGGGTTTTCTGAGTATAAAGTAATCGAATCGACATGTTCCTATGGAAAGTTTTTATATTGATGAAACTGCAGTTTCTCATTTCAAAAATGCCAGGTCTCATCCTGAGCACATGGAGTGAAGTTTTTTGTAGCATCACAAAACAAAATGATAGATTGGCATCCGTCTACTGAAGATGATTTAGAGATAATCCTAAGATCAGCACTAGTTCCAGCATTAAAACTTTTACAACATTCTTCAGCAGCTTGTGCTTTACTGATTCTGTCTCCTCATTTGACACATACACATTGCAGTGGGACCAAACCAGCAAAACCCCTCTGTGCAAACATCTATTTAACACGTGTTCAAAAGACTTCTGCCTGCATCAGCAAAATTACGGGGGAAGGAAAGCAAAACAAATGAATGTAGGATTGGAATGAATGTATTCATAATTCTCCTGGTGTTGAACATACCATTGATGAGCAGATGCAGAAAAGATCTGACTGCACACATACACCAGAACATTTTATGTCAGCTCAGCAATATTTCTGTGGTGTTCATATTTTCTCCAAGCCTGTACACTTCTAAAGTGATGGATAAGTGGAACCGCAGTTCTGATTGAAACTGCAGCTGCCTGTGCCTTTGCAAACTCCATCCTTGCTTTTCAAGAGGCAGCCAAAGGCTCTGGGCCGGTGGAGCAGCAGCTCCAGCGCCTGTGCTGCAGCGCAGGGCCAGCAGCAGAGAGCTCATGCCACCGTGTGGTGATGCAGCCCCAGCACTCCAGCCTGCTTCCACCGCCGTGCCGATGGGACAGAGCAGGAATCCCGGGAGGGAGAATCCTCCGGATCCTACCAGTTTCCCTGCTCCCTCCAATACTTTTAAAGATGTCTGATAGGACAAGGGCTAATGGCCTCGAGTTGTACCAGGGGAGGTTCAGATTGGATATTGGGAAACATTTCTTCACTGTAAAAATGGTACAGCAGTGGAACAGGCTCCTCAGGAAAGTGATGGAGTCTCCGTCCCTGGAAGTGTTCAGAAAATGAGCAGATGTGGCAGTTCATGATAGGGTTTAGAGGGCACAGGGGTATTTGCTCAAAGGTTGGACTTGATCTTGGGGGACTTTTACAATCTTTGTGATTCTCTGATTTTACGTCTGAAGAGTTTTTGTGTGTCTGTGGTATTGTTCCATTTGGTGAGAGCTTTTGGAGGTCAGCACCAGCAGAAAGCACACTGGGGCTGAAAGCTGGGGTGCCACCATGAAGGTGTGGCTTCCTGTGATGCAGAAGGGACCCCTAGAACTGCTAGCAGCCTCTCTGAGCCTTGCCAACCTCCTCACCCTCCTGTGATGAGGGTGGTTTCTCCATTCCACATCTTGGCCAGCAGAAGGGACTATCCACAGGCAAGGCCTTTGGCTTTCCCACCCCCACGGCACCTGCTGGAGCTGGGGACATGCACGGAGATGGATCCAGGCAGGAGCACAGAGCTCTGCCCTCTGCACCAGCCCTTTGTGGTGTCTCTCGGGCATCACAGGGATAGGAGTTCCAGCTTCACCAACACAGTTCTGCAGAGAAGCTCTGGACAAAGGGAGTTCTGCTGGGTTCAGAGGTTCACTGTTGCTGTGGATGGGGCTGAAGTGTCCTGAGCTTACCCACACTCACCTGCACCCCTCTGATCTCGGCTTCTCCCGGCTAAGTGGGGCCCACCCTGGGTCCTTCCCAAAACACCAGAGCAGGGGGACTGCCATGGAATAAAGGCTGCAGACAGAACCTACACGGGGATGCACAGCACCCCAGAGCAGCTTTAAGTGCACAGAGCTATGAGGATGACTGATGTCACAGTGTAGGATAACTCAGTATCAACCTTTATCCTGAGATGCACAAGCTCTGAGAAGCAGCCAAGCACAGATGACATCACTCATTTGTAAACTGGACATAAACACAAGATATCAGCTGAGCCTGGCAATGTTACTGGTTTTCACACCACAGAATTCCCAACACCTAATTTTGGCATTTGGCCACAGTTTGATTATAACAGAGCTTCTTAGAAAGGTGAGAATATGTTTTGCACCCTGGAGAATGTACAAGGCAGGAAAAGGGCCACAACAGGGTATGGGTGTCACTGAAGGACAGGTGGGAAGGACTGCTGGAGGAAATCACCACCCTTTCAGTAAGCTTACTGAAACTCTGGAGGTGAAAGAGCTGGAAAGAAACAGAGAGACTGTTCAGACTTTTCAAGAGGATGGCACATCTTTAGAGGATGACTTCCATAGATATTTTTTTGCCTGCGACATTTCCATGATCTCCAGACAGATTGTTTCAAATCTAATCCTTGAGCCACTGCACTATTGATTGCAGGCAGCCACAGAGAAAGTAATTGGATCTGTTGTATTCCTCTCACAGTTCCCTCTCCAGCCTCAAAAACCTGCCCTTCCATTTCCCTCCAGCCTACCTCCATGTCCATCTGATCCTTCAGGTAACAGCACTCCTCACAGAAGGAGATGAAACACCACAACCCAGAAGCTCCAGTATTTCTTTCTCTCCTCTAGATGGAGCCGTGGGCTTTTCCCTGGAATAATACAATTACTTTGCTCTGAGGTCAAGGCTTTGGTGGAGAGGAATTCAGCCTGCTGCAAGTAGACCCCAGCGGCTACTCTTGCAGAGGCTGTGCTGCCTTATGGTCAAGAGACAAGATGGGGACAGAAAACATTGCTTTTTTATTATTATTAATTGAGTGCAGTCTGGGCAAGCTGAATGTCCTTCTCTGTTAAAAGATCTTTGATCTCTTGCCTCCTTTATTCTTTGTATTTTATCTTTTTGGCCATACTTTATTGTTCTGAGTGGCCCTTCTCAATGGAGTATAAAACAAACCATACGAGAGCATTAAACTGACCTTTGATACACAGGGAGCAGGATTTGTCTGTAGATAATATTGCCAGAACTGGCCAGAGATATTTTATAGTCAAATGAAGGGAACAGAGGTGGTTCCTCCTGGCCTGAGGAAGGTATCTGAAATAGAACAGTACTGGCACCACCAGCAAAGTTGCATTTCTTTCCAGGTACTGGAAAAGGACCCCCCCCCCCACTTTAAATAGTTCATATGTGAGTTAAGGATTTCATATGTGTGTCTTCATGATTGACACCTAAAGTTAGGGGAGATGAAAAATATTTGAAGTTTCCAAAGAAACTAAATGGCATTGATTTGCTCTGAGTACCAGGCACAACACAGTCAAGACAGAGACAGAAAAGAATAGCATCATTTTGTTGTGGTGAACCTTGAAGGATGTTGTATTACCAGCACACAGAAGTGGCAGATTCTTTTCAGCAATGAAAAGATTAATTCTGAACCAAACTAATCCTAGCTTGGCATGGCTCAGGTGTGGCTCAGAGTCCAGTTTCAGTGGCTGAGGATTTCTTTGCTGGCCTGAAGGGGAACTCCAGTGAGACCCACAAGCTTCACACCTGAATCCCCACATTTACCCCTCTGTAGACTTGTCCTGTTTTGACACATTATTACATCCAGAGAAGAAGATGACGGAGAATCAGGTTTGGTTTAAGGTCTGCAGGTTTTTGGGTCTGGGCATCCCAATGTGTAGCAAAGAGCATGAAAAATCTGTTCAGAGCTCCCAGGCAGGCCTGGGATGGTGGCTGCAACAATTCCCACTAAGGAGTGCACTTTGCCACCACATTTATTCCTCTCCCCTCCTTCCATAGCTGTTATAGGGCAATAAAAAGTAAGGTATCTTTCCAAGAAATCATTTGCAAGCATAGCATTGCACTGGCAATGTGCAGCTGCAGTTTTAATAGGGAGGCACAGTCTTCCCTAATCTTTCTCTTTTTTTCCCCTGGGAAATACATAAATTGCTGTTTTCTATGTCAGTCTACAGCGATGTCATCTGCAATTTTTCTCCTTTATTATACGTGTGGGAGTAGGAGGAAATTGCTTGTCACCCAGTGGCGATATGCAGCTTTTATTTACATGGGAGAGCAATAAAATGGATTGTTTCTGAACTGAACATGTCACTTGGCTGGAGTTCAAGGCAAAAGGGCGTGTGGGCAACCCTGCCTTCTAACCCAGAGAGGAGGGACCGCTAGGCACCAGTCTGGCCTCCACCTTGGCCAGGTCACCTGCTCACCCACATTTTTACCACATGAAAACAAGGCTCTAACAAGAATTGGTTTGATAGAAGTCTTGTGATATTTAATTAGATGGTCTGGTAAAACTCAAGAGAGTCTGAGCAGGAGAGTGAAGATATCTTCATCCGATGGGCAAGTATTTAAGCAGAGATATCTATCTACAGATGGCTGAAAGAGGTCTACACACAGTTGGGTTTAAAATCGTGCTGAAAAAGCAATGGCAGCAAGCACAGAAAAGAGCCATTGATTCAGGAACTGGGAAAAACACTTTACAATTAAGAACTTTGAGTGGAACTAGATGATCCTTAAAATCCCTTCCAAGCCAAACCACTCTGTGACTATGTATTTATATTGTGTAAAATGTTGGAGAATGAGAGAACCAACATTTTATGAGAAAACATCAGAAACCACTGACAAGCTTTCAGAGCTCTTAAGATCATAGCAACAATCAGTTCATGGAAACAAAGCTTAAACAACCTGCCCTACTGAATCCAGGCTGGGTTGAGAAAATGAAGTTTCAAAGCAAACAAACAGAAACCCAAGTCTCCCTCTCTGAGAAATGCATTCTATTGGGGGACACAGTGGGACAAAGGAAAACACAAGTTATCCAGTAACTATCCTCAGTGAGGAGTCAATTCTTAGTTCCATGGAGCTGTGCAAGGGAAGGCTGGTAGAGATCACTAAGGCTGCACCATCAGTCACTTCAATAATCCACTAGAAACTTGGAAAATCAAGTTGAGCCATAGCAAGATGAAAGGATTTTCCTTCCCACTCTGTGACCCAGTAATGAGAGATCAGGGCTGGTTTACTGACAGGAATGTTAAGTGCTGTGATTTTTGAGTGAGACAAGTCCTGCAGGGCCAGTTAAGATCTCTGTCCACAAACTCTGCCCCAGTCATGTACTTAGATCACAACTGCTCAAACAACTCTGTCCTTGGAGACTTCAAAGACCATTTTCACTTCATTCAGCATCTCTTTCTTCCAAGTTAGGTATTTATTTACACAAAACATCAGAAAGAACAGGATGGGCGGTTTTCTTCATTGTGATATGAACCCCTCAGTATATTCCTATGGGTTAACTTTGCTCTGGTAAATGCCATCCCACTCCCTCTGCTGAATCCACCACATGCAGTGTGAAGCCAGGCTGGAGCAGATGCACCCCAGCCCAGCTGCCTGAATAACTGCTTTGCAGGCAAATTCACCTTTCCATGAAGCAGACAAGACCTGATGAGTTTGTGTGACTCAGGGCTTGGGAGTGTCTGGGTCTGGTCTCATTTTCTCTGTGGATTTCCAGTCCCTAGGATGACTCTAGCTCAGGAGCACTGCTTTGTCCCACAGAGACATGGCATTAAATGTATGTATTCCATGTCAAGCATCCCTTGCATTTAACCTCAGGGAAGGCATTAAACTCTTTATAATGGTCACCCTCCCCTCTCCAGCTCACCCAAACTCTATTTGAAAATGTGACTTATTGCAGTCAAGCTCCTCCTAAGGAGAAAGACGCACCAAGTGTGCCCTGTTACAACCACAGCATTCACATTTGTCAGTGGCTGTCAGAAGAATACACAGGCGAGCAAAATACCCACCTGAATGTAGCTACTGTATTTTCTGGGGGACTATTTCTTTCTGCAGAACACATAAAATGTGAGCTGCAGCTGTTGCAGACCTCCTGAGAGGGGAATGGCATTCTAGTGCAACTCCATGCAGCAGCACTGCTGGGAAAGAAAGTTCAAAGGCATCCAGCTCTCTCCAGAGGACACAGCTATGTGAGACCCTGCTGGATGGATGACTAGGTACCTGTTTTTTGCACCAAAACATTACAAAGAGCTTGTTCTGCCTCCAGGCAGTAATTTGCTGAAGCACATAAGACACATTTCCCATTGGTGGGATGAAAAGGAAACTTTCACCCCTTTTTCTTTTTTCTTTTTTTTTTTTTAATTATTATGTCATTTATGAAAAGAGCTCTATTGTACATGTGGGCCACGGCAAATATTCATGGAAGAGAACTAAAATGACAGCTTCTGGTGCTTATATAAACACACATTAACCCTGAAGGTCCCAGGTTTCAGTTAACTCCAAAGCCTGGCTTGTACCAGATGCCTTGAACTGCGATCCCTAGGTACTGTGCAGCTTTCTTGTTGTGTTTCCTTAGCATGAAACTGTTGAAGTGCCTTGCCCATTTTTGTTTGCTTTATAGCAAGTCTGGGAGGTAGAGAAAAAGTCCTGATTTTTTCCATTCCAGACAGATGGTGTGCTGTGCTGGTTTCCCATTTGTATACATTGGTGAATATTTTTAATCTAGATTGAACGTGGAAAGACAGAGCGTAAGAAGCAAATTAGATTTTTCCCAGGCTAATTCTTCTCTCATTTCCTCCAACTTTACGCCAGTGACATTAACAGGGTTAGCTTTTGATTTACGCTGGTACCAGGAGAGAAAAATGGGCTCATGAAGAGCTGGCTTTAATTCAAAGCAGCTGGGCAGAGAAAGGTGGTGTGGGAAAATCCTGTTCTCCAGGAAAATGAGAGCTGGCATAGCATTTAGCTGTCCCTACAGATACCTGTTTTAATTTGCATTGCTTTAGAGGCATAGCTAGTCATTCTTACTGGATCTAAACCCCATCATGAATGAGTGGCTTTCTTAAATCAGTAAGTCAGTGGAAAGCCCAAGGCAGGCTAGAAGATGCTCAATCTAACTAGAATTCACTCATTTTTTACCTTACTTCTCAGTGCCAAGCCTGGATCATCAAACAGGGAAAATTGTTTATTATTAAACCACTGAACTACAAAAAATAATGCAGCAGGTGAAACTTAATAAATTAAATCATGGATGTTTTTCTCTATGAGCTAAGAAACAGTTTCTCATGTTTTCTGTCACAGCCACAGCCTTCTCAATCTGGTAACTTGCTGAAAATTGCTTTTAGCTCTTAATAAGACCTAGGGGAACAGAGTAATTTGCTCTGTTGAATAACATGCATTAAGTACAGGGACACTAATTATTTTGCAATAGAAGCTGTGATTTAGCAGATAAGAGCACGATCAAGTAGGTGTTCAGCTCTGTTTGAATCTGTGCATCAGGTTTGTATCATCCTCTTTCATGGCCACTTTGGATGCTCAGTACCTTCAGCTGTGAAATCACTCATTTGGGTGCCTGCATAAGGATCTGAGTGCCTTCCTCTAAGCACTGGATTTTGATATTTTCTAATTTTTTCCTAATCTCTTGGCATCATTTCACTGCAGTGCTGGTGTCCACCCTTTGGATCTCTCAGTGTCCAGGTGGCTTCTGAGGGGTGTTGTCATGACGCACAGCACAGACCAACAGCTTTCTATTCCCCCTGGACTAGAGATAATCCACATTTATGCATCTGGGAGCAGGCTTTTCTCTTGAGTGTCAGCTATTCTGCAGGGCGATCAGAGCCATCTATTGCACAGGGCATTTCCATGAGCAGAAGAGCAGAGGATTTTCTGTTTGGATATCCCTGCCAGGGACCTGCTGGAGAAGGGTGCAAAGACAGCAACACAGAGGCAGAAAGTGCTGATATGGCAGGCAGTCAAACACAAAATGGGAAGAAGCTCTTGGGGTTTGCACAGACCCCGGTGGTGCCACCAGCAGGGGCCACCTGAGGTCAGCAGTGAACACAAGGAACCCCACTGGTGCATGGTCAAAACAATGTTAACAGATATGCTGCCTCCTGCAGCCAAAAACTTGGGCATCTTGGGTGATTTTCCTCCTTTTTCTTTGTGTTTTGTTTGTTTGGTTGGTTGGTTGGTTGTTTTGTTTTGTTTTGAATAAATGAGACATAACACAGTCACTCATGATTAAAGGCTGGTAGAGTTGGAATTGTTCAGCCTGGAGAAGAGGCTGGGGACACCTTATAGCAGCTTTTCCTCAAGCAGGTCTACAAGAAAGGTGTTGACAATTATTACCAGGGCCTATTGTCCTAGGAAAAGGGGTAATGGTTTTAAACTGAAAGAGATGCAATTTAGATTAGATATAAGGAAGAAGTTTTTTATATTGAAGATGGCAAAACACTGGCCCAGACTGCCCAGAGATGTTGCAGAAATCCCCCCATCCCTGGAAACATTCAAGGCCAGGTTAGATGGGGCTTTCAGCAACATGATCTAGCTGAAGATGTCCCCAGTCATTGCAGGGGGATTGGACTAGATGTTCTTTAAGGGTCCCTTCCAGCCCAAAATATTCTGTGATTCTATGACCAGCCTGACATTGCAGACCTGGAGACAGAGATATGGCCCTTTCCTGTTAGATCTTAGCTCTGATAGTCAAATGTGGAAATGGATTTCCCAGGTGGTTTCTTTGGCCATGAGCAAGCCATACCATATACCCTCTTGTGACAGGAATAAGCCAGAGGAGCTCCAGCCATGAATGACATTGTTCAAAGGATTCGGTGAATTTGGGCAGGGTCACACAGGTCATCACTTCTCCAGGGCTTGCAGAGTTTACTGATCCTGTTTGGTGGCCTGTCACACACTGGCAGAGCACTTTGGAGTCTTTCTTGCCTGGTATGGGCCCCAGGCCACCAAGAGGCCAGAGGAAGCTGGTCAGAAATGGATGTGCTACATGTGGTATGTATCAGCAAATAAGGGGGTTCAGACCCCGTTGGAAGCCCTGTGAGTCCTTAATATTGAATTTGCTGTGGCAAGAGCAAAGAACAGATGGTTCTAATCATCATGCAGTCTGTCTTCTGCAGCAGACCCTTTAACAGTTCAGGCAGAAACACTGGATCTTTCAGGCACCTGAGGGAATTGTCAGAGCCCAGATCCAGACCTTATCACTCACCCTGCTCACTTCCTATGTGCTACAGCCCATTAACACCAGGGCTCTCGGGGCTCAGCACGTTCAGCTCTGCAGTGGGATGAGCTGCACAGCCAGTTCCACTGCTTCCCCTCTGCACTGTCATCTGCTGAACACCTCACCTGAAGGATTATGCAATTCAAAAGCCAAAAATAACTTTTTTCCCCATTCTTCAGGGCTTTACGGTCGGCTGATACAGAGCAAAGCCTGGGACCAAGGGACAGAGTGCTGATTAAACTGAATTTAGGCAACAATTATTCTTCTCCTCTGCAGAAAAGATGCACAGGGGGACTGTATTTTCTCACCTTTGTTTGGCTTGTGCTCTCATTCCAAGGAGGAGAAAGGATGTATCAATGCCTCAACAGACCTCAGGAAACAATTTGCTATTTTTTTAAATTTAATTCACAGTTCATGCAAACCTGGAGTGAACGAGCTGCTACCTGAAGGGTCACGGTCTCCATGCAGCTTTGTGTTTTTGGCTGCTTGACCAAATATCTTCTTGCTCCTAAAACACTTGCAAGGGTTCTCAGAGTGAGAATAGGGACTTCTGAAAAGTGGTTGTAAAATGTGAACCTCCAGTTCAACAACTCTTGCAGACCTGTCTTCTTAGCAGCTCTCAAGCTCTAAAGGAGGCATTTGCAGTCTCCAAGGAAATCCTTGACTGGTGACATTCAATAGAAGATGTTTGCTCCTTCAGAACTGAATGGAATCCTCAATAAAGGGTGAAGCAGCTGACAAGACATTTTTGCTAGGGAAAAATGTCTTACTATTTCCTTTTTTTTTTTTCCAGTCCCCTCTGGGATGAAAATACAATGCTCTAAATTTCACAATGGATAAGAAATTGCCCAAATTGTTTCTCTTTGAACAGCTCTAATCTAATACTCTCTGATACTCTTCACATCAATAACCCACTCCTCACTTGCCTGGCACCCAATCAATGAAAAATGCAGGAAAACAAGGGAAACCCCAGCAGAGCAATGAAAGCAAAACCTCCAAATCATCAAACATAGCAGTAATAATTCAAAATAAAGGCAACATTAAAAAACAAAAACAACAACAACAACAACAAAACAAAACAAACCCCCAGGATTTCAGGATGTTTTTTTCCAAACATGACTGTACCATTTGTTAATACTGGTAATACTTTTGATATTTTCAGGAGAATTTAATGGGAAATTGTCTTCCTAAAGAGCCCATGGTGTATAAGACCCTTGCTTGAAGTCAATACCCATCTTAAAACTCCTGGCACATTTGGCTTCTTTAGGGACATCCAAATTCATTAAACAATAGAATATTTTGGGTTGGAAGGGACCTTGAAAGGTCATTTAGTCCTGCAAAGATCAGGGACAAGAGATGTGTCTCTGATAGTATTTTACTATTGATTTACTGTGAGTTTGCTCAGATTGCTTAGATACTTAGAAACTGGAAATCCCAGACACCCACAGATGTCCTGAAACCCTGAGGCCAAGTCAGAAAGGGACCTTCAAACTAGTGTAATTTTTTGGCATTCCCCAAACTCCCATACTCGACTCCATGGGTGTTAGTTGTCAGCTAAGAACTATTAGCTGGAAACTGCAGTAACAGTCCCAAAATGCAGAATGAAAAAGCCCCCAAGGGTTTTGCACGTGACTAAAACAGATGAAGCACAAGAGCCAGGTGGGGGTCAGTCACTTCTCCCAGGTAACAAGGGACAGGACAACAGGGAATGGCCTCAAGTTACACCAGGTTTAGATTAGATATTAGGAAAAATTTCTTCACTGAAAGGGTTGACAGGCATTAGAACAGGCTTCCCAGGGAACAGGCTGAGTCACCATCCCAGAGGTATTTCATAGATGTGGATGAGGCACTGAGGGACGTGGTTTAGTGGTGGACTTGGAAGTGCTGGGTTAATTATTGGACCAGATGACCTTGGAGGCCTTTTCCAGCTTTAATGATTATATGATTCTCTGCTCAAGTATGCCACAAGCTGACTCTGCACAGAACCATGGATGCTGGAGGAGACTACCCAGAGCTTGAACCCAAATTCCCAGCAGGACCATGACTCACAAAGCCAGGACTAGACTTGTCTAAGTCTGGAGCCTCTGCGCTGCCCTTAACCTCTCATTCCCAGCTCTGACCCCAGCCTTAGGTCCAAGGATTACCACCACCCCATTCTTCTCCAAAAAGAGAAGAGCAGCAACAACCAGTTCAGGATACCAAACACTAGCCCAATAACCCAAATGATTCCTAAGCTTGCAGTCAGAATAAAAATCTTGGCCAAAATCCCTTCTTCCAATTCACACAGAGGCCATTTTTAAAGGTCTAAGAAGGTCATGCTACTAGCTGGATGCTGTAGAAACAAAATAAAATAAAATGGGGCACTGAATTGTGTCAGTAATGGAGAATATCCAAATTGCAATGGGCCCAGCTTGCCTCTTGTTGGGACCACTAAAACACTTCAGTTTGTTTTCATTCCAAGCACTTGTCCTCAAAGGCAGTGAAGTGACCAACCCTTTCCCAGGGGTTCCACCCATGCCAGAGCAAGGCAGCATTCCTCCTCCAGACCATCCACCCTCCTACGTGATATCTTGAGAAACATCTGCTGTTCCACAGGACAAATCATGACCCTTCCCACATACTTCTGTGCTCTTTGTTAAAAATACCACCACAGTCCTTTTCAACTCTCGTGCCCTGCAGAAGGAGGAGCCCTGCACAGGCTCCAAAGGCTCCAGGCTGCAGCTGAGGCTGCTGGCCAGGCTGAGGTGGCAGCACAGTGTGTGCTTTGATGGCCTGCAGCACAGGGTTGGATGAAGGAGGAAAGCAGTCCTGCCCCTTGGTTCTTCTGTCCTCCTTCCTTTGTGCTCCTGCATTGCTTCAATACACTCCTCCTGGCCCTACTTGTAACCATGGTGCCAAGTCCTGGGGCATTTTCTACCTCTGGCATCATGTACCACTCAAGGAAAATAATTAATGCAGAAAGAAAGTATCCCCTGGACTTGAAAAGTTGACTAGAATAGTCTAATCTGGTTCCTCTCCTGAGCCCAGAGGTGAAGTGCTATGGGTATAAGATGTTTGGTAAAGTACCAATGCAAGCACCAAGGGTCATGGATTTACAGACTTTGGAAGAGCACCTGGGGGCTTGAAAAACCCTTCCTTGGTGAGTGCTGGTGTTTGGAGAGCAGATGGTTACAGGAGACTGGACACGGCGCTCACACATCTGCAAAAATGTGGAAACTCAAAGACATGTAGAAGGTAGATGCTTTTCCACCCCTTGGAGAGGAAAAGGAAGCTGAGTTATCCTTATCCCTATCCCAGCTGAGTTAAAGAACAGATCAGCTCCTTACAGGAGCAGAGGGAATTGGGAAAGCTTCTGGGAGAGAAAAGCAATAAAGCTCAGTGGAGCAGGCTGGTCTGAGGCCTTGTAAAGAGTGACTCAGCCAGTGCCTCACAGCTCTGGGTAAGACTCCTGGCCATAAAGAGCTCCTAAGCAGAGGTGCTGAGTGATTGCTTTATTGTTCCTTACAAACCTTGCTGTGCAATCCCTGTAAATATGTTTATGAGCTTGTTGGGGCGGCCTCCCTGCTGCTGGCAGCACTGTAAATAAACACGCGTGCCTTTGATTCGAAGAAGTTCCTCTTCTGGACTCCATTATGGGCCTGGCTCTGCCTCCAGCTCAGACGTGAGGCCCCACCTGCCCCGGCTCACAGGGAGCACGACACTTCTGCTCTCCAGTGAATAACTGGAAAGATCAGTGCACGTGTTTAGCATTAGACACATCCCCAAATGGCAGCCTCACTTGCATCCCCCTCACTCTTCTTCCCCCCAGCAGAGCTCTGTGAACTTCAGCAGCTCCAAAAGAGCAGCCTGTGGAAAGGCCACTGTGCCTGGGGACAGCTTCCAGCTACTGTCCTCCTTTCTCTCACATTTGGACATTTGGGTATGACCCTCTGAGCTTGGGTGGGCAAAGCAAGTTTTGGGGGATGCATGTTGCCTGCATCCAAGAGTGATGTTTGCAATCATGGGGTGCATCTACATTTGAGGGCAGCCTCAAAAAACTCTATTTTGGCTTCCACCCTGCAGTGTGCAGGAGCAATCTGCACCAAAACCTTGTTGGTCAAGGTCAGACAATGAGCCCACCTGAAAAATCTGCCACCATGTGCTGCTTGCTCTGTCCTGCACAGCCAAACTGCCTCTGCGGCATCACAGCCTGGAGTTCAAAGCAAGCTGAATTCACTACTGTTTTACCCTATAAGCCAGGATTTTGTGATGCCAGGAATGTTCAGGCACTGCCAGATGAGGGGCCAAGGTGTCTGTTCAAAAGGAATTCAACACAGAGAGGGGCAGATCACAGAACCACAGAAAGGTTTGGGTTGGAAGGAACCTCAAAAATCACCTTGTTCAAACTCCCTGCCATGGGCAGGGACCCCTTCCATCAGACCAGGTCGCTTCAAGCCCCATCCAAGCTGGCCTTGGACAATTCCAGGGAAGGGGGAGCCCCAGCTTCTCTGGGCAACCTGTGCCAGGGCCTCACCACCCTCACAGGGAAGAATTTGTTTCTAATATCCATGGAATCCTCTTCAGCCATCCCATTGCAAGCTGCCCAGCTTTGAGAGAAAGGTTCTCCAAATCTCAACCCAAACCAGAAGACTGATAATTTTTACACATAGTAAAAGTCAGGTCCTTGCAATTCCAGTGTGTCCACGTGAACACATGATCCCTGCACACTGGACATACCCATGAACTTCAGTGAAACCTTCTCTTTGCTTTTCAGGCATCCTCCTGTCCCTGATCAAAGCAAAACCCAGTCAGGGCTTCTTCAATATCAGTGTGGCACTAAATGCGGACTCCTAACCACAATATAAAAAAACTCCAAAACTTAAGCTGAAGAAAACATCTCAAATTCACCAGCAGCAAAGGGAGATTCTATCAGTTTCTTTGCTTCCACCCACTCACCTATTACGGAGCTAAAATATGGATTGGTCCAGGAAACAACCTACAGCAAAACAAAAGAACCAGGATATTTGCCCATCAATATAAACTGAACGAGAGACACGCCAAAACATCACAAAGAATTGCATGAGCAAAGAAACATCTTGTGCACTCTGCAAACAAAATGCTCCTATTTTGTGTAATGCCTTGCAGCCCAACTATGATCTGAAATGTTTGAAGCATAACTTAATAAATTGCAGTAGGCATAGGGAGGACAGTAGAGAAATATTTCTTAGCTGGCTTTTGAAGTGAAACAGAACCAGCACTGCAGAACAGCAGCTCCAGAGGACCAAACACTGAAGAGGAGTTTCTTGCAGGGG
This sequence comes from Motacilla alba alba, assembly GCF_015832195.1. NCBI lineage: Eukaryota > Metazoa > Chordata > Aves > Passeriformes > Motacillidae > Motacilla > Motacilla alba. The sequence goes on from NC_052018.1 coordinate 7,368,666, forward strand.
GAAAAAAGGACCTGTTTGTAAGCAGGGGCCACGAGATGGCTTAGTGCTACCAGAGGCTGAAGCCAAGCTGGGGTGAAAGGATCAGGCTGATCTGCACCTGCGTGTCAGCATGGCCATATCTGAGTGCCATTGCGTCTGTGTACACAGAAGTTGGAGCTTAACCAAGCAGCAGAGAGTGACCTTGCACTGGGCACTGGGCCAGGGCTCTGCAGGTTAGCTCAGGTCAGGGCATATTTCAGCTTGTTGTTTTCCTCAACACACAGGCACTGAACTGCCACACATACCAGTGGCAATCAGGTGTTGGTTTGCCAGCAGGAACATGGGTCTCCAGTTTGCTGAGTCCTCACAGTCATTTGGATCCAATGTACTCATAGAATCACAGCATGGTTTGGGTTGGAAGATACCTCAAAGATATCTAATTCCAACCCCTCAGGTTACTCAGAGCCCCTTCCAACCCAGCCTTGAACATCTCTGGGGCAGCCACAACTTCTCTGGGCAACTTATTCCAGTGCCTCACCACCATCACAAGGAAGAATTTTTTCCTAACATCCAATCTAAACCTGATCTCTGTCAATTTAAAGCCGTTTCCTCTTGTCCTATCACTCCAGGCCCTTGTAAATAGTCTGTCTCCTTCTTTCTTGTCAGTTCCCTTCAGGTACTGGAAGGTCACAATTAGGTCACCGGAAGCCTTTTCTTTTCCAGGCTGAACAATCCCAATTCTCTGAGTCTTTCTTCACAGCAGAGGTGTTTCATCCATCCAACCATCTTCCCTCACAGAGCTGTCCTACCTTTGGACTCTCTCCAGTGGGTCCATTGTGTTGGGGACCCCAGAGCTGATGCAGCAGTGCAGGTGGGGTCTCAGCAGAGCAGAGGGACAGATTCCCCCACTCCCCTGCAGCCCACCTGCTTTGGATGCAGCCCAGCACACAGCTGGCTCTCACCTTGTGGGTCTCCCTTTCCTGTCTATAGGGTAGGAATAAAAGTCCTGGTTCTCCTGCCTGCCTTGGGTATTTAGGTTGCTGCTGCAGCTGCTTTGAGATTGTCCCCCACTACAGGATCTTATTAAGTAGCAGGACAAACTGAGAGCCCAGGAGTGTTGTGGCAGATGCCCCCACAGCTGTCAGACCCTCCCTTTGTCCAGGCAGGGAAAAGAGTTCATCAGGATACCAGTCTGGCACCAGGAGCAGTTGAATCTCATTTGGACCACCTACACATTGTGGAATGGAAACTGTCTCCAATTATATTCTGAAAAAGAATCAGAAGGAGCCTCTCAACAGATCTCCCTAATTTCTGCCTCTGCAAAAATGTCCCTTTTCTTCCTTATTTTTCCCCGTTTTTTTGGTTTATCTCCATTTTCCATTTGTAGTTTTCAACTAAACTGCAAGCCTAATGAAGGAAGATGAGTGATGAAGAGGTTTTGTGCTTGATGATTTAGTTTAATGGTTTGACCATGGGGTCTCAGCCTGGTATCTACAACACAAAAATTCCCATTCATTCTCAGCTGCCTGTGAGACCTTCCATAGAGGAACAGAGCAGGAGGGGAACTCTCAAGTAGAAGAAAAAGCTAATGGGGCATTTCTGAGCTCTATTTTGGCTTCCACCCTGCAGTGTGCAGGGAAGTCTGCAGGGACATCCTGTAGAATCAGCAGGATTTGTCAGTCTGGCAATATGCAGTGACAATGAACATTCTTCTAAAACAGATATCCAGAATATATTTCCTGATATGTTCATTTCTTGCATCTCTGGCTCAGCCTGACTCCAAACACTCCCATGTTTTGGAGAAACTCACATCCTGCTCTGAACTCTCTGGTGTAGTCCCATCCTTAATTTCAGCTTCCATGTGACTGTGTGTCTCCAATGAAAGGAAAATTAAGAGGATTTCCTTCTCCCGGCATGCAGTTGTCAATTGATCCCAGAAACAATTCAGATTTATTGCTGCAATGTGATGGCTCATGGGAAAAGAATGGGCTCCCCAGCAGTAAGTCAAAGATGGGAAGAGACAGTAGCCTGAGCAGAGTGATTGATGGCCAGAGACAAAAATACTTTCTTCACTGCTTTGCAGGTCAATCGCTGCATCTTAGACTTTAAACCAACACATGGTGAGTGACCTTCAGACACTGATCTGGAGCTTCACCTTTCGTCTCCCTCCACTTCTCAAGTTTTCCTCTCTCTATTCTCGTCTAGTCATTGCAAATATTCATCTTTTCTTTTTTGCCTCCCTTTGCTTTGGCTCAGCCAGAGCCTGAAGACTCAAGACAGGAATCATTCAGCGTAACTCTACACCCTGTGTTGTGGAGAGAGTCAAGTGAATCCAGTGGCCCCTTCTGGCTTGAAAGTCTCTTCAGACCAAATTCAAAATAGTAATGCTAACACAGACAGTTTGCAGATGCTTATTTCAGGACACGGAAAGTTTGTAATTCATTTTGTTTGGTGTTCCAGAATATTTCAGCTCCCAAACCAGCACTGACAACTGTGTTTGTTAATTTATCAGCACTTAATTCAGTCCTAAACAAACTTAGAAATTCTTGTCCATTTTATTTTAGTATATATTATTCATGCAGGCCTCAGAAATGGGAGTTTTGGACAAGCTCACTGCATTATTTAGCACGTCTGGACATTTCCTTTTAAATAAATTGTTTACAGCACATTAGGTAGTGAGGAAATGTTTAGTCCTTCTCCCCTAGTCCACAGGACTGGAGTGTCAAAAGAAGAGAGATCAGTACTTCCAACCAATATGAAATTTGCCTCAAAAAACTATAAATCTAATAGCTTCCCCAGCTATGAAAGATATTTGGTCATGATGTTAAGCTTTTGCGAATGATGTCTGTTGCAGAAGATGACCATCTAGAATCAGATCTCAGCCTGGGTTTGAGTGCCTGTTCACAGATTCAACAGGATTATGTGGCTTCCAGGGTTTGTCCTGATTGTAAAAAGAAAGCCTGAAGCAAGTTATGAATTCACATTATTCTTAACTCCTTTAACTTGGCGTGATTCATCCCCCTTCTGCCAAAAACATCTCCCAAAGATCAGGTGCCAGGCCATCCTCATAACTGAATACAAAATCAACCCCAAAAAAAAGAGAGCATGAAAAGAGTTAATCCAAACAGTGCTTTGTCCCTCAATCCAGATGCTTAAAAAAGATTTAACAAGGGGAGAGCTGCCATGTAGCCTGCACATACATGTTAGAGAACAGTTAATGTGCCCTAAAGTTTGATAATCTGAATAAAAGTGGATTTGAGAAATTTATTTGGATTAACATGATCTGCTTTCTAGTGAAAAGATTTGGAATCCTCAACAAGGAGCTTAGCCACGATTAACTCATTTAAACACTTTCACAGCTAAATGTGGTCCCAATGCCCCCAGCAGTTGGAGCTTTACCCTTTGGGATTAAGCTAAACCTCATCTGGTGGTTCTCCTGCCCTTCTCCTCCACATCTGCTTATTCTGCAGGCAGCTCCTCATGGTATCACCTCTATCCTTGCTTCCATGGAAAGGGGCTGGAGAAACCAAGACATGGGAATTTCTCCCCATTCTTTCCCATCTGGTTGTGGTTTCCTCCCCTCATTGTCTGGAGGCAAAAGAGACGATCTGAGTCACACTTGATTTGCTGGGTCACTGAAGAATCCCAGCCATGGAGAGTCACCCAGCAGCTGCTGCCTCAGGCTGATGTGCAACCCTTCCAAGGGAACGGGGTCTGAGTCCACCTCTCTCTTAGAGATGACAGCAATAGGAATTAGTGCTTGAATTATACCTGAGCATCCAGAGCAGTTCTGCTGCCTTCTCTTCATCTCTGGACCTGTCAGGAACTCGTTTGCTGTCTGAATGAACTACATGAAATGAGGACAGGGACCTCAAAAGTGCCACTCAGCCATCCACACTCCTGGATTATTGGCATCCCCCCTGGCACGGGTCAGACCTGAGCCAGTCTCAGGGCTCGAGGTACAGAACAGTGACCAGTGGGTGATTTGGATGCAGCCATCCTGGACTGGGGATTAGAAGGATTAATACAAGCTTAAATGACCCAAATTGGCCTCAGCCAAAAGCAGCTCCTCCCCCGTTTTATTCACTGCTGTGGGTGGAGCTGCTAAAGGCAACTGAGGATACCAGAGTAGCCTTGGGAAGTCCCAGCAGGGAGATTCCCCTCCCTGTCCCACACCTGGGAGGATCTGCCTGTAAAACTCCTTTTACTCCATCAGTTGCAGCCCATGTCTGTTGTCTGGGGTGAGGAAGAAGGCTGCTTTCTCACAGGCACCTCAGGAAAAGTTAACACTGAGAGCTGAGGAGTCCTCCAAAGGTGAAATATTTTCTGCCCATTAGATAAAATGAGCTATGCAATTCCAGTGCCAGAGCTCATCAGAAATAATCAGGTTTTCCCATAACTTTTTTCTTTTTTAATAAAGTACTATGATTTTTTTTAATCTCCACAGGAATGTTCTAGGGTTTTGTTGTGTCTTGTTTAGTTTCTTTCCCAAAGGAGGGGGAAGATCTGTTTTCAGGACTAAAAGCACCTGGAAATAAAATGCATGACTTATACAAGACCTTAAAAAATTTATGTTGAGGCTCTTTGCATTTCTTGAGGCTTACTGGTGAGCACTGGCATTTTGTGTCCAGACGCAACCTATTACAAGGCAGATGTCTAACCTTAAACTGCTTCTCAGCAGACATGCAAGCTGTGCTTTCTCATCCAGAGCTTTAATTTTTTTTTCTTTACTGCTTTTTTTTTCAGTTTTCATTCATTGTTTTTAAATACAAAAAAAAAAGAAAGTTAAAAAAAACCACAACAAATCTCTTTTAAAAACGAAATCATAAAAGATGAACTAAAACAAAGTGATGTGAAGAAAACATAGCCTGAGCCTCACTGACAGAATTAAGCTGCCCTCAGTACTAAATGGCAAAGCCTTGCTCCAAAAGCTCGGGCAATACAAGATATGGAGAAACTCAAATCTAATTAGAAATGTAGCTTCATTTAGTCAGAATTAATTATGTCACTTATGTAGAAACTCCATGTTGCTACACCAGCCTGGTGATTCAGTGCAACATCTACAAAGTTTTTCTCTCTTTTATTTGCTAAAATATTAATGCAAATGCAACATTTGCCAAAGGCATTGGATTCAGTATCCCCTGGGGTAACACGCTACAAAATGTGAGGTAATGGGGGCAAGAGCTGCAGGGAGAAGTAGGTTCCCACCCTGAACATTTAACTTTGCTCATCCTCAGGATGCCCAGGGGCTCTCTCTGAACCACCTCCATCCAAAGTTCTCCAGAGGCTCAGGTTTCTCTCTCTGACCCTAAGGAAAAGTACTGAGACATTGCATTGCCCTCTTGGACCAGGAACAAACCAGACATTGACGTCTCAAGGGCTTGGTGGTGCCCATAAAAGTCCTCAGAGAATAATCAATCTGTTCTGCCCTGGATACCCATCTCAGGATGAGCTGAATCACCTTTCAGAGGTTCTGTTACACTTGGACAAAATATCTAAGGACCACATAGTGCCTCTTGTTCTCCCAAAATACGCACATGTGACCAGCCCGGTCCAGTCCATGGTGCAAGATCAGAGGACAAGGACCACAGCAATCAACTTCTCCTGACTCTGAGTCCTTGCAAGATGGTGCCAAGCATCATATGACACCAGACATAAGTCAGACAATGAGATAGTCCTCAGAGTCTCAGAGTATATACATATTTTTTGAACATGGAGTCCTGGAGCAGGTCAGCAATGAGGAGGTGATGCTGAAGATGAGTACTTTGCTAGAGACCTAGACACCTGCTCAGGGCTGGGAATTAACCTTGGTTTTATGTTATCTAAGAGCTGGGCATTGCAATGCCTAAAACACATGGCTACATCTTCTAGACCCTTCACAAGAGGGGAGTGGTAAAAACAATGAAAAAATTTCCAACACACTGCTACAAGCCAAAGCTCAATCTGACTGAACAGTTACACACTGAGAGTAACTCTCTGGTATTTTTCCTGCACCAGCTCAATTTCAAAGTTATTATTCAGAGCACTTCACTTCTTTCAGCCTAAACAAAAGCACTGATCACTTTAAGTAGTGCCCACAAATCCTTAGTTCTTTTTTTACACTTCTGTCCTTAAAAGAATTTTTTTCCCACTTAAAGCTCAAGATGAGCATTATAAATTGCTTCCTACACACAGGCAAATGCCCCTGAGTTGTGTATATGGCTCTGCCTTTGGAAAAGTTGGAAGAGAGAAAACCCAGGAAAACAGCCTATTTAATGATGGCCATGCTGTGTTTTTCTGCTTATGATTAACACCAGAGAGCTGACACTGCTTAGCTCAAATGGTGTTCCCAGCACAGATCTGAGAAGTGTCCAAAGCTTCTTTTTTCCAATTTGTCAGAGTGGATTAATTTTTCAGCAGCCCATTACTTGAATGCAGCCTGCCCAGCTTCAGGCTTCACTATGAGAAGCCAACAATGCTGAGCTGAGAGCAGTCGTGGGCAGACAGACAGAGCCCAGATGTGGCACAGAGCTACAGGAACCTTTTGAGGACATCTGGAGATCAGCTTGCTGCTCATGAGTAAGATTCAAAGGATGTAACTCAGACAGAGCTTACTTACTTCCACAACCAACAACATTTCCCCAACTAATCAGTGCCAGAATCACAACTCTTCGTTCTTGGAAATTATCTGCCCTTGCCTTGCAGCCCAAATGGGACACCCGAAAAGACAATACACAGCACAAATGTTAATCAAGCACTGGATACCAGCTCTGAAATATATCACTAAATAAGTTCCTGTTTAGCACTGATTCACACTTAACACCAGTAAGAACTTGTAATGAGGATCAAGCCCCAGGAACTGCAGGCAACTGAGGAGAAGCTTGATCAAATTCAAACTTTTCATCACTGGGGTAGTGAAGGACAGAGGTATCAAAACAAATGGTTGCAAAGAGCAGGTCTAAGACTTTTTCAGGCAGACACATAGTGTCTCACCCCAGGCTCTGAACTAACCATCTCTGTCCCACAGTGCAGAACTGCAGCACAAAAGAATCAAGTTGCTGTCTCTGTGTGACTTTTTATCTGTAGGACAGCACAGAAGAAACAATCTCAATATAGCACAGAGCCCAGATAAAAGGTATGGGAAGATGTGCTTGTCTGTCCAACACTTTTTTCCCAGCTAGACAAAGATTGCTGTGGAAGAGACACTTTCCCCCAATCCATGCACACCCATGGGGTGTTAGTAGTGTCCCTGCTTCCTGCCCCATTTTTAAAGCCACAGGTGAGTCTATACATAATTCTGCATATGAGGTAAATGAGAAAACTAGGTCTGATGCAGACATAAAGGTGGGTTCCTTTTCAGCAAAACCAGAACACTGTTCTTCTCACTCCTGCAGATTCAGCAATTGCAGTGGAAGTTTTGCTGATTTCATTGAAGCATTTATTGACCACTTTCTCTTGTACAGCCAAAATCAACATAACTCTACTGAAGCCAGTGCTGAGATGTGGCACTTATGGATATGGTTTAGTGGTGGAATTGACACTGCTGGGCTAATGGCCAGACTTAATGATCTTAGACATCTTTTCTAATATTAATGATCTTATTATTCTCTTGCATCCTGTAACAGATCAGTGTAGAAGCTTCTCTGTAGTTCATTTGCTTTTAATTAATGAATTAATAGCACAGGACCTTGTTAACCTCTTATGTATACATTCACAAAACAGATGAAACATCAATCACTAAAAATAATGTCATGGGAAAAAACAGCATGAAGTGGAATTCATGTTCCACTTGAAGTGCAATTCATGTTCCTTTGCCATCTGTTCTCCTAGTTGTTCTCTATTCAAAAAGAAAGATCTACAGCACACTCATCTGCCTTACCTGAAAGAAATGCTTGCATAAATCAACATGGATGTTGGGTGGGCTAAGTCTGAAATTCATGAGCAAACGACAATGACAATTGAATGAAAAATAACAAAGGAATAATTGGCAAGACTGCACTATTAAACATGATGGAACAGCTTGCAGAGACCAGCAGTGTAGCCCTGATTTGGATGTACCTTTTTTTTTTTTTTTTTTGTAAATGCATGGGTACATTCTCAAATGCTGCAGATTCATGTGGCAAAAAATATCACCTTACAAACCTCAGCAGTCTTTGAGAGGAGAGTTGTTTACTGCTGAAATAAGGGATGCTGAGGTTCTGTTCCACCAGAACTCCCCATCCCAAAGTAACTGCTGCTCTTGAGTTTTGGTGACAAACTCTTAACTTGTTGAATTTTGCAGCTTTACAGCGTTGAATACAAAATCCTTTAGCACAATTATGCAGAAAGGCAAAAAATCTTACTTATTCTTTGAGGCAAACCCCCAAAAAGTAAAATTAAGTCGTTATTATTGTGGCTGAATACACAGTGCCCATTTTCTAGAGGAGTGGCTGACCATCAGGCGTCACTCAGTTTTGTGTGTTGCTTTGTACATCTGTGGACATGTGCAGGCATTTTAATGTGCTTTCAGTTCTGCAGCTGAAGTTTTCCTTTCTGTGTGGGATAAGAGTTCTCCTTGCAACAGAAACCAGGAGTGATCTCGAAAATGTTTCTAAGTTCTGTGAGTGAAACGTGAGAATGAACAGTTATAGCAACAACTGAGCAGTGCTCTTCAGACTGCTACAACTTCAATATTAATAAATCACCTCATCTCACTCCAAAAAGGAAGAGCAACAGCAAAGGTTGGCTTCTGCCTGGGGTGCTGAGCCTTTCAGTGCTGCAGAGATTCATATGCACAAAGGCAGAAGGAGTAACTTATACAGCAGCAATCAAGGTGAGGACTTTAAATTTAAAAGACACCAAAAACGTTGCTAATTCTCAGATCTTTCTAACATGAGTCACAAAATAACTTTTAGGCTGAAAAATCACAGACACTTGTTATTTTCAGTGCACAGTGAGCTGTTGCACCATTCACTGTGTCATGTTTATAAAATATCTTTGCCCAATGACTGCTCTAAATACACAGCTCCATTAAATAGTTTTGCCTCTGCTGCTATGAGGCAGTGAAGGACAATGTGCCCTTTGAAAAGTAATGAATTCACTGATAGAAGGTCAGCAAGGAAATTATGGCCATGTTATGAATAAAACCAAAGATAAAATACAACACTAGAACCACATGACATGGAATTAAGGTTGAAAGATTAAAAAATTCACAACCAAGGCAATCTTGTATTTAGAAGTTTGCAATTATAAATCATGTTGCAAAGGTCCCTCTCTCAGAGGAGATAGCTGGTCTTGAGATAAATGGCTCTAAAGCAATATTCAGAGTCCTGCACTGAGCTAATCAGTGCAAGTCACTTCACTGGACCTTGAGACCATCAATATTTCATACATTCAAATGGAAATTCTACCAAATTTTATAACTGTTTTGCCCTAAGTAGTTTTATTTTACACAAGAATGCACTCTGCATTCTGCTATTCCCATAGGATCAGCAATAAATTCAGAACCTTGCTTAGAAATCAAAAATATCCTTCTTCTACCATATCAATAAATTAAGGAAGTATCTCACAATCATCATAAGCAGAATTTGGTTAGATTCCTCCTGAAATATCTTGAGATTTCTTCAGCTCTGAGCAGTAGATAGTGCTTGTCCACCCAAGCACACTTAGGAAAAACCTCTGCTTGATGAAACATATTAAGGCCATGTTGCCATGACCTAAACAGGACCTCTCTTAAGCCTTATGGTTGCTCCACTCCACAGACTTCAATCTATGTGCCTCATTACTCTCTGGTATTTAGACATTCCTGTAGCTTGGACATCTAAAGGAGTGTTGTGAAACCAGAGAGATCTGAGTCTGGGCCTCTGTTTCCGTCAGTGGTTGGCCACACTAAGAGCAAAGCTACAACAGCCAGAGTCACCTTCTCCCAGGCAAGTGCCCCAATTCCTGTGTCATTTTGCATGAGCACAATGTCTACACAGTCAACACACTCAGTGCAGCAGATCTCACAGGGCATTTGGATGCAGAGAATTTCTTGTTATTCACAGTGTCAAATCTATAATATCCAATACTCGTCATTGCTATACACCCAAGAGAGATGTAAGCACCTCTGAAGTAAGGTTGAGAATCATAAATAGGAGATTCTAGATGCACTGATCCTTTCCCACCTACACACTAAAATTGCCTGGTGTTTGTTATCCCCCTGCACACCTGAATTCCCTTCCTCTATTCTTTACGTTTGTGTTGTCTGCAGAACTAGATGGTCAGTCTTTCTGGGTGGTGGCCAAGGACTAGACACAATACCATTTCATGATGCCATGCCCAAACAAAGCTGCAGAGATGGGTTTTTTTCCCTGATTTCCCCCCAGCCCTGAGATGGGCAGAACACACTGCTGTCCTTTCAGGCACGTTGGGAATGTTCTATTTGCAAAGCACCCCAACATTCCCATCACCTGAGAAGAGGAAGAAGGAGTGATTGCAGCCATGATAGGCTTTGATAGGGTGTTGGCACTCAAATCCAGAAAGTGAAGTCTGAGGGAGCAGTATCTGCAAAGAAAAGCCTCCTTGTTACCCCAGCACTCATGAACCCAAAACATGTAACTGTGTTATTATGGTATCCTTTCGTGGGGGACTCAGAGCTGGCTGCCAACCCTCATCCTGGCTTTGTTTGGAATGCCTGATCCAGCAGCCTGGAGGGCTTTCACAGAGCTTGGGGGGCAGGACAGCTCCTCACTTACAACCTTCCTCTGCCACACTATCAGTCTCCATGAGAGAGGAGAGGCTGGAGAGGCTCCATCCCTGAGTGGTGGCAGAGTGCTCCATGCACACCAGCTTCCCCCTTCCTGCCAGTCTCTTAGAGCCCCAGAATATGCTTTGGACACAAGATGTCATTTTTCCTCTCTGAGCTCAGTGACTGATGGCTACAAACTCCAGCAAGCAGTGCTGGACCCTGGTCCCACTAAGGGCCTCCAGTGACTTTGTCAGCATGATGCCAGGGAAGTCAACTCAGGACTTTCTGCTTCTCAACTCTTAAATAAAACTAAAATCTCCTGTGATGACTTTCATAACAAGCCAGTTTCAATTAATTGGGACAGCTACTGCTCAGGGACAGAAGCCTCACCCAATGGGCAGGGCCGTCACTTGAAGAGGGTAATGATAGCTCAGAGTGCTGATAGCTCAGGGTATTGATAGCTCAGAGTATTAATAGCTCAGGATAGCAATAGCTCAGAGAATTGATAGCTCAGAGAATTGATAGCTCAGATCATTGATAGCTCAGATCATTAATAGCTCAGAGTGCTGATAGCTCAGGGTATTGATAGCTCAGAGTATTAATAGCTCAGGATAGCAATAGCTCAGAGTATTGATAGCTCAGATCATTGATAGCTCAGATCATTAATAGCTCAGGGTACTGATAGCTCAGGGTATTGATAGCTCAGATATTAGTAGCTCAGGATATCAATAGCTCAGGGTATTGATAGCTCAGAGTATTAATAGCTCAGGATAGCAATAACTCAGGGTACTGATAGCTCAGGGTACTGATAGCCCTATGCTGTTTCTGGGTTGCTCTACCACCATCACATGGGCCAGAGCACACCCTGCATTTAGCCCATGGAAGGCACTCAGTGTCACATGTTATACATTTAGCAGGAGCTGTCCAGAACCGTTTATTGCCTCTTTCATATCACTTACATCAAGACCTTCTCTGAGTTTCTATGTGATCCAGAAGGAAGAAATGTAATTCAGAAACCTCCTACACTAATTTAAAATTTCACATAGAAACCATTACATGTCAATTTCTTCCAATCCCTAATTTTTGCTGTTATTGAAAAAGTCTGGTTTTATGTGCAGCCTGACTTTAGCTTCAGCTCTAGTGTGTAGGATTAGCTTAGATTTCAGCAAAACATTTATTTTTCTTAACAAAAAAAAAAAAGACAGATTTGTGGAAATGGGTTAGTTGTGATGAGGTTTCTCAATTTCTCAACTTATTCCTTCATCCCTGTTAGGCAATTTTTAATCGAAATATTCCAGATTACCAGTCAAGAACTTTGGGGGTTTTTCTGTCACTATAATAGCTTGATATGAACTAGAAATGGCCCAAATCAAAATGGCACATTCAGAAACTATTTACTCCTTCATCCTTTCACTGGAGGAGATCTGTGTGGGTGTATTAGACATAAACACTGACTGCTCTCACTGCTGCTTTTGCTTTTCAGTGGCAATTTACAGTAAGGAAGTAAATATAATTAGTTCACATTCAAATGGCATTTTTCCATCCTGGAAAACTGAGCATATTTCATTGCCAGTGTATAAATAAGCCTGTGGTACATCACATCCCACTGGTTGGCCATACAGCTCCACCACACCAAGAAGAAATGTGATTTTTCTTTTGTAGAAGGTAGAGAGGACTTATTCCTCACCAGAAAATGTTTTCATTGCTGAAAGTGGCTCAAATTCTGGAAATAAAGCTTTTGAGGCTTGAGCTTTCATCCAAAAGGAACAAGCAACCTAGTGGAGACTGTGCCATGGCCTATGTCACCAGGCAAAGCCTCCAGAAGGAGGGCAGTAGCTGGGAGGGGTTTTGGAATGCCTGGATGTTGGGGAGAGGGACCTGGGAAGGCAGAGTGCTTAGGTTCAAGAAGCTCTCTGCTTATCAGAGCTCTTGCTCCTGTCCCTCTCCTCTTCTCTCCTGTCCTCTCCTCACCAGCGAGGCAGAGTCCATTCCCTGGTGGCCCCCAGCAAGGCTCCTCCTCACCAGCCTCATCCCTGCTTGTGCTGCTGGTGTTTGTCCTCCCCTGGTGCACAAGGGACCAGCAGCTCTGGGACTGCAGCCCTGGCCACAGATCCAGGCACAGGAGCCTGCTGAGATGCTGATTGACTGCAGGAAGGATCAGGGGGGTCTCAGAAGCACTCCAAGATTGTGAGTGGCAGCTTTCAGGGTCTTGTCAGATAGCATTAAACTTTCTCTCCCAGGAAAAGCATCCTCTGGAGCTGCTGTTGTATTGTCTTCAAGGCACTATCAGTAGCAATTACTTTTTCTGGTTTTTGAGTCAGTTCTCAGAAGAAAACTTGTCATTGCCAGACCACTTCCAGTTCCAGGAGAAAAATCCTGCATTGGTTTGGATGCAAAGTCACCCATTCTGACTCACATTGGTTTGCTTGATCCCTCTTGAACTTTTTCTCTTAAATTGTCCTTTTAAAAGATGCCAGGAATGCACAGATGCATTACTGGTGCTGTAATCCCTTTGGGAGCTTGGTCACCCAGTAGAGCTGTGGCCTGAAACAGCAACACACAGAGGTCCAGTGGGGTCTGCTACTTCAGAGCAGCCAGCAAAGAAAGAAATTAATACAAAGAACAGTTCTGAAAAACCATCAGATGCCTCTGAACTCTGCTGATCATGGGTGGTCTAGAGGCTTCAAAAATGCAGGAGGAAAGAGAACTACTTCTGTCCCTTCTAAACAATCCATTCATTTGAAAAGTCCCCTCACACCAGAAATGAGGAGAGGACCTTCCTCATAAAAGGGAATTTCAAAGACTTTTACAAGAAATGGAATGTACAAATTACTGCCTTTTCAAAAGCCAAAGGATGTTTTTCCAGCATGGCACTGCGTCCCCATTAAGTACCAGGGGGAGTTTTGGTTTCACTCATGATACAGAGTAACATCAGACTCCAAACACCACCAGAAAATAAACAAGCCAAGTGAATGCTCTGGCAGAAGCTGCAAGGAAAGATACCTTTTCATTTAGATGTCCCTTTTCAGGACTTTTAAATGCTAATTTCCATCACATTCTTATAGCTTACATTTCTTCATGAAGTCATAATGAAAAGGGGAAGGTGTTTTCTTATAGCTCAAAGAAAGAAACTTGATTTTTTTCCCCATCTGCTGTCACTCCTTGACCTCAGAAAGTTCTTGCTTCAGAAACATAAACTTATTATGCAGGAGAAATGATTGAAGCTCTCAGGAGGTGCCAAAGGGGCAATGATTGCATTTGGCAAAGGACACAAAGCCTTGGCAGAAACAGGTTCCCTCCAATACTGCATTTCCCCTGTTCAAGCTCAACATGAGGATTTCCTCTCCTTCTCAGCCCCCCAGCTTTGCTCAGAACAATATCCCTCAACAGAGGCAAACGATCCAAACCCAGGTTTTGATTTTTTCCCTTCCACGACCCCTGCCCCCAATCCATGTTTATCAACAGAAAAGTGGCAGATGAACTACTGAAAGCCAAGGTCCATCCCAGTGGAATAACTCAATGTTTCCTCAGCAGCTGGCAGAAAACAGGTAGCACAGGACCCCAGCCACCTAGGAAAAGTAAAGGAGGAAAAATCAGCCACAGGAATGTGGTCTGCCACAAATTACAGCCCTGGCAATAGCTGGGCAATCTAGGGGTGAAATCTAAGAGGTTGCTCAGCAAAGGAGTAACATAGGAGGGACTGGGACATGTAGAATTAAAAATGCTTCCAAAGAATGATGGATTGGGCACTAGCACAGTAGCATACCCCTCTCCACTGCTTAGAAGTTCCTCTAGTAGTATAGCTGATAAGAAAACATCACATACTCTTTGGAGAACTCTCTTTTAAAATGAATGCCTTTAAATCAAAAAGAATTAAAATCCCCACAGGAATATTTTTCCAAGCACTTTATTCAGATTCTATTACTGTAGAATGAAATAAAATAAAACACACTTGGATTTGCTTAGACCTTGAGAGGGATCCTGAGGCTTTAGTTTTACCCATTCATTTTTTCATTAGGGTGGAAGGTGAAAAGACAGAGCAGATGTAACAAAACATAAAATCAAGTGGTGAATTTCTGGAATTAAAAATGCATCCGTATTGGTGTAGGCTCTCAGCCTAGGAGGAGCAGCAGAGGTCACTTGGTCTGTTCAGCCTGGAGGAGACCTCAGGGAGATCTCACTGCAGTTACAACTTCCTTGTGAGGGGAGGAGGAGGGGCAGACACTGATCTCTGCTCTGTGGTGACAGTGACAGGACCCAAAGGAATGGCCTGAAGTTGTGTCAGGGGATGTTTAGGGTGGACATTAGGAAAAGTTTCTTCACCCAGAGGGCGGCTGGGCACTGGAACAGCCTCCCCAGGGCAGTGGTCACAGCACCAGCCTGACAGAGCTCAAGTGTTTGGACAGTGCTGTCAGGCACAGGGTGTGACTTGTGGGGTGTCCTGTGCAGACCCAGGTGTGGGACTTCGATGATTCTTGAGTCCCTTGCAGCTCAAGTTCTATGATTCTATGACTTTGAAATGTTTTCTGGATGGTTCTGACGGTCCTGAGTGGTTTGGGAAGCAGCCACATATTTGCAAGTGCACAGATGCAGTGTGAAGCCATCACTGACACATGCATGTAAGGTGGGCAACTTGCCATCAGTCTAATCCCACCCCCCAAATTAGTGTCTTCTCTAGCAGACACTTCTCTTAGCACCAAAAAATTGGACTGTCCTGCAGGACCTGGTTCCAGAGGAGCAGGCCATTTTGGGCAGGTTGCAGTAGGAGTGGTGGGTGTCACATTTGCCTGGCTATGCTCATGGTCCTGACCTCAGTGCCCCAGTACTGTGTCAACAGCCTTTGGTCATCAAAGAATGGCTCCTTTCCCCTGGCTCCTGGTGAAGCCTCAGCATCAGGGAGCCTTGTTTGGGGGTTACAGGTGTGGTAAATCAGCAGCATGAGTCCCCTGTCCCTCAAGGCGTCTGATCAGAGGTTCAGTGTGGAGCACATTGGTGCAGTACCTCCCTCCTTCCAGGAACCTTCCTGAGCCCCCCACCAGTGATCAGACAGAGGGAACAGAGACTCAGTGTTGACACCCATTAAACCTGACTCTGGAGGTGTTCTAGCCATATTTACAGAAACCTGAACAAGGAATGTATCTTATTCCTCCCCTCAGCAAACACAGACCTCCCAAGGGAAATAATGGGCCAGATGCACTTGAGTTTGTTTTGAGGACAAAGCCGTCCATCCTTCTGAGAGATCCCCCAGGGGAACTGGCTGGCTCTCATGATGTGAGCAAGTGTGTCCCTAGAGCACCCATGGCACACACCCCTCCAAGCAGTTTCCATGGTCATGGTTCAGCCCACACATCATTCCCAGTGACATCACCCAGTGCCCCAGGCTCCCTGGAGCAATAATCCGAATGGTGACATTACACCACTGTCACTGGAATAGATCCATTCAGTGCCCAGCAACTGAAAACCCCCAAAGCAACTGATTTGCCTAAATATTTGTTAAAATACTACTGAACCACCACATCACTCAGAGTAAGAGAGCATCTTCAGCTCAGTGGTGTAGGAAAGCACACAATGGTGAGCTGCCCTGTGAGGAACCAAAAACCATTTCTGCCTTTTTGATTGGTTGTGTTTAACTGAGAGTCCTGGAGACAACCTCAAAAAATAGAGGAAATTGTGTGAAGGAGCAAGCTGCACCACTTCTAATGAGTGTACAAGCAAAGGCAAGCAACACTGAGAATTATTTTTAGGGATATCTAAGGACAGTAGAAATGCAGATCAAATTCAGATTCAAAACTTCACTATGAACAAACCTCCACAATGATTCTGAGCAGAAGGATTCTGGGCCAGTCTTAGATGATTAATTGCTTGTGACACCTCCAGAAACTTGAGATGCTCCATGCAGCACAAAAGGAAATTCAGATTCCCTGCAGCACCACAGGCATATGCTGTACATCCTGGCAGTACCACGGCTCAGGGAGCTCATTTTATTTGTGTAGCCCCTGGGGTGCTGGGAAGGACGGCAGGCAAGGGGTTAAGTAGTGGCACCGTGGCTTCTGGAAGGGAAAGGCATGCCTCATTAACCAGCTGGAATTCATCGAGGATATGAACACCAGGGTGGACATGGGAAAGGCAGCAAACACCATATTAGTGAGATTTTCAGGGTACACTGAACACAGGTCCTCAAAGGAGGTCAGTGCCGATGGCCGGATGGTGGCAGGAGGTGAAAACGGCCCTGAGAAGTCAGGGGCCATGGGAAGAGAGTAGGAGAGCAGGGTGGGAGTCTGGCTGGAGCAACCTTCACTCTGCCACCTCTCCATGCACAGCCATGGCTTCTGTAACCAGCCCAATCTGTCCCACCAGACAGGAGGACAATGAACGTGCAGTCAAGGCTCTGAAAACCTGACTCACTTCTTCCATGTGTTCACTCTTCTCCCAGGAGTGCAACCCTCAGATTTCCAACCCATCACACTCATTTCCTGAGCTAACATGGTACAACTGCACGGCTCTGTGGTTACTCTGCAGTTGCAAGAGGTGTGAAAGTGTCCAGCACAGGCACTTCACTGCTCAAGGCTCACCTGCCCCAAGCCTTGGGTCCAGCAGACAGCACGCGGCAGCTGCAATGCTGCTCCTTTTAAATATAATGTCATGTGCTTCCCCTATGATATAGTCCAGGATTGCTCTGTTATCCTCATTATAAAATTCTAAAGTTAAACTGAGGCACAAAAACCAGATCCACATGGAAAATGAATACAGCATCTCTTTACCCAAAATGTAAATTAGGAATTTCATTCAGAAAACAGGAAAAATTTATTTCAACTCCTTTATCTGTCCTGGTGAAGGACAGAAGAGTGTTATTCTGGAATTTGAAGAGTGTTATTCTGGAAATAACATTTGAAGAGTGTTATTCTGGAAAATCTGAAGAGTGTTATTCTGGAAATAATATTTCATTTTAATGTAAAAAATTAATTAAGCATGGAAGTAGGAGAGCAGAGCTATGCATAACCTCCTACAAGAGGGATTCACAGTAGGCTGGTAGAAAAGCAATTGTTCTCTCCTCCCTGGCTCTACGAGTGTTTTAATATTCACATGGCACATTAGGCACAACACAGAAGGTGGAAACCAGACAAGTCCAAACCTCCATATGCTTAAGATATTCTTTTGCAGGGTAAGCAATACAGATTCGACCCCCCTCCCAGTGAATCCAGCTCTTCCATACTCCAGGTTTTGCTCCATTGCTGGAGCTGAAGACAAACCACCAAGCTCTTGCCCCATGAATTTTGACTGTGTTTTGTCCCTCAGACAAACTATTGAGCACTTCTGAGACAAATCGAGAAATAGCTACCCAATGACTTAAAGTCTTTTCCACAGCTCAAAGGATTGCAGTTTTTCTTTTTCTTTAGTCAGTTTTCTTAGAAAGTTAGAAAGTTTTCTTAGTAAGTCCCTGAGACAAAATAGGAGCTAGAAAGTACGTGAAGGTATTGCTCGTGAAGACAGTGAGACTACTTGTATTACATTTTTTCACCTAGGGCAAGGCTGTGATGGGTTTGTCTGCTCAACCCTGCTCCTTTTATTTCAAACTTCATCTGGAAGATTTACAGCAGCACTAGCAATGCTAAGGGAGGAGCGTTCATCCATTTGCAACTCGAGTTTGGCTGTGATTTACATTTGAAGCAGATATTTTAATCCCACAGTTGCATATCAGGTATACTTAGATTTACCACAGTTGTTCTTCCTCTGGTCAAACAAAAAGTCATTTGGGAAAATCATACACATAAATCCATTCATTTATAACATTTTTAAAATCAGTTTTGCGAGTTATGTCCCAGGACACAGCATTCTAAATCTGAAAACATGCTATTCTTGAATCACCAGGGTTGAGGAACTGCATCATTGTAGGGGAAAACACATGGCCAGCAGAACTGACCCCGCTGACCTCACCCTGCCTTTGCTCCTCAACACCCTCAGCAGAGTGTGTTCAACATTCCAGCTAAAGCACCTGGCAATGCATCAGGGCTTGGGACCTGCCTCCTGCTTTATTTCTACACATTAGATGCAAAAATTATATTCCATTCCAACACTGAGCCTTTCCAGTCAGATCTTCACAGGACCAGACCCAGAATCACTCCACAGTGCTCAAATTGCCTTCTCAGGTGAAACCACCTCTCAGCAGCCAGCCTGACCCCAGACAGTGCCCGTGCCACCAGCTGCAGGTATTCAGCTTTGCTCTCACCCTGCAAGAGCCACGAGGAGTATTTGTGGGCACTCCCAATGCAGCTTTCCTCATCACAGGAAAAGCCTCAGTGATCCCAAAGAGTGCCAAGAAGGCCACAAGTGCCATGATGTGCCACCATGCAGATGTTTGGCACATCACACCATCCCTTATAACATCCTCAGTCATCTTGTGGGCAGGTCCACCCATTTCCATCTCTCCTTAAAGCTTGGGAAAAGCTCTGGGTCGTCAGAGCTTTTGATCTCTATTTTCCTTGCAAACCCTTAAGATTCTGGAACTAATATGTCCGTGCCTAAATGACAGAGGAGCAGACCCCAAAGCCATGCAGGCTACAGCAGTGCCGTGCAGATGTGAGAAACACCAAGTTCTTCAGCTGAGGTGATGTGAACTGCTGCTTGGGGAGTGAAGGGGGTGGTGATGCCCCATTGAAAATTCCAGGGGACAACTGAAGAAGGACTAAAACATTGCACCTTTTCTTCCACACTTTTTTCTTTTTTTTTTTTTTTTTTTTTAGTTCATTTAACATTTACTTCTGGCCCAGGTATGATATGAGTATGGAGGACAGACTCAAAGCATCATGAAATCACGTTGAGCTGGCTCCTTGAGTAACCAACACGTTGTTCAGCTCTCCTGCCCATGTGCACCACAGAAGTTGATAGATGGGCTGCAGACAAAAAAAAATAAGTGCTGCCACTTCCCTGCATGCTGAAAACATCCGCCTTGATTGCTTGCAGAGGTGTGCTACTCTTCCAAAGATCTCCCTCAAGCAACACCTATGCCAAAACTGAGGATGCAAATTCAATTGTATTGAAGCAAACCAGAGTTTATTTAGCATTTATTACCCATTTTGTTGTCAGACATGGCTTCTTCTGTGTTGGTTTTCCTCTGGTAAACACAGAGGTTTTTTTAATTTTATTTTTTTAATAAAATATATAAAACATTGTGCATTGCTATCCATAGGAAAACTGTAGTTTAACAACAACAACAAAAAAAAAAAAAAAAAGAATAAGGCACATTCCTGTGCAGCATCTTCAAATATATATATATATATATATATATATTTAAAACAAAAAGAAAACCTTTTTCAACCTCTTTGAGGTTGTTAACTTCTCACTAGCGACTGACACATCTCTTACATTACCAGAATTTCACTGTTGGAGATGGGTTGGGTTGTGTTTGACAGGGGCCAGGAGGGAGAGCAGACTCAAAAAAATAATAGGATTTTATCCCTGAGGTGTCAGTAAAAAAACTAAATGTTCCCATTGAAAAGGAAGATGAAAAGACAGCCATAAATAACTGAACACACTATGGCAGACATCCAAGCACCGAGATGATTTCACGATGGAAGAATCCCCCTCCCTCCCATCCCCCAGTTCCTAACAAGTCCTATTTGCTGTTGGGTTTTAATTAGGTTAATCTCATGGCTTCTGAAGTCACAAGACAATCGGTCAGGATGCACCTCCCCCAAATCATCTTTCCAGAGTTGTCATTTTGTTCATAATTCTCCCACAGTCCTCGGGAAAGGGAAACCAAAAATTCCTAAATGGAGACCAGATCCTGGAGAGCCTCCCTGTCCAGCCAGGAAAGGAGCCCTCACACCACGGTGCGCCCAGTGCCACATCCCACACGGGGGAGCTGCCATTGTCACCTCCCTGCCTGCTACTCGGAAATGAAGTTGGCAATCACTTCTTTGAAACCAGAAAGCGTCCGGGAAGAGGGGTGATACCAATATGTCAGGGAGAGAGAGGCGGGGAATCACCACGGCTGTCCCTGCACGCCGCTCCAGCTGGCACCCCTGATGGGAAAAGGGGGGACGCCCGTGTTGTGTTGTCCCCTCCCTCTCCTCTCCGAGGCGTGGGGCAGCCCGGGGAGCCGGGCAGGAGCGCTGGAGCCCCCGAGGCTCAGTAGTAGCGGTTGAGGCTCCTGGTGCCGGGAATGTCGGGCTGCCCGTTCATCCAGATCTCGCGGATGATGCGCTCCCGCTCCTCCAGCCGCTGCGCTCGCTCCAGCTCCTCGGCCGAGGTGAACACGTTCATGTTCAAAGTCCTCTCGAACCTGCGGTGCCTGCGGGCAGACAGGTCCGACGTGGTGTCCGAGTCGTCGTCGCTGTCGCTGCTGTCGCTGTCGCTCTCCCGCTCCCGAGGAGGTTTTTTGGAGGAGGAGCGCTTGCAGTCCGTCCGGCAGGACACCCGGAGCACCAGGGCCAGCAGGGTCAGCACGAGTCCAATGCACACTCCGGACACGAAATACAGCGCGGCCCGCTCGGGGTTTTCTGCAGGGAGAAAGGAAATGATGGAGGAAAAGAACCCTTCAAAGAGCAGAAGGCACCCGGCCCCTCCGTGCACACACCACGACAGCTCCTGCAGGGGCCCTTTCCAGGGGCTGCTTTTACTTCCATGCCCTCCTGTCTCCTCCCCCCAGGGCAATCGGGAATTTGAACCGTGGATTTGCTGCCAGGGCATTTGCCCACTTTCAGAATGGGGGTTTGCTGCAGTTGTGTTTTGGAGTTGTCTGGAAGGGAGCAGCCCACAGAATGAAATCTGATTCCCACGGGGTTACTGCACAGCCAGCTGCAGGTAAGCGCATCTTGCTGTCGCATCCTCTGCCTTCACACCAGGCATAAGGATGATTACAAAACTTTATGTGCCCTGTGCTGTGGCCCAGCAGAAATGGGAGGCTTGGCAGCATGGCAAAAATGCACATTATTTATTCATAGACTTCATTTGCTTATCTAAGGCAAGAGTACTGGCTCCCTGCCCAGACCACCAAAATATCTACCTGTGCTCCACAGGCAGAACTAGAGTCAGTGCACCAACAGGATGAGTCCTGCACAGCCACATTTCTGAGGTGATATAACAAGACTCCAAAGGATCTACAATGCCTTTCAAACTAGGTCATCTTGTTTACGTACCGCCTCCTTTTATTTTTTCCTTTTTTTTTTTTTTTTTTTTTTTTTTTTTTTGGTTCATGGGACTACTTAGACGTGTAATTATGATGAAAGTTGTTACTGCCATTCCCCTGGGCTGAATCATCCTGGTTTATTGGTGCACTAAATGGGTAAAGGTGAACTGAGCAGAAGTGTCAAGGCCAGCTCTACTCTGCAGTGTCTGCTGAGTGTCTTGAGCTCAAGGATGGAGTCAGTTCCTCAGATGAGTTTTTCTCCCTTGAACCCAGAAAGGGATCCGTAACAGCTTCTGCCAGCTGAGACCCTGGCATTTGGCCCCAAAAGATCTCTGTAGCTAAAAAGCTTCACTTCCCCGCACAGTGCTTTTAGAAGTGCCCTTTCCAGTCAATCTCCTAATGCAAAGTTTGTCAAAGGTGAATTGGAAACTATTTGGAGATGTTCAAAACTCAACAGGGCAAGACCCTGCTCTAATTTCAAAGCTGGCTCTAAATTAGAAGTCAGCCATGTTATGACGAGGGGATTGGACCTGGTGACCTGCAGAGGCCTCTTCCAACCTAAATTATTCTTTGACTCCATGGTCAGAGCCCAAACACTGGCTTGTGCTGTTCTCAGCAGCCTGTAGTTCAGTGCCTGAAGGTGCTCATGGAGCAGTTACAGAGATGAAATACCTTTCTGCTCTTCACTTCTCTCCCAAATGAATCTCAAAGGTGACTGATAAGCCAAGGTGGAAGAAGATGTCAAGATAGTCTGAAAATTGGCTAATAAATCATTAGACATTGGCTAATAAATCATTAGGTCCAAGAGTGGTTGGTGTGGATGACATGGGGAAAAATCAGGCTGAAAATAGGACAAAGAAAGATGAAGAAAGTGCAGCAGATAAGTCCAAAAAAAGAAAGAGGGGGGCCAGCCACCTGCAAACTCGGTTGTAATGCAAAGAACAAGCAGAACACTGAACTGGATGTGCCAGTGGGCCCATGACGGAGTTAGAACTGATGGTCTTTAGATGGTCTGTAAGGTATCTTCCAACCAAACATTCTACGAAATGCAGCAGTAGTTGGAAGGTCAAGTAAGACCAAAATCACAGGCTTTAAAACAAGATATTTTGACAAAAGCGAGACAGCACAATTCCAAAGGTAAAGAGAGGATACCAGAGCAGGCAAGGAGAATGTGCCAGTGGCCCCTGCAGCAGCCCGGCTGAGTGAAATCCTGTCTCCATTGGAGGCAATGGCTGCACTGAATGCAAGGGTCAGGACTCAAATTGAAACTGCAGCCTCCTTTGCGCAGTAGGAGGAAAATGCAAAAGCTGCTGCTGCCCATCCAGTCCTACGTGAACAGTAAAGAAAAAAAAAACAAAACAGGAAAAGCAGAGTCCCTACCTGAAAACACTTCTACCTCCATGTGCAATTTAACTGAGGACTGTAATCACCCAGCTCTTTTTGCAGGTATCCCTAAGAAGGGCTCTGGGAACACCTGGATCATGGGAGCGTGAGCAAAAGAGCAGAACTGGGGTGTTTGCACTGGCAGGCACTGGGTGCAGTCTGCCTCGGTTCTGCCTGGCTGAGAGGATGCCACAAACACTTCCCTGAGGACCAGCCCTGCACACACATGGGCTTGATTTGGTTGCATTAGTTCCACTGGTCGCTCCTTTAGAGCAACTCATAATAAAAAACACAGATTGGAGCCTGAGACACAGACACATGTGGATTCTCTGCCCCCAATTTTGCCCTTGTCTTGCCTTTCCTTTCTCCTCCACACTCCTTTTTCCATGCTACTGTATCCAGTTCATGAGCAATTTTACCTCTATTGCTACTTAAGCAACCATTTTTCTTCCCCTGCCTGTGCTCATCTGTACAGCCCTTCATGCAGTGCAAGAGCTGTAATTGAATTTTTGGGCTCCAGTGGCATTTATGAGCTCCTACAGCTACTCTGTCAACATCTGAGACACTGTCTGGACTTCCTCACGGAGATGTAACCCTGTGTTCAGCTGCAGTCTTGACATTTATCGTACATACAATCCACTTGCACAGCAGCATCTTTTTTTTTCTTTTTTTTTTCTCTTTTTTCACAGCAGAAAGAGCAACTTAAGCTAAAAACCACAGGCTCTGCTTTTTCTCACTTAAAGTAGCCAAGTCAGCAATAGCCTGGATTTGGGGGTTCGATGGCTGATTAGTGATTTTGAGAGCCTAACCCACTGCATGTTCTACTTGTAAAGACCAAAACCAGGCACCTTCTTCAGCAAATGGATGCTCAGCACCTTCCAAAAGCTCAAAGGTGGCCCAGATTCATCACACCAACAGTGAAGCTTCTCAAAACAGTCATTATACTTGGAAAAAAGTTCTTTAAAAGTTCTTTAAAAGTATATGGACATGAGTATCAGGATTTAGCACAATTTTGATATGCATTCTTGTGTGAGCATGTGTGCATACACTCATTAAAACACAGATTTTGACCACTGAAGCTTTTTCTTCCAATGCTGTAGATGACAGGTCCGAGCTTCCAGCAGAACCCAGCTTCTGCCAATCTCTTTGGCTGGGGCTGCCTTTCTCCTTCCTTGTATTTCTCTCTCTGGATTGGAAGCATTGATAAAAATGTCACTGATTCAAGCTTAAAATTAGTCCATGCAGACAAAAGATATACACTCTACATAACCCTCTACACAAAAGCCACCATTTTCTAGGCACTCAAACTGGACAAAGAAATTAAAAACACATTTTATTTTATTTTTCCAACCAAACCAGCAGCAATTACGGAGCTTGTTTCCTGAGGGCTAACAATCTGCTGGGAGCATCAGCCCAGACTGCCATTAATTCCCCAGGAAATGCCCCAGGCCAAGGCTGTTATTGCTATTATAATAAATTGTTTCAATAAATAAAAAACAATCTAGGCATTAACGCTGCTGGCTTCCTGTAATGGCTTCATGCATTCCCAAACCTCAGTGGGGAGGAAAATTTCAGAGGGCCCCCAGTAAAAGGTTCAGCATTAAGCATAGCCAGACAAACAGTAGGAGCAATATCTTCTAGGGAATTTGCAGTCAGCCCCACAGGCTGCCGAAATCCCCTGATAGAACAGAGGAAGCTCTCCAGGAGCCCCTTATTAATAAGGCTCATGCCAAGCAGTCTAAAATTTGGAATGATCTCCCCTGGGCTGTATTTTGGAAGCCCCTTGTTAATAACTTGGCAGCAAAGCTTTGCTTATGAAAGAAGAATAAAACAGGAATTTGTGGAGGTTTCCCTCCAACTGCTTCATCCCAAATGCAGTGACAAAACTGGGATAAGTCTCCTGTCCAAAGGGAGGCACTGGAAGAGCTCTGATACATTTTGAATATTTAATATTTATATAACCATGAGGGATGTTTCTGGTCTTGCTGATAGTCTGTGACTGCAAAGACAGTTCCAGCTGTCACTGAGACTGGTGAAGACTTTCCAAACACTCAGGAACATGGCCACAACAAATAACAGGTCTGAGGTTTGTAGGCAGAAATAGCCTCTAATTAAAAACCTAATTTTATAAAGAAAATCAGCTTTCAAATAAAGGGTGTCTCTGAGTCTTTTGCAAGATTAAACTCTAAATAATATTATCTGTAGGATCAGCTACTAATTTCATTCCTCACTGACATTATTCACACTTTTTCCCTGTTTCTGAAGAAATAGGTTCTGGAATCTGGGATGAGACTGATACCTAACTGGCTGATATCTAACCATGATAGTTGCAAATCAGGACTCTTTTGCTTCCTGCTGTGATTTTTACTATTCAGTTGTCCATAGGAAGATTCCCAGCTCTTATGTGGGAATATCAGTCCAAAAGATGGTGGAAGTTAGCACAGAGGCTTTTGCTAATACTGGCACTTCTCTGTGCACTGCAAGATACTGCACGTGTGAGTGACTGAGTCTGCACACTCTTCACCTGCAGCTGCCCACCCGAAACTGCCTTTTTGTGCAGAAAATGTCAACACCATTGAGCACAGAAGGGATTCCACCATTTGTGGATTCTCTCCCCAGTCTAAAAAACACCTCACTGCCAGGAGAGAGGAAAGGCAATAGAGAGGATCATCCTTTCAAGCCTGCACTTTACCCATGAAATAGCAAAAACCCTCAGCTGCATTTCCCTGAAGTGGATCTGAGGGTATCCACCACCCTCAGCCCCAAGAGAAAAAACACTTTTTTATATTGCCCCTGCCTATTTACAATTTTCTTTTGCAAATTCCTATTCTGAGACAACTCAACAGCACGGGAAAGCCCTGAATGCAGCACATTCAGTCTGCAGAGAGCACCTGAGGGACATTTTCAGGGTTATGGAACAGAGCAGTTCTTGCACTGCTGTTTCTCTTTGGCACCAGAGCTGTGGTCAGGAGCAGTGGGAAGATGTGTGACCCAGAACCAGCCCTTCCTGGCTGCTCAATACCCTGCCTCTCCTGAGCCACTATAATGGATCCTCTATGGATATCAGTTGTGGCTGGAGCTGCCTTCAGGGCCCCGGACTCAGGCAGGCACAAAAAAAAAAAAAAAAAATCCAACTGCTCTGCTGTTCAAAATATGCACTGTGAAGAGGGATGGCTTGGCAGTGCTGTAGTTTTATGTAAATTATATTTGCACCCCATGACACAATTTGTCTTTGAAGTCATAAGCTAAAACATCTCCATACTCACATATTACAAAATAAATCATGACAAATCCATCACTTCCACTAAAAGCAGAGGCTAAATCACATGCAGCAGATAAAGATGGTTTAGGACAGCTGCTGTTTCAATCCAGGGGTCAGTCATCAAATATTTTTATAATAAATAACAAACTGGACATGTATGTCACTGAGACTGAAACCCATCTAACAGCCATGGTGAGGAACATGGGAACCAGCTGATCTTTCAGGGCTCTTCCAACTCAAAACATTCTATGGTTCCATGATACATTGGAAAACATAAGCAACCAAGTCCTGAATTCAGCACGTGAAACCAAAGTTTTGAGGTGTGAGTTTTCCTATTTTACATCCAGTGAACACCCCCCAAGGAAACCACAAGAAGACAGAGTGGACAAATCCCACAGCAACAGGACAGTTAAAGTTGTTTGTGCTGCAGTAAAATCTGGAGGCTCCTGCCAAGGCTGACACCTTGTGAAGGGGATGAATCAAGACCTTGTGCCCTAAAACCAACATAGAGTCAAAGAGCTCTGCTGTGGTCAGTGGAAGCAAAGTCCATGGAGCATTGTCAGCAGCCCTCAATCACAGTCCCAGATATCCTGGACCATTAATCCTACAATTTTCTCTGCCCATTACTGTTCAGATGGGGAACACAATATTAACAGCATTTTGCTTTATAGTAGGGATGGGAAGGTAGGTATTCTTATGTTAAAAATGGTAGCTGAAGGTAAGGGGGAAGAAGTGGGATAGACAGAAGACTCCTTTAAAGCTTGTTTGTTTAAATTTTCCTCGGAGATACCCATGCAAGGAAACAAATCTATCCTACTCAGCTATCTTCTGTAAAGAACAATACTAATTCCATTTAATCTGCCTGACTCTGAGGGCTGTCATGAAAAAATGCATCCTGATGACAGCATTGGATGTGTAGAAGAGCAGAAATTTGTATAACCCTTCATTGTCCTTTTAGAAGAATCCTTCACTAAATAATATGCAGAAACACTCTCACTAATCTACTCAGTGGTTCCAAAGTGCAAAGCCCAAGTTAGCTGCTTCGAATCTAAGTACTTGGATTAGCAGCATGGGGGCATCTCAGCAAGAGCATGGCACCAAGAATGCACACTGTTTAATGAATTAGCAAGACTGAGTTAGCTGGCAGACGTGAAAAAATAGCTCGCAAATACTGGAGTTTTAGTTAATATAGTCTCGAACACTTCCAGGAATGGGAAAGCCACAACCTCTCTGGGCCACCTGTGCCAGTGTCTCACCATCCTCACAGTAAAGAATTTCTTCCTAATGTCTAATCTAAACCCACTCTCATTCAGTTTAAAGGCATTCCCCCTGGTTCTGTCACTTTTCATTCACCTTTTAACGTGAATTTTTTTAGAAGAGTGCTCCCCCGTTACTTGAAAGATACACGTGGGTGAAAGATAAACTGTGATCCAAGGAAATCTTACTCTAAAGTAGATTTGAATATACAATTAAGTAGACTCTCAAGTTACTTCATCTTCACACTTCTACTGAAGATAAGCCAAGTTCTCTTAAGCAGTACAAAGATTTGAGTGCTGCTTATTTTCCAAATTACAGGACAACAAACTTGCCTCCCTAATGAGCCAGGCTTTGATCTCCAGGAAAATGAAGCATTAGGAATAATACCACATGTAAGATTACATTGTGTTTAACTCCAGATGAGAGCAGACCCAGTGGAAAGCAGTGCACAATAAACTCTGTTATACACTGCCTGCTAGAGCTGCCCTGGTCAGGCCATTCAAGGGAGAATTCGCAGAGACAAGAATGAAATACACAAACTGTTCAGAGAGGCAGATTTAGCCCCAGGTGACTGTGAAAGGAGGGTCTACAAAAAGCTTGCAGGATCCCAGGCAGGTGTGAGCCACCAGACATAAGTACCTGTGATGAAGGCATAGGCTGCCAGGATGTTGCTGAGCAGGGCCATCTCCGTGCCGACGCCCACGGGCTCCATGCTGCTGCTGCTGCTGCTGCTGCTGCTGAGCCCTGGCGGTTCTGTCTCATCCACAGGGAGCAGGAGGGGGGTGTTGTCTACAGGGTAGAAAGTGGCTGACCTCCCCTTCTTCTTCTCTGCTTTGACACAGAAAGGGAATGAGGAATGAGGAATGTGGAACGTGACCCAGCCCTACCTTGCCTTATCCCCACCAGGTCAGCATCTGTGTTCAGAAATCTGGAGCTGCTTGACAGGGAGCCACCCAAATTTGTCCCTTTTTGGGGGGTAACTAAACCTTCTCAAGCAGCTTCAGCTGAGCACATACCCCATCTGCATCCAGGCATCATCATCTCTCCCCCATCTCCTGCTCTTTCATGTCACCACTTAGACACACCCACCTATGCTACAGCAAATATATAATCAGGTTTCTTTTATCTTATGTAAATCAAAGGAGCCTTTATCAACACTGGGTTCAGCTAAGCTTGTAAGGAGGACTAGAAAACACAGGCAGAGCCCACAACCCTCTGCTGGTATGGGGCTGTAGTGATCCATCCACAGCTGGCAAACAGACGTGCTTTCTCTCCAACCTGTCGTGGGGCAGACCTGAGTTTATGGCTTCCTTCAGAAGCCTGCTCGTATTGTGTTTCACCCAGACACCATTTCCCCTCTGGAGAGGTGAGTGAACATGGGTTAATGATTTGATTTTATTTGTTGAAGACTAGAGGTAGGGAGGCAGTTCTTTCCAAGAGGCTCAAAGAGACCCTTTCAGACCTTATCAGCTCACTGTTGAGGGCTCCCCACACCATGATCTGCAGGCAGACACCCCCACTGCTCACAGAACAGTAATTGTTTTCACCGCAGAAAAAAGTCAGTGCACAGGATCCAGCTCCATCATCCATGTGAGTTTTTAACTGTAACTATTATAGATTTCCAGGCTCCCTTCTCTGGGTGTCTAGTTCTGGCCAAAAGCAAGCACCACTCTGTAAAATCACAGACTTGCACCTGGCTTCTGCTTATCTGCAGGTATTAAATTCAGGACACTGCCAGCTCCATCTCCAATGATGCCATCAGTGCCATGCAAGCAAAGGCATTCTGTCAGGAGTGGTGATGTGAGATGGTCTCTGTTCCTTGGCTGCCTGATCCACCTCCTTTCCCTGCAAACCCAGCGGCGCGAGACATCACGTTCCCGCTGTGGGTGCCAGGAAGCAGCTCAGCCCAAGGAAGCAGCAACAGAAGGTGAGGGGTGTCAAAGAGAACAGGTAATACTGGATGGAGAGGGACTGAGGGCAGGAATGTGTGTGCAGTGATGCCAACTCCTAATCTGCCTTGAGGAGAACCAGAGGGGATGGATGTCCAGGTGTCACTGTGAGGGATCAGCCCAAAGGAATGTGGGCACAGCTGTACCTCAGCCACTGAATAGCTGCATGGCCTTGGGAAAGCCACATGTTCAAGGTTACCACAGTGTTAATGACTGGACTTCAAGCAAAGTGTTTAAACATGAGTGCTTGGGTGTCATATCCCAAAGTATAAAATATCGCAAGAGCTTTAGGAGAAGAGAGATTACTGCAGATCCCTTGTGCAAAAGGGACACAGAAGTTCCAAGGGCACATTCAGCAGGAAATCAATAGCAACATTTCACAATTTTTTTTAGTTCAGGATTTTTTAAAATTCAGATTAACATCCCCTCTAATATCTCCTTTATCCTCCCTGTCTGGTAAATCTGCCTGTACAAATGTTTGAATTTTTCCCTACCGCTGTTCCAAGGAAATCCACAGATCCACTTCTAAAAACTGAACCTAAAACTTGGATATTTCAGAGCATCTCAAGTAGCACCATGGATCTAAACTAAGGCAAGAGAATCTTGGTATTAGTTGATGGATAGCAGAGAGTCATTCAGCTCTCCCCACAGCAGACACTTGAAGCTCGACATATTTGCACATACACAAACATCTAAGACACCCCAGGGTCAGGAGGACATCCATGCAGAGTTGGCAGGTATGAGAAGGGATGCAGGGAAAATGTCCACCCTTCTAGAAGCCATGTGAATACCCCCCGTGATCCCAAATGACACATTTGTATGGGGGTAACTGAATCTTGCCTGAGATGTCTCCTGACTGAGGTCTGGCTCTGAACTAGTTAGTGTAAGATCCCTTCACAATCAAGGAAAATGAAGGGCACCACCAGAAAATAATCTCATGCATATTTCCTGGGCCAGAGGGACACCATCTCTGTTGGGTGTGGAGTAGCCCTTGCAAACCATGTGCCACAACAGTGTCTTCAGGAGGCAGAGTAGTGGATAACTCCTCTCAAGATGTGAGATGTAAGAAGAATCCCTTTTCTTTTTTTTCACTTCTAACTTGTCAAATGAACAGATGCAATCAAACATGTTTTTAAATTAATACTGGCCTGCATACACTGAACTCCAGCAAAGAGCACCACAAAACCACAGAACTGGTTTTATCATTGGCAGGATTGTACAAGCACAGACATGGAAGGCAGAAAATGACTGGACTTATGCAGGAAGGAAAAAACAAACACAATTTCACAAGGGCCATGTGTTGCTACACTATGTGGTTCCCTGGTCTGCCATTCCTTTAAGGATCATACTAAAAGATATTCCCTTTCCTCCTTGCTGGCTTTGAAGACTTTTTAATGCCTAATCAGCTCACTACTACTCATTTTCTTCTCACCACCCTTTCTTAGCTGCTGCCAGTCACTTGAATGGTGTCTCTGTGAGTTCACAGCAAATCTGAACAAAATTCTTTCAGCCAGCAGTAAATTTGCCCAACACCACAGTAAAAGCACAGGAGAGGTTATTCATGATACCAGGCTGACGTTAGCAAATACTTTTAACAAAAGAAATAAAACAGGAGAGAGATTACAGAAATTCCCAAGTATTTTGTTATTTTTGAAACATTCTTCTAGGTTTTAATTTCAAAATGACATCTTTGAAAAGTGGTGCATATTTTGAAAGTGAATGAATAAACTATGTGAAAACTAAACAAAAGGTGTCATTCGTAGCAGTTAAAATGTTTAGATGAGTGGAAATGAGTTCAGGATATTTTTCCTTGCTTAAAAGTATCTCCAGGATCACAATATTTATTTGGAGCTAACTTAAAACTCTTTTCCTTGACAGTTTTCAGTAAGGCCTCCAAACTGACAAACCTGTTATTGCCAGTTCTTGTTTATTTGTGAATTGACTATCCAAGCTGTGGATTAACTTTGCCAGAAGTGTAGACAGAGATGAGCTCTGCCCATACCCACCCTCAAGCTGAATCTCTGGGAGCACAGACTGCGATTTTCAGTAGTGTAAACCATCTCCTGCATATTGGGAAACAACACAAAACCACTGAGGAATCCAACACGTGCTCACCTGTAATTTTCCTTTATTCATACACCACCCCTTCCTCCTACTCACCTATCCCTAGAGATGGCTAAGATCTGACTTCATTAACATCTTTTCACTTTGCATTTTATGCAAATAGCATTGTATTTCAAAGCTCAGTTGAAAACTTCTCTGTCCCATGAGGCAGATCTACTGTCTCTACCCTGGTGTGGTTTTTTTTCTTTGCCACTAGACAGGTCTGGAAAGTATTTCTGTGATGAGTTTGGACATGCATGGCCATGACTGCTATCCCAACAAACCCAATGTTCCTTGAACAGTTTCACAGTTTCAGTTTAGCCCATTGCTAGTCACATCCTGAAGCTCTCATAGCCCTTTCTGACTGTGATGTGGATGGGATTTAGGAGCAGTACAGAAATCCAGAAAAGAGGAGATGGAAAGGAACAGTTACCACAACACCGTTAGGTTTGGGCCAACATGACAATGGTCACAGCTACCTGGGAGAGCTCGCTCTATGTTGGAAGGAGAGACATCCGAAAGGAACACGCCGTCCCCTATAACATCGGGGTCAAACACTCTTGGCTGCAGCGGAAAATGTGGCTTCTGATACCCTTGTTGATTGGTTGGTCCTGCCTGAGTTTCATGCAGGAGCTTCTTGGGAACTGAAAGAAAGGAGCAAGAAGAGCACAGTTGTTAGAGTGAGTTATTTCAGCTGGTCAGAATGAGAACTGTCACCTCATGCTACGGGCTCGGCTGAGAGTTAATTATACCACGTGCAGCCCAAACAGACACTCATTTTCCCCTATGACGAATGCTCTCCAAATGCCAGCACAGAGACGTTCAATGAGAGAATGCTGGAAACCATAAAGTGATTAAGATACTGTTTATTTACAAGTACGCCTTGAGACTAGGCTAAGGATCAGATTCAGATGTTCTATTTAGACACTCATCTCATAAACTGAAATAGAGGTTAGTAAGCCAGGCTTTGGCCTCAGATCTAGGCTTCAGAGCACTCCAGTTAGAGCTCTCTGTTCCTACCATTGACAGCAGGCTGGACAGGATACCCTATAGCAATGGGAGCTGTAGCTATGCCTGAAATCCTGCCTCTCTCAGCCATCAAGCTGCTGGCTCAAGACTGAACATCAGAAGCTGCTGGCTCAAGACTGAACATCAGTCCACTCCAGATTCACAAAACCGAACTCTAGAGGATGCTGTTCTTGTGAAATCATAAAGCTTAAATAATCAACCACAAAAACAAGTTTCTGCTATAAGAAACCCTCCCCACCCTGTGAGATCCAAAATACACTGTTTCCCATTGAGTTGTAGGCTGTAAGATGGGAAAGGCCCATTCTCCATTCCCACCATCCTGAGGAACATGAAGACTCAGATAGACCCTACTGCTCCCTGTTTTGTCAGCCACAGCATGAGCAATATGCCGGTGGAATGATGGGTTAATACTTGACAGATTTTTTTGGATGTGTCTGGTCTCTTCTTTGGGCCAAAGCATGCCCTAGTAACAGGAGTGTTTTCTCTTCCTTACAAGGCCAGTCTTCAGCTGTACAACCAGGTAAAGAAATCAAAGCTGGTGTAGCTACCTCAGTATACACCCACTGAAGGTGAATCCACACAGTGAATTCACTAATTTCCTCTGTAGGGACAAAGAATGGAGTCATCTATGGAGCTGAACCAGTTCTCTTCCTCAGCCACAGCCAACACCTCAGGCTATTTCAGAGCAAAGTGCTTCTCCATACAAAGAGAAGAAATACGTATACAGGTCATTCTTTTCAGAAAGAAGAGGAATTGAGTGATGAAAGACAAAAATAAATTAAAATTTCCACAGGAGAAAGATTTATTTTTCCTGTCAGTGATGATACATTAATGCCTAGCAGAAAACACTTCAGTGTGCTTAAGACACAGACTGTTGAGCACTAGGCACAAGTTCAGTAGACCAACATGAGCTTCAAGAGAAGATTTCTGGGATGCCCATGTCCCCTTTCTCCAAGTCTAACACCACCTTTCTCTCTCATTCCAAGCAGGCTGCCCCCTCCCAGTGCCTCAGTTTCCCCAGGGCTCCACTTGGGATCATGCTATCTCTATCTCCACCCTCACAGGGGCGTGAAGAAGCACAATTAAAAATGCAAAGCACTTTGAGATGCTTGGCAGAAGCTTGAAGGAGAATTTGGAAAGAGGGCAACTCTGGATCAGAAAGGAAATTCCTGCCTGACCCTGCAGCTAATCAGCTGCCAGACTGGAACAGGAGATGTAATCGCATCCATTAAATTTGCCTGCATCACCCACCACATTACTGGTGGGTGAAGTGATCCAACCACTTTGTTTACATTATGTTTGACTTACTGTCTTTGCTGAGGCAAAGAAAATTGAAACTAGATTTACAGACTGACCTTCTGTATTAGGCTGCCAGGACATCAGCACTGAAGTTCTCGCATTATTAGAAGAGTCATGCTAGGTCAGGAAACAGACAGAAAACCCCTCAGCTTCTGAATATCAAAGAGCTGGCACAGAGGTTTCTAGTGAAACCTGAATTGGCAACAGTTGGAAGGCAGCAAAAAAACACATCCCCTGGTAGGAACCAGACAGGAATGAGGGGGATATCTGTGCCAGGGAAATATCACAAAGTCTGGAGAGGGGGTGGGTAGAACAGAGATTATCCTGCAAACCCCAGCCAGGGAGAATGGCAGTTCTGGATGCTGAATTTGAGGCACCCAAAAGGACGCAGAGCACATAGGGCTCAGCACCATCCAAAATAAAGAGCCCTATTGCTGTATCTCAGACTGAGGATGTGATAAGTATTTAAAAGACACAGGACATTTTCCTTTATAAACTTTTCACCCAAACTGCATCCCAGTAACCTGTTGATAGGCATCCAGTGAAGAAAATGAAGCAAAAAGCTTTCATGTTTCTGACTCACTCTTCTTCATAAATATCTCCTTTACCTCTCAGCATCCATAACCATCTCCAGGGCACAAGACAGACTGGATGAACCTGCATCTTTTGTAGAAAAAGTGACACTATCCAACACTTAAACATTTGAGTCAAGCAGGGGAAAGAAACACCATCATCTCTGGGTGTTTCTAAGCACACCCAGATATGGGTGTGAGATATGGCTTTTCCATCTTAGCATCTGTGCCACCACCACTTGAATGCTACGTACAGGACCAGGGGAGGAGTCCAGGAGGTAAAGCAAACCAGTGCTAAATCAGTCAGCAACTGGTCAACAGTATCCCAAGGGAGAGCAGAGATGGAGAAGTATTCAAGGAGAAGCATAAATAGAGAGTATTATTGTTACAGCACCTTATGGAGTAGGGCTGGGCTGTTACCTCTTTGGGATGGCTGAGGACATAAGAACACAGGGAGTCATTTGCTGCCATGAAACAGAGGTGGCTGTGAGGACAAAGAAAACAGTGGTGGCTGTGAGATTCCCAAAAGCAGGCACATCCTTAACACCTGTGACTAGCACACACTTTGGTACTTTCAAAAAGTCCAAGAGGTGCTTCTCTTCACATCAGTAACTAGATCCCTTTAAAACTCTGGAAGCAACTTAGATCAG
Source organism: Motacilla alba alba (assembly GCF_015832195.1). Taxonomy (NCBI): domain Eukaryota; kingdom Metazoa; phylum Chordata; class Aves; order Passeriformes; family Motacillidae; genus Motacilla; species Motacilla alba. The sequence goes on from NC_052018.1 coordinate 7,403,964, forward strand.
CACAGGATGTCTACAGCACACAAACTTGGACTTTTCCATTTCAAGGGTTCATTTTTCTCTGTGGACTCCATAAACATCTCGAGTGTATTTTGCCAGGAAAGGCCCATCTTTTCAAAGAGTACAGAGAGAGATGGCACGCACCAAGTCTGCTCTTTTTCTAGTTTATATGATGCTCAGCCGATACACAGCTTTCTGTTGATTTAGAAAGACTGTGAAATGGAAAGCATTTCTCAAGTGTAAAATACCTCACAATTTCCAGTTAGCTCCTGTGTGGCAGCCAACTCCACAAGAAAGATTAAACATCTGGTTCCTTTGAAATGCCCTCCTTAAATTCTCCAGAGAGGAGTGCATCTGACACAAAGTATGGCATGAGTTGAAGCAAAGTGTCAAGGAAAGTTATTTATTATTAAAACCACCAGGAAAAAAAAAAAGCACCAAGGATTTTAGTCTTATCTCAGTATTAAGCACAGAAATCCTGGCAGGGAAGTGTTGGCACTTGTCCTGCTCCATGCAATTGAGCAGAGAAATTAAAGCAACTCAGTCAGCAGAATGAGTGATGGATCAAGAGGGGAAGAAACAGCTTCAATCAAAGTGCTCACACACCTCATAGTCAGGAACCCTGCACTTAAAAATGCACATGAGAAATGAGCTTGGATCACCCGGAAGAGAGGATATGAGTTGCTCTGGGGACCTCGAGGGACCTTCAGTCACTCAGGGGGTAGCAGTCAGTATTGAGATGTGGATATTTATCCAAATGATAAAATTCTACAGCAGCTTGGGCTGTGCATCTGGGAAGCACAGGCAGAGCCGTAACTTTTTAGGTGGCAAGCCCTGCTCAGCCGCCCACCCTGGGGCTTAACTTAAACCATCACCACATGGATTCCATGCCAGCCAGGACTTGATCTGGAGACAAAGTGTCACCATCTCTGTGATACTCCATGAAGGTACCTGCAGAAGTTGGTTCTAGGTTATAAATCTGCAATTCTTTTGGATCAGGAGGTTCATTCCTCTTCCATTACAGGCTTTCTAGTCTTTACATAATCCCTCTGTGTCTGCTTTAAAAGCAATCCCAGCTCCCACTGCTCATCTGTCCGAATCAACATCATGCTAGCAATAATTTATACCAGTTCCCAACCCAAGAGCTGCATTACCCATTTGCAATGAATTAATGGCACCAATCTCACAATAAAACCTCTCCTCTGCTGCCTGGCAGCCTCCCCCCACTGCAGAAACAGGGATGAAGAAAAATCAAAGCCAGAGTGTGCTCTCATGGGCAGAGCAGATCCATCAGAGTCAGTAGGAGCAGCCAGCAGGACAGTGTGAAAAGGCACATGCTGGTGCTGCTGACAGTATCCTTATTTGTACTCGGTGGAGACGCCTTCTGCTGGAATTTTCACACAAGCAGTTTCTTGTGTGGCCAGAAAATCCAGGGCTAATGAACAGAAAAAGTCACTGTGTCAACAAACAACAACATTCTGAATTGCAGTGCTAAGAGATGGAAAAGGCCAGTCAATACCTCTCCACTGTTCATTAAGGGCAGAGAATCTCAGACTGGTTTGGGTTAGGAGGGACCTTAAAGACGATCTTGTTCCAAGTTCCCTTCCCTGGGCAGGGACACCTTCCACAAGACCACGTTGTTCCAAGCCTCGTCCAACCTGGCCTTGGACACTTCCAGGGATGGGGCAGCCACAGCATCTCTGGGAACCTGTGCCAGGGCCTCACCACCCACACAGTCAAGAATTTCTTCCCAATACCCAGTTTAAACCTACTCTTTCTCAGTTTAAAGCCATTCCTCCTCGGCCTGTCATTACACGTCCCTGTTCCTCCTCAGATTTCTTGCAGGTCTTCTTCAGGTAAGAAAAGACCATAATGAGATAATTTGCTGTCTTTCCTATGTTGATCTCTCTAGGTTTAAACACTCTAGTCCTGCGGGTTCAACCAATTGCCACAATATATTATTTTCAGAGGAATACTGCTCTTTCTGTGTAATTATTTTCCAGCGTTGCTGAGTGTTTCAATTTAAGCACATATATTATTCCCCTAATCCAAACAGTTGATGCTATAGCCCCCATATTTTATGGATAGGGAATTGGCTCAGGGACAGAGTTTTGAAAGTGTTCAAATATCAAAATTATTTGTCCAATCTCACAGAGGGAGTCTGTGCCAAAGAAAGGAAACAAGCTCAGCCTTGCACTCAAACCATTCCCTCTTTTTGCTAATTTGATCATTTGGTGTTTTCTGATGCTTGCTCTGTCCTAAACAGGCTTAAAGACTTCCACTCCCAGGAAGCAATTATTCCCTGACCTCCATCTTCACTGGATATACACATCAGTCAATGAGGGGATCAATGAAAAGCTCAGTGTTTAAAACACAGACAAGGGCTTGTCATTTTCCAGTCCTCTGCTCTATATTCTCCTGTGCATTTGCTCCCAAAGCTCAGCATGATTAAAGCAAATCTGCAGGATCTTCAGCAAACTCTCCTGAGCATGCTTGAAGCAGAGTGCAATTTGAACAAAAACATTACTCCCTCACCAAGGAAAATTACAACCAAGCCTTTTATCTGGGCAGGTTGGGGCCAGGAACTGTTGGTGCTCAACATATTTTTAAAATAAATAATAAAAATACTCCTGTGAGTAAACACCCAATATAAACTACTGCATGTTTTCAGAGGTAGCATCTCTAAAGGATTCTTTTTTGAGACTTAAAAATTCACAGCATTCAGCGTGAAATAGGATCATTCATGATTCCAAGTTGTTATAAGAAAGCCATTCCTTAGTACACATGTATATGGCTTTCTCAAACTGCAGAACTAACAGTGGGTTTTGTGCAGTAAAACCTAAATTCACTAAGCAGTCACTCAACAACACCTATTAAAATAATGGATTTTGGCTGTGCCAGACCATAATATATTACAGAACAGTCAGAGAGCAAGAAGGAAGTGTCCCATACAAAAGAAGACTCTGCGCCTGGTGACAACAGTAAGACCACTGTGTAACTGGAAACACGGGGGTGGGAAGATGATAATTTGATTAACAAAATAAATTGAGGCATAGCCTACCCCCTTGGCTTTATCCCAAGGGTCTCAGACATGGCCAAGGAACAAGTTGAAACCTTTTCCAGCTATCCATGCTCCATCTAGCTCAGGGCTTCACATGGAAAGAGATTTTGCCTCTTCTCATGATCACATGTGTTGTGTCAGACATCCAAAGCCTACCTTCAAGTCCTGCCCTGCAACCAGACATCCTGGATTTTTGGTCAGATAGGAGTACAATCACCTGATAAGAGATCATCAGATCCTGCAGCTCTCAAATGTCTCCATGAGCCTTGGAAAAGGCTGAGCGCCCTTGACATCAGCTCTGTACCTTGGCTGCAAAGGCATGTCATGCCATCCTACATTTTATCTAGAGTGAATGTACAATACTATTTCAACAGGAAGTGTAAATTGTCCCAGGAGACAACAGGAGACATGAAGGGACTTTCTGCAACAGACCATAAGTGTGAAAGTTGGGATTTGATCAACAAACTGCCATGAAAAACCTTCACTCTCATAAAAAAACCCCAAACACCAGATCAGAGATTTAGCAAATGCAAGTGGTCCAGACCTCAGCTTCCATCTCCTTCAGTTATTTTGAAAAAAAACTTTTTTTCACCCAGCATGGATATAGGCTGCAATCCTGAAACCGAAGAGCCCAAGAGCAAGAGGGAGTTCCTCACCTGCTGCAGCCGTGTTTTCCAGGCATGGTGTTCCAAACCACCAATAACAAGGAAGTGACTCATGCCAATTACAGTAAGGCCACTTCCAAGCACCATGCAGAAAGCAAGTGAGACTGTCTGGGAAATGAGCTCTGTCACAACCAAAGCCACCTACACCTCCCCGAGCCTGCAGCCTGCACCAGGGTCCTCCCTCCAGACTCTGCTCAAAGTGGGAATCTGTCTGTTCTGCTGGTGATTTGGAAGTAGTGGGAAGTGGTACAAGCTGGGATGTCTAACACAACCCATAAAAACTTTCAGATCAGTCTGCCAAGACTCCTCTTGAGACAGCCCAGATGCTTTGCCTTTTACTGTATCTTCTGGAGCAGCCAGCTACAGAAGTGTTGTGCAATAAGAATATAAATATAAATATAAATATAATACAGACAACCCTTTCTCTTATTTGCCCTCCACAGAAAAGAACATGCTTATCCTTTCCTCATGCAGCTGCAATCAGGGAAGCGATTTCCAAAGTGGAAGCAATTGCAGTCCAGAAACAAAGCCCATGGAATACAAATTAGCTCAGTCTCACCACTGGTCCAAGTGAAATCTCTCGCAGGTGAAAGGCCCAGTGATATGAGAGGCTTTGGGAGATGAAGGAGATTTAGAAAATGCTGCACATCCAACTGAGACTCCACGGGGAAGAGACAAACAGGAGCACCATTCTCTCCCAGGCTCTCCTCCTCCTGCACAGGGCAACAGAACACTTCTCCCTGACTCCTCTGGCTTCTGCCTGCCCAGAAATGCAATAACCTCATTAGAAGACCCAATTCACCTAATCTGGGAACTCAACCCATGCCCTGTAGGTACGTAAGGAAGAAGTCCTCCTTAAATAAGCTATGTTCCTAAGCTCCCTGTATTATCAACAGTGAAAGGTGGGTGCCTTTGAAAGCCTCCAGGGAAGATTCTGTCTACTTAAATTTAGGAGCCTAATTAGGGATAGTTAATGAATCATAATGTTACCTTTGGATTTATTCTCCTGAGTGTATCTGAGTTGAAATCTTACAAACTGCCTCACATCTTTTACTCAGATATTTTTCTGCTATCTTGAACTTTCCAAATCTGAATTTGAAGCTATAAAACACCTTAATTTCTATCCAGTGATGCATGTGCTCTATCTGTCCACAGGCAGTTTTTCTACTGCTTTCATAGCCATGAAAGTCAGTTGTTCTTCTTTCATCATCTGAAATGTAATAACAGAATATGAAGCATCTATTGCCAGCAACTCATAAATCTCCTGCTTGATGTGGCTTTTGGTCTCCAAAGGGCACAGGATAAAGCATCGCATGCGCCGGTCTGTTCCCTACATGTTCTATTTGGAAAGAAAAATGGATCAAAAGGAAGAAAGCCTTGTAAGAGATACCTGCAGATACAAAGAGTTACTTTCATCTGGTAAATTTCTGCCTGCTCCCAAAGTCAGGAGAGTTCTGCATTTTCACAAGATAACGCATCTTGAGGAGGATGAGACTCAAGCTAATTCTTGTCCAAATTCCAGCATGCTCAGCTACATCCCACCATGGCACCTTTGCTGGCAGTACGGCTGCATCTCATCTCCACCAGGCCCAGAAGAATCAGATTAACAAGGAAGTCGGGCTCATTCTGACAGTCTTCCCTATTTTCCCTCTTTGGGCTGCATTTGTCACATACTTTCAGTGGTACTTTGCAAACCTTTCTTAGGCATTTAGAGAATATTTGTTTGTTGGTTTCTTCAGAGAGACTTGTTACAAACTCGAATTTTATGCAATGTTCTGAATATATCCACTCCACTTTGGATCAAAGTAGAGTTATAATAATTTTCCGACTTGGACACAACTCCTATTTGTTTTCATCATCTTCACTCATTTCAGTCAAACATTTAACACTGCAAGACTTTAGCTGAGTTGGTCAGAGCCTGGTGCTAAAAATGCCAAGGTTGTGCCATTCACTTAAGAGCTGGACTTGGTGATCCTTGTGGGTCCCTTCCAACCCAGAGTACTGTGATTACTCTTATAATACAGAGCCGTTTTGACATTTAGGCTATAAGGCTTGGCAGAAATTCTTTTGTGCCGCTTATCTATTTTTCAGGAAATACGTGGCACAATATGTGGCTCCCAGGAGAACGCTGACAGAGCAGTGAGTATTGTGTGTTCAAGTGTGGCTGATCCAGAGTCAGAGCATTGCTCATGCGAGGAATTGCTCACCAGCAAGGGAGAGTCTCTGTACTCAGGATGCCAGCCCATACCCAAGTGGTTCCAGCCCTGCAAGTTATCAGGAATCAGCTGAGTCACAGCAACCGATTCTGTAAAACCTGGGCCAAAAGACACTCCCTTAAATTTCAGTGAAAGGTGTACACAAACACTGTCAGAGAAAGTGGCCCTTGGAGATCTTCATGACTGTGTATCCAAGGGCAGTGCTTGGGTGAGCATTATCCATCACTGTGAGACACTTAAATGAGAGCCAGGGCAAGTATATCCAAGATAAAGTAGGGAGAAAGGGATGGAGTAAAGGGCCAAAGGTCCTGAAACTCTCTAGAGCTGATGGGAAGCTATGCCAGCCTCCACCAAGCACAGGAGAGGAGCAGCTGGGAAGCAGAACCCAAGCAGGAAAGGAAGGTACCAGAAAAAATAATGTCTACAGTTACATTGCACTGCCCAAATATTTTAATAAAGAGTAAGAAGCCTCATGCTTCAGCATCTGAGCCAACAACTAGCCTGGTGTCCTCCAGTCATTATATTCCAAGAGTTAGGAATATAATTTCTCCTCCAAGACTACTGACCAAGATAGATATTCAAGGGATTTTCTGTGCCTGGCTCTGAAGCAGTGTCACCCACTCTATAGTCCACTGACCACTAATGACCTCTGAGACCAGAAGAGCAATCCAGAAAAGAAACCTAATTCAAAGAGAAACCACAACCAGCACATCTCTGGATCTTCCCCCATGTTTTGTCTCAGTGTGTGCTGGCAAGCATAGCTTGGAGATTCTTCCCATCTGCTCTCCTTGCATAATTAAAGTGTTGGTAATTACGGCAGCAAAACTATGCTGTGTACAAAAATATTTTCTTTCTATCCAAGTGCTACTTATCCAAAAGTGTGTGCTAGTTCTTTATCAGTCCATCAGCTTTTCCTCTCTGCAATCAAACAGCAGAGAACTGGGCAAGGGGCTAGAAGTTTTTCCCAAAAAGACCAGTATCTTGATAGCAGGAGGTGAGGAATGTCATCAGAAAGCAGCTGGTAACCTCTGCCATTAAAGGCAGTGGCTTCTTCTGCTCACATGTTTGACTTAGTATGGCAATTCCCAGGGTCCCATGAGATGCCTAAAGTGGAAACCCTGCACAGGGAAAGGTTATCAATTGCATTGGAATAAAGATTAGGAGTGAACAAAACTGTGTAAGGCAGCTACAGGGCTAAATGCCCTTCAATTATACACAGATGAATGCAGATCAGTATTTACTGAACGAAAACACAGCTTAGTTTGAGACCCAAAACTCAGTGTGGGGATCACTGGCTCCTCAGTGGTTCAGCACTTGGCTTATAGAAACCAGGCTACACTAACAAACTTGAAATCCAAGGATCTGTGAACAAAGTGGCAAAACTGTTTTCAATATAAATCCTTCCATTCACATGGTTATAACCTGTGAGACATCCTCCTTTGGGGCTGAGATTTCCTGAGCACAGTGGAAAGTTTGAGGAAAAGCCCTATAGATGTTTTTTAATTATGAGTATTAAGCGTTCCCTGTTTTTTCAAAGTACATTTACAGGCAGAACCTCTCTAACACACAGCATCAGCTTTAAATAATCTGGTTTGGAGACTGTGAAAAGTCCTTTGCATGGTTTATGTATTTTATTTTATTTATTTTTCTGGTAGAAAAACACATAGCATGCATCATCTTGCTTCCATGCATACCCCAAGGGAGCAGTAAGGACTGCAAGCCCAAATCTTACTACAATTGCTACTGTGAGTAACTGCCAGTTTTGTGAAACAGCAAATTACAGTCACTTTCCTGACCCCACATAAAAGCAGATACACACAATGGAAAACAATGCCAGGGTTTTGTTACAGCCCAGTGAGGATGTTCCTGAGCACCTACCCCACGCTCTTATGCAACTTGCCCTGCAGCTACAGTCTGGGAGCACTGGGAAGAAACTGTGGGAATGCTCAGGACTGGATTCTTGTGGCAGCTTTCCAGTACTTAATAGTGGGGGATTTTTTTAAGAGAACACAAGGTTTTTTAAAGCTAAGTGTTTGTTTCTATTAGGCTTCATGAAACGTTCAACAGGGACATTTCTTGCACACCAGTCTGTTCTTTCCCACTCTCCACACATGTTATTAAGATTCATTTATATGAATATCTCAAATGATACCTGGATTTACACCACCTAATTGAAGGTATTTTACTGGGATGGGAGGGGGTTAATTGGTCCCTCCATCAGTTATACAGATAGACTGACTAATCCCTCAGTTTAACCCCTTCAGGTAAGTACCTGCATTAGTGCACATAAAGCTTTGCAAGACTGAGCTGCAAGCTTGCACGTTCTGTATGGATATACATTCAGGTATAGGACATGGCTGGGCCAAAAACTTCTCTAATTTCTTCCAAACTTAACAGAGGTAAACAATCCTGAATCAAATCCTACCCACCTATTAATACAGAGATTATTCCAGGACTGCTTGGGGCTTCCTTGAGACCTCTCTGACAGGCTGGCAGGTCTCTGAAGACCCTGATTACCTGCAATACTTGATTCACTAGATTGCCACCACAGCCAAGCCCCAGGGGATCATTCTGGGAAGGTCAGCAATGCTCCTCTGCTGGTGGCCTTTGCTTAGCACAGCCCAGTTTCTGCCTGTTTGGGTAGCAAGGCCCATCCACTGGCATTGCTCCCCTTTCAAAATTACCTAATTCAATCAGTTAAAAATGTGTAAACAGAGACACATCTTATCCTGCCATGTGTTTGAAAGTGTTTCTTATCACATATTCCAAAGGAAATGCAGGTTGCTAACTCAGCCAAGGAACTCCATACTGTAGGAGCTCTATTTTTAGGCTTCCTTTTTGGGACTCTTAGAAAAAACATGACTTTAACACATACCTGTGCTGCTAGCAACTTGAACCCAGGGCAGAGCCTTTATCTGGAATGCACTCAGTTTAAGGTGCCACTTCTTTCAAGTGGAATATAATGCTCTGTGCTGCAGTATTTGTTCCCTCTACTGGATATCTTGAGCCCACCAAGCCTGATATCTTATCATCAGATAAAAGGATTAATCCAGCACAAAGAGGCTGTGAACACCTTTTGAACAAATAAACCTTTAACAAACAAATTTCCTGGATGGGGGGATAGACGGGGATGGTTTATGAGACCCTGTAAACAGCAGAGAAACTCATAAATACACTCCTTCAAAGTACTTCTGTCTCCTGCTGGGATGACCCCACCTCATACCATGGGAGCCCCTGCCCATCTCTGTAAAGACACATGCTGCAGGATTGCCTCAGCTCACAAACTGGAGCTGCCAAAGGAAAATTAATCCCTATCAATGCAGCAGCACAGGATAAAATCTACCTCACAACCTGCTTGGGTTATAGTGACAAGATGTTATTAATTGCAATTCCAATAACCATCCACATTACCTAAAATCTGAAGTAATCCACCTTAATCACCTTAACTCTAATAACTGCATGGGATCATAACAGCTAGAGGAGAAAAATAGTTGTTAACTTGTTGACTGCCAGATGCAGACTGCTGATATAAGATATATCAAATATTATAGTATTAAAACCGACCTCAGCTTGGCAGGAGAAGGCTGTGATTCATGCCCATAACTCCTGAGCACAGGGGGAATACAACAAATAATTGAACGAAGATCAAAGCATTGGCTGTTTCAGTGGAATAAAACAGCAGATTAATCTCATTTACACTCAGGTAAACCTCCTTCCTAACTCTCTCCCAGTTCAGCAAGAACTGCAGCAAGTCCACTCTACAAGTCTGTTACATCACTGCCTTGTTTGGACCTCTACCATTCCATTAAAATCAATGTTACAGTACAGGGTGAGAACTGGATCACTATTCTGTCTGGTCTGAGCTTTCCACCTTTGAGTTGATTCAGACTTTTCTCTGTGAAAAAATAAAGAACGTATCTTAAAAATCTGTATTAAAAAAAAAAAAAATCTTGCATCAAAGCTATTTTTCTTCACCCTTGAGCAAATAACTCACTTCCAATCATGTTCTAGGTAATGGGAAGTCTAAGACAAATAGAGTTGAAAGTGAGGCTCATTGTGAAAGAGGCACACTAATTACAAACATTGTATGGAGAAGAAATGGCATCTTTGTGTTTGTACAGCAGCTGGTGCAAGGAACTGCCTGCCCAGTTTCCCAACAGCAACCCAAACTCTGAAGGCACCCAAGTATCAGTTTTCAGTCAAGTTTCACAGAGCTGGAAATCAAATTCAATCTTCAGGCTGGTCTCCCTACAGCAGGCTGATGAAAGGAGTGAAATGGCTGGGACATTATTCAAACTCAGGCATCTAATGGACATATGAGCAGTAACTCTGATCTCTCACTTGTTTTCCAGACTCTTCCAAGGGGAAATCACAGCAGTTTGCACTGCAGGGTCTTGCACCAAGCCTGATGCAGCTCCTACCACCCTGTAAATCTGCTGTGATGAGACTGAAAGGACAGAGGTGAGATGAATGGTCAGATGACTCTTCATAATAATCATAAAATGGTTTGGGTTGGAAGTGACCTTTAAAGGTCACCTAATGCAAACCCCTGCAATGAGCAGGGACGTGGACCTGTCCTCGAAGACCCAGCCTCCCTGTTTCCCTGCAGGCCAAGCAGGCAGTGAAGTGGTTGGTGCTGCTTGCTATGCATGATGACAATGTCCACCCTCAGATTTTGCATTTCCCCAGATCGTCTTCAGAGGCAGAAAATATTCTTCCTCAGTGGTGTCTTGATGTCATCTGAAAATATGTTTTGCTAGCTTCTCCTGAAAGATCAGAGACTAAATACCCAATATCTACAATTATCTACAGTTAACAAGCACCTGGCTGAGGAGGAAGAGGCAGTACCAACATCAGCAGACCCTGACCTTCAAGCAAAGGGTGCCTGAAATCATCCCACAATCACAGAACAATCAAGACTGGAAGGGACTTTCAAGATGAATTCGTTCAACCATCAACCCAGCCCCACCATACTCACCTCTAAAACATATCCACATCCAGACACCTCTTGAACACTTCCAGGGAGTGATTGCACCCCCTCCCTGGGCAACTTATTCCAATGCCCAACTGGTCTTTCAGTGAATTTATTTTTTTTCCTAATATTTAATCCAAAACTCCCCTGGTGCAACTGAAGGTCATTTCTTCTCATCCTTTCACTTGAGACATGGTAGAAAAGACTGGCCCTTGCCTGGCTACAACCTCCTTTCAGGGAGTTGTAGAGAGCAGTAAGGCCCTCTGAGCTTTCACACGAAGCACCCCCAGCTCCCTCAGCCGCTCCTCATAAGACATTTTCTAGACCCTTCACCAGCTTCATCGCCATAAACAATGAGGAAACCCGGGGAGAAAAATGTGTGTGGTCCTTCCAGTGTTCTGTTTAGACCTGTGAAGATTTTGTGATAGATAAAATAAGGATCACCTGATCCTTGAAACTGTTTACAATGACACAAAGGGCATTAACCTCCACTCTTGTATGTTCTGGAAGAAGTAAACTGTGGTTGCTGTGATGCAAGAAAATTAAACACACCATTCACCTGGTACAGTGTGACCTTTGTGTCGTTAAACTCTCTTCACACTCAAAACAAGGTGACTCCATCCAAAATGCCTGCTGGGAACAGCATGTGGTCCCTGCTGACTTCTAAGCCATGTCCAGACCATGCAACATAGAAGGTCATTTCTGTAACTTAGCAGGAGGTCCACGGAGTTCCAGTGTCATGGATCATAGAATTCTGGAATCATAAATGGCTTGGGCTGAAACAAACCCTACAGATCACCTAGTTCCAAGCCCCCTGCCATGGCAGGGATGCCACCCATTAGATCGGGTTGCCAGGGCACCACCAGCCTCGCCAAGGTGTCAAGAGCTGGGCTTTGGCACTGTTTTGTTCATCAGTACAGAAGTGCTCAGTGAAGTCCAGAGGTCAAACACAAAGACTAAGCAGCTGTCCAAGCCTGGGAGGTCACTGCTGTTCCTCAGGGCTCAGAGCATGTGGGACATTACATCACAGGTCTGTGGCAGCACAACAGACAGAGGACCCAGTGATGACCTGGAGACATGTCAGGCCAAGCAAAGAGCTGAATTTGCAGCCTGTCCACAGCAAAGAAAGCTGGAACAGCCCTGTGGGACTGTACCCAGACACAGGGCCATGACACATATTCAGCTCAGGGATGTTATCAGCTTCGTGTTATCTGAATGGACAGCCCTTTAGAAACACTGAATGCCGAACTGCTCCACAGGCAAAGAAGATGGCTGAAAAAATTTGCCTGGACTCGTCTGAACTGTCCCTGCACACATTCCGCCCACGACTGTGGCAAAAATACTGATTGTATACAGAGGTACCTGCTCCAACAGCCCATCTCTGCTGCACCATCTGCCCTCATGGAGCAGGAAACATCCCATCCACTTGTCAGAGCTCCATGGAGAGCAGCTCTCAGCCTCCTCCAAGGATGAAGGGATTGAACTCAGCCAACCCAAGCTGAACACTGTTATCAAACCACTTTTATCAGACCTCTTTGTTAGCACAGCATAGAGCTGCCGCTGCCCAGAAACAGGAAGGAAATGCATTACCACATCTTTCCCTAATGTCCTCTTGTCCTGTTAAACACAAGGAACACAAAGGTTGTGTTAGAGAGTTCAGCAGGCTCGTGTGATTGCAAAAAGATTTCATGTTGGACATCCCATCCATCAAGAACACCAGCAGGGTTTAAGGGAAAGATGGTGGGATAAAATACTCTCCTGGGTCAAATTCAAGCCATAAATGTTGTTCCTTTTTACCAAAGGGAAGTCTTTGACTTTTAATCTTTCCATATCTCAGTTAAATGATACAAATGACAGAGAACTAAAATAGATGATAAATGCACAGCTAAACCTCCCCCATGTTCTTGGGTTCCCAAGATTTCTCTTGTAAATGCCACTACCACCACTCTGTAAAACTACAGTGGAACTTATTCTTAAGCCATGCTTGTATCAATCATTTGATTTAATGAGCAAAGATTACTTCCCATTAGTGTTTTTTTTCCTGTGATAGAGCCAACTGTAGAGATAAAAGATAACTTCCTATTCTCATACTCTCAGGCCATTTTCATCTGGACAAGGCTTCAGAGCCACACTTGGACACAATGAACCATGACTGCATTTTTCCAAAAATGTGATGTTATAGTCAGATATTAAAAATCCTCTTCGCTCTCAGTTTGACTGAGTGAAAACAAAAGTCCATTTCCTGATGGAGCTCCCTCAGGCCAGCACTTTGAGCTCTTGAAAGAAGAATGCCCTGCCTAAAGAGGGTAGATTTAGATTGGATACTAGGAAGAAATTCTTGACTGTGAGGGTGATGAAGCCCTGGCACAGATTGCCCTGAGAAGTTTTTGATGCTCTATCCCTGGAAATGTTCAAAACCAGCTTGGACAGGGTTTGGAGCAGCCTGGGATTGTGGAAGGTGTCTGTGCCCAGGTCAGGGGGTTGCAATGAGATGATCATTAAAGTCCCTTCCAATGCAAACTGCTTTATGATTCTATGATGCGATGATGTTTGGATCTCTTACAAACATGTTTAGGATTTATTTATTTTCTTGTTCTTCTATTGTTATTTATCAGGTGTTCTTCAGCACAGAAGGCCCTGTTTGTACTCTCAATAAAAAGAAAATAGAGGAAACAGTTCCTAAAGAAATAAGTCCCTGTCAGTATTGAGCATGTGGAGCAGACATAGAGCTCTAGCAAGGTGATTATCCACAGACACAACAAACTGCATCCTCCTACTTCCAAAACAGGCAGAGATTACAAGACCTGCAGCTCTCCTGAGACAGAAACCTTCCACCCAAGCTAAATACAGGTACAGCTTACCATGGTTCTGCTCCCAGGCCTGGCTCCAACTCTGAAGAGCACAAACTCCTCTTAGAATTAATTATTAATGGAAGGCTTGCCCAAGACACCTCGACAAAAAGCTCAATAGGATGTGTTATGCTGGCTTCTGCTGCTGTTGGCACATGAACATAGATGGACACAAACCACCATGAAAGATGGACTACCAGCCTTCTTCTCCTCTGTTCTGTGCTCCAGCTGTAGCACTAATGGCAGCAAAGAGCTGTAAAAATACTGCTGATAAATGTGAGCCATAATAAAACTAAGCACTTTTAATTATTTGATTAGGAATAATTTTTTTTTTATAAATATAGGGAAAATTAGTTGAGCCCTTCTACATCCATAGGGTAGAAGTGACCACTGTGGCATTTGAACAGAGTTTGCTGAGGTTTCTGACTGCCAGTGATGCCCAGATAATTTTTTGCTTTTTCTTTCCTACACCTTTTATATAACTTCTATGTATCCTCAATATTCCTAGCATGCATACTTGTAATTCCTTACGTCTGTTAACTTAGCATAGCCATTGTATTTGGTGAGACCAGGAGACCAAACATCCTAAAGGCCTCATAGTAGGAGGCCAGAAAACCCTATGCTACCTTGGGAAACCAAGGTGTTCTCTAGAACATATCCTGTAAACGAGAGATTTGGCCCATCCAGGGGGGAATTCCTCAGGTGGGGGAATATCACACCATTCATCCAGGCCTCCCATTGGGGCATCCTTGTTAGATATGCTAATTTGCATGATCTACAAATTGTATACACGACCTATCGTGTGTGTGCATTGCGGTGCATCCCACCTTGGCAAAGTGGTGCACCATAAGGATCCTTGTTAGAATACCAAGGTAAAAACCCCTTATCCATTATCCATGTCTGGCTCTCAAATTGCTAAGACCAGAAAAAGACACCTCCAAGCCAGAATGAACCAGACCACATCCTGGCCTCTTGGGAGGAATGTTTGAATATAGGAATTGCTCTTTTCCCCAGGTGGACACCACCAGTCAGGCATCAACAGATTGGGATTCAAGCACTACAGAGATGTCAGTCAAAAAATATGCCAAAAAGGCAAAAGATTATGTCTGAGTGATGAATTAAGTGAAATGAATATGCTACCCTTGTTTCAGCAGTCAGCAGGGAAAATCACTATTAACAACAAATCTAAAAGGAAGACTTGTCGGCTGTCATGGTTTGAATACCAAAAACATAATCAATGTCCCCTCTCCCCTGGGATGGCATGGCTCTCGGATCCAGACATGGTCATTCCAAAGCAAGCTTGTGACAGGGAGGTGATGTGTGAAGCTGACATGGCTGAGACTGTGTGATTTCTGCTGACAACCAGTGCATATCCACCCCAGGCTACAGGGCTGTCAGCTCCACAGCCTTCACTAGTCCCCATTTGTAAGTCAAATACTGAACATTATAAACTGTTAGAGACTGGTCCTGTGTGGCTGCCTGCAACAGACTCAGAGAGTGTAGCAAAGAATACAAGCCAGTGACCCAAAAAAACCAAAGTAAATCTGATTTGCATATTAGATTAGAAGATTCATTCTGGTGCCATGCATGCACTACCACCAAATCTGATTTAATGTATCTTCTGTCAAGAAGAAAACATTTCCTTTAAAAGTCTTCAGACAGCCTTGGACCTTAGCTGACAATTACCAACTGTTTCTCCTCAAAAATGAACCCAACAAAAACATCTCCCAAATACATGGTACATTGAGTCTAGGGGCATGTTCCCCCCAACCACCAGTTCTTAGAGGTGCACTGGGTTCCACCACAAGTGCTGTCAGCTCTTAGAGCAACCACAAAAGATGGGGTTAGATCTGGCACACCACCTGTCTGGGTGCTCCCAGCTGTGTCTGGATACCTGGCCAAAGCACCTGGAGCACAGCATGGAGCTTTGTCATGAGTTTAGAAGACGTTTAAACACTGGATTTCTGGTGTGAGTCAATTGCTGCATCAGCACAGGCTTCAGCTGAGTGACATGCTGTTCTGCCAGGATGGAACTCCAGTGCATCCTACAGAGCTCAGCTGCAGGGCCTTCCCAGCACTGAGCTCCCTGGTGTGCTGGCACTGCTGCTGTAGGTCCTCCTTGCAAACTGAGGAGGCCCAGGGCATTGGCCCAAGCACAGCAAATGATCATTTGTACTCTTTAGATGTTCAAACAGTGCTCAACAGCAACTTGGCCCATGCCAGCTAGCACTCTCCCCAGTCACAGCTGGCCATAGACTGGATCGCTGCCCTCGGGTAGTTGGGATATGTGTGACTGCCCTGTTTTGAAGGAATAACATCTGGCTAGATGCAAGTCCTGCTGTGCCACTCATCCCTAGGACAAGAGATGCTTTGCTACATTTTATTTCACTGGACAAGTGCAGTCCCCATGCTCTGAGCAATGCCCATTCATCACCATTCATTAACACCTAACTGCAGGAGTTTTGGTAAGGAATAAGACCCCCAGCACAGATGCTCATACCTTCCCATTTGCAAAAGAGAGAGCACACCAGAGCCTGAGATGATTTAAATTGTCCTGAGAAATCTGGCAGGGACTCCTGTGCTGTAGAGTGAAGCCAGCTGGAACGTAAGGCTTTCCACTCCACACTCTGTACCCAGCCAAAAATCACATGTGGGCAGCGTCACCGAAAACCAAACACCTTCTCCTGTCCTGCCTCAAGTTCTGTGTGAAAACAAACGTTCGCCTTCACGGCTGGAAAACTCGTATTTCAAGGTAGAGTTTTGTGCTTCAGGAAAAAACATCCCAAAGTGAAAGAGCAGCATTAGCTTTGGCACTGCTGAGGAGAAATCCATGGAGAGTTCGACTGGCAAACAGTCAGAGGAGAAGCAGAGCAAATCCTGGCCCTCTGAACAACACACTGCGTGGGTTTGGAAAAGTCACTAGTTTAGCCTGAAGCAATTGCAAATCAGAGCTGAGTGTGACAGAGAAGCAGGGCTGGAAATGAGTTTGCTGGGTCATCTAGTCTACCCTTCTAGACCCATAGCAGGATCACATCTAGCTTGCCTTTAAAGACCCTCAATGATGTGTAGACCCAGTGATAACAATTCCAGAACATCTCTCTTTTCACCACTGTAAATTTTTTTTTAATATAGAGCTCAAATTCCTTTGCTACACTTTATGCTCTTAGCCCCTCATGCAAGGTGACCAGTGGGCCATCTCCACATCTCTAACAAAGCCTTTTATATGTCTGAAAACTCCTAATCTACTCTCTTCCCAGATTTCTAATTTTAGGCTAAATAACTGCAAATTTGCATTCATTTTACAAATGTGCCCAAAGGCAAAAACAAGACTGATGTCCTCCCTGGAACCACATAAACACAGTTTAAGGCGGTTCCTGCTCCAAAATGTTTATAATTGTCATAGAAAATCAAGGGAAGATGACAGTAAAAAAGTCAAAGAAATCTGTTATTCCTGTTTTAAAGGTAGGAACTTTGTGCAGAGAGACACATGTTGAGTCTTTTTAAGAATTCCCATAGCTGCAAAGGAGTTTACAGAGGGCTTAATACCTAACCAAATTATTGCATTTGAAAATGGGGTTATTTCTGCCTCTACTGAGCTGCTAGATAAACTATTTTGAATTACAACCTGAAGATATATGAATGTTTGTGACAGATCTGGGAAACACAAACCAGATCCTCCAAGAGCGCCTCCAAAGCCCTAATCTCAAAACCATTCTTCCTTGTGGGTGAAGCAGAGATGATTAATGGCATTTTTCAAAGCTCTCCAAAGATCATATTTTTTTCTACAGGAGCTTGAGACAAAATGATCATTATTTGCCTTGACACACTTACATGCAAGGCAAACCCTAACAGTGAATACAAGTTGAAAAGATTCTGCATATCAAATTTACTGTACATGCCAATTTCCTTCAGATAGAACCATTAATAATTGTCTGAATGGTAAAATTTGGGATTTTCCAAAAAGGCCTTCTGAGTTTGAACGTGCATTCCTTATTGTCCGTCTGCTTCACTGAGCAATCACCATTTTTATTCCTTTTTTTTCTACATTAGCACACACATAAATTCCCTGCTTGTTGCCATTTTATGCTTTAGCAACATTTTACATGCCCTGGGCTGCCATGGTTTCAAATTCAAATAACTCACACAGGAGAGGCAAGTATAATTCCAGCATATCCACAGAATACCAGACTGTTTATGCCAATCTGCAGGACTGAAATATTAGAATTTATTAGACCCTGAATATATTGTAATAAATGTAAAGTTAATGCTAATGAACAACAAAATAGCAAACGAGTAACAAAAACAAAACAAAACAAAAAAGCAGGGAACAGAATGCTTCTAAATAAATATAAACACTACATAGTTGATTTTGTGGCAGGGTAGGAAGTTGCATTTGAGGATGGAGTTAGACAAACAACTTGATGAAAAAATCTGGTCCTAAAAGAACCTCAGGGGAAGCAATAAATCTTGAATTTTTCAGATATGAAATATCCAAATAGAAAATCTGTTGCTGGTCATTAGCCACAGGGCGTGCTTGGGTTGATGACCTCAGTCTGCTCGTGCCCACACCACTGTGGCAGCAAACCATCAGGCAGCAGAGCAGCAGGCCAGGAGGAGTCAAATCCTATCTAAAGGATGGAGTTTTGCCTCACTGAAAGGGTGGTCAGGCATTAGAACAGGCTACTCATGGAGATGGTAAAATCATTCCTGGAAGTGTTAAAAAAGGTGTGGATATGGCACTCAGGGATACAGTTTAGTGGTGAACACAGTGGTGCTGGTTTAACAGATCTTTAACAGGGGTCTTTCTCAATTTTAATGATTTTATGATTCTTGCAGTCCTCTTGCTTTAACTTGAAAAAAGATGAATGAAGACACGAGTTTGTTGTGTTGATGCCTTAAGATTTTAGCCTTTATATTTTTCAAATCCTGTGCTGCATTAGTGCATAACTCTAAACTTCATATAAAGTGTTAACTACTGTCTTCCTACTTTGGTCAGACAAAATAATTCCTCTGGGCCTGGAACCCAAGGACATCCTACAGCCTCAGGCCTGGAAAAGCATAAACAAAAGTGAATTGGGGAGGAGTGAACTGGGGGAATATGACTTCATACCCTGAAGCTGTAATTGGAGAATTAAGTCCTGATATGCAAATAGACCAGACTTATATCTATCTGAAAAACTCACGACCATCATCCATACTGGGTGTAGCCCCTCTCAGGCTTCTGACTGCCCAAGGTGTATCTATTGAAGGCCTTTAATAAATACCCACTTTATTATCTTAACTTTGTCTAGCCTCTGTTCTAGGTAGCCATTCCAAGGCATCAATGTGATTCAAGACCTTAAAAAATGTTTAATGCTGGAAAATGGAAAGAGAATGCTGTTTACTGTATCAACATGGAGTCTGTGAAAGATGCCTTGATGTATGAAGAGAAGGAAACTGCCAGATTCCAGTGAATGCATCAGTCACAGCACACTCCCCAAATTATAGAAACACTGAAGGTCTCAAACCATCAGGATCACTAATCTTTACCATCACCGCCACAGGTGCCTTGTCCTTCTTATGGGTTCTCCAGACAAGGTCTAAACCCCAAGATGGGATGTGTTTATTGTACTGAGCTTAATATAAAAGTACATGGATAAGATGTAATTCGATTTGTATGTCTTACATCATGTTGGATGATCCCACAGTCTCTTCTGGCTTTTAAACTCCACAAATGAGCCCATGACCTTTATAAAGCACTGGATGTACTGGAGAAGATACTTAAATGTATGTGTAATGAGTTTCCCATTATGCTAAAGCATGCATCTTCAACTCTGCTTCTAACATCACTTAACCTCATGTTTTTCCAAACATGAACTATACTCCTGTACTCTCAGCTCCTGCATTACTATTACTATTTATGTGCACACACAGATAGTGTTTCCTGTGATCTCAGCACCATCAGACTCCTTTCTTTTCTGCTAGAATTGTCTGGTCCCCTCCCAGCTCTTCCCTTCATACTCATGCAGCCAACACTCTTCCTTCTCCTGCTCCCCTGAGCTGGTTCCACCCTGCTGTCCCTAAGGAATCCCCCAAATTAGAAATCACCTCTTAAACTCTCTGCCTTTCTTTGGGCCAGTCCTCCAGGAACCATCTTTCTCCCAGTAAACTTAGGGATGAGCCCTCCTTAGCTTGTAATCTTCTCCCTTTTCCCACCCAGACCTCCCAGACAGACAACTTAGGGCATTTTGCACCAGTTGTCCTGTATCCATGTCCATGTGTATGGTGGTAACTGAATATGACTGCAGGGTAAGAGTTCAGGGCTCTTTAATTGCGGTTCAAACAAAAACATGTAATTTAAAATAAAATTGGGCCAAAGCTAAAGGCTGAGATTTTCACTATGCAGAGAGAAAGTCTATATAACCATCCCAGCATTTGTCCTGTTTCCCAACATCATATATGCTGCCTGCTGCAAATCCCTGAGCAACCCAGTCTGCCCTGCAGCTGATCCAGCTTTGAGCAAGAGGTAGGACCAGAGCCCTTCAGGGCTCCCCTCCCAACCTGAATTACCATATGGCAAGTGATCCTATGATCCTATTTCATTGCCTGTTTGTGATGGAATTTTGCCTGCAGCCACTTGCAAGAATCAGGGTTTATTTTACCTGGTTTGGCTCTGGGTATGTTTCTGTTTCTGTTTCAACTGTGGATCACATGCTTGGGGGACAAAAAATAAACGAGCAAAAAGGCAGGAAGGTCTACCTGACCAGGCATAGCATTTAAAGTAGGCAATGGACTCTTATGCATAGTTCTCTCTCCAAGATGAGCTAATAAGACCCTCTAACCTAAATAAATGCATTTTGCATGCATTTATTTCATGTTGATGCTCATTTCTCCCATTCCTGACTCCTGAAGGCTATTTAAAACCCTCCTGAACTTGCGTCTGTCCCATGGAGACAACGTGTAAGTCAGTGCGCCTCACCTTGCCACCTCTGAAAGTTGTCCCATGGCCCCTTGGACCCAGAGCCCTCTTTGTTCACTGCCCTGTTGTTTCCCTTCTCGCAGAGTGAATGGTTAATGGCAATCACATGTGAGAGGGGGGTGTAACCTCCCCCCAGCTCAGGCCTGCCTGGGATTTATCACCCTCCACTTCCTGGCACTCGAGGCAGCCCAACATCTGGTTGTGACTAGTGCCCCATTTTGGCCTCTTTCCTTTTCTGAGAGCACTGAGAACCAACAAAGAGAGAAGGGACAAACCAGCCCATGCTGTGCTGGGACAGGGTTTGAGTCTCCCCAAAAGCAAGTGGGGAGCAACTTTCCGCAATGTGCATCTACAAAGCACAGTCTGTTTAATTCCTGTTTACAGCTTTATATGACCAGACTCTGCTTGATGTCCTGCTGACACTCAAGATGTGGTTTGCAAAGCACTCAGGAATGGCTTGTTAAAGAAAACTTATTTTTATCCTCTTCACCTTTAAAAATTTGAGGAGCTTCCCAGTCTGCTTTCACAGCATGCAGATGGCTTGGAAAATAACTTACATGGTAGAGGGTTAGATCAGAATGCCCATTTTCACTGTCCAACTCAGACAGCGTAATTATCATGAAATCTAAATTTAAGATGATGATGAGCAATTCAGAGAATTGCCAGAGGCTCAGGGTTTGGCTCATAACATCGTTAACAGAGAAAAATAATCACTGATTCCATGCTGGAAACCTGTAACAAGCAGACCTCATAATTGCCAATCAATCTGAAGTGTGAAAAAAATCAACCCTTAATCAACATCATGGAGCTGGTAAATCTTGAGGGTGGACCAGTTCCTGTTGGAGCTGCTAAGGACATTTCAGAAAGTTTTTTAATTGGCAATGATCAACGCGAGGACTTAAGAGAGACCTGTCTGTGAACTTTCAGAAGTATCATCTAGAAAAAACCCCAAATATCCCAATACACTTCCACCCTGCTCCATGATGTAATTTCCGTGGTAGTTCATATGCCTCATTAAAGGTGCTGGTGTGACAGAGCAGGTGCTGGTTCATAGCCCCATTTCAGGACCATTATTGCACAAAGCCAGAAGAAAAGCAGTTTCATCCCTAGTCTGGAGACCTGAAATGGCCTCTCAAGGCAAGAACTGGCAGACAGTGCTGACAGCTCCAGTGCAAGAAATGACAGCCTGGGAACAGTGGGCCAGTGACTGAGGTTACCTTTAACACACCTGAACTCCTAACAGAAACCACTCTTCTGATTAAGTGTTTCCCACTGAGGTATCCTTTGTAGCTCAGGGAGAGTTATTCTCTGTTTCACACTTTGACTTTGAAT
Source organism: Motacilla alba alba (assembly GCF_015832195.1). NCBI lineage: Eukaryota > Metazoa > Chordata > Aves > Passeriformes > Motacillidae > Motacilla > Motacilla alba. Next base: position 7,426,014 of record NC_052018.1, read on the forward strand.
GCTTCCCCACACCACCCTCCTGACCTGACAGAGACACTTCAGAACAACAAACCTGAAATCCAATCAACAGAACAAGAAGCAAACTGATGCCCAGGAAATTCCACGTGGATATGAAAAATTTCTTTCTTGTGCAGTGACCAAGTACTGGAACAAGTTGCCCAGAGAGAGTGTGGAGTCTCCCTTACTAGAGATATTCCAGACCCATGTGGACACAATCTTGTGCCTTTTGCTCCGGGTAATTCTGCTCAAGCACATGACCAACCCACTGAGGTCCCTTCCAACTTGATCCTGTGATTCTATGATATCTACAAAAGAGAGCTGCAAAGAAAACTGGTGTTTAAAACAAACTAAAAACCTCTCTAGGTATGTTAACAGGAGTCCAAATCATAGAATAATGTAATGGTTTGGGTTGGAAGGGATGTTAAAGATCACCTAAATCCAAACCCCCTGATATGGGGGCTGAGGTCAGGTTGCTAAAAGCCCCATCCAACCTTACCTTGAACACTTCTAATGATGGGGCTTCCACATCTTCTCTAGGCAACCAGGTCCAGTGTATCACCATTCTCATAAGAGATTTTTTTTTTCTTATATCCCATCTACCCTCTTTCAGCTTAAAACCATTTTCCCTTGTCCTGTCCATGGATCTTGGAAAAAAACTCTGTTTTTAATGCTGCAAGTCCACATTGCTGGCTCACATCCAGTTTTCATCTCCACATCCGTCTCCACAGGGCTGCTCTCAATCCCTTCACCCTCTAGTCATTAATGATACTGGAGATTACCCAGGTGCAGGACCTGGAACTTGGCCTTGTTGAAATTCATGAAGATTGCCAAGGTCCCTTTGGATCGCACCCCTTCCCTCAAGCTCATCAGCTGCATTGCTCATCTTGGTATCATCCACTGGCTGACAAAAGCCAGGCACAATATCCAACATGTCTGCTGTGAGACTGTGTGGTGACCAATGGCTTTTAGCAAGAAGAAATGCTTCTGCTAATCAGTATTTGCACCATTCCAAGTAGCAAATGTTAGCTCCACCACGGAAGGGATAGAAACCTAGGCTGAGACTAAGCATACAGAAATGTCAGGCTTCATCTTTGTTCGGACTTTTTAATGTTAATAATTACATGTGAACTAGTCCAATATCAGGCTTCATCCAATAGCAGTCTAAGATTAAAAGATTGGTTTAAACTAGATAATGAAATCCCCTATGTCACTAACAGGTGGAGGCAATTCACCTTCCCAAGGCAGTTCAGCCCATCCTGCAATAGGTGCTATTGATTCTTGGACTGACTGAGTCTTTGAAGTCACCTACCCTTCTCCATCACCTAGAAAAGTAAGTGTTCACCAAAAGAGGCCAATTAAGAGTCTATTGTTGCCAGAAAGGGTGGGGGCGGACTTAACTTACCCTCAACTCTGTCCTGCTTTTCTCTCCTGATTCCCACCCTTTCCCTTACTTCTAGCTATCCCCACATCCACACTTGATCTCTTCCCCTGCCCAGTAAAAAGCAAGCTGGTTTTACTTGCAAATCCAAGCAGTCACTTTTTTTTCCTTTTTAATTTTCCACCATTTCAGTGAATCAAATGAGCCAATTTAGCAAACAGTTGGCAGGAGCAATCAGCCAGGTTTGTCCTGCTTTTGTGCTTAAGAGTTTGTAATTAGCACCAGTCATGCCATGAAGCACATGTGTAAGCATCCTTGTACATTCAGCTGCTCACAGAATAAATTTAATGAGTCAAAAATCCAAACAACAAACTTGTCTTTCTCTTCCTCCACACCATAAATTAGATATCAATGAAAAAAACCTATTTTGAAACAAACCCATGGCTCATGAAGTGCTAAGCCTCAATCACAAAAGAGCCTTTGTCCAAACAAATTCAGGCATATGTAAATGGTTGTGAAACTCACCTATGTGCAAGTATTAGCATCTGGACTTAAAAACAAACCTGGCAGAAGCACAAGGGGAAGGAGACCTTGCAAATAAATTGTTATTGAACTATTCTGTACCTTTTTGTACAATGCAAGGGTTCTGCAGCCTCTATGTCTCTGCTTATAAATAAGACAGGTCAAGGCTCATTCTCTGACCCTCAGGGCAACAGGCACAGCACAGATTGTGTCCATATGGCTAAACTTTCTCCCTTGCACCCTCCCACATGGTATGGTTTCATTCCTATTGCTCACTGGGAAGAGCCATGCTGGCTCCCAAACCATGTGTGGATGAGGGTTATGTGGCAGGGGGCAAAGCCAGGGCAAAGAGCACAGAAACAATTAAACCATTTGGATGATGCTTGAACCCACACTTGGACCTGTGCAGTTTGCTGGTATGGATGCAGCCAGTGAGAGCAGTCAGAAACAGGCAAAAAGCTTGTGCCTGTATATTTTTAATGAATAGTTTGATCAGAAGTGAGCTGAAGTCAGAATCTGTGATGCAAACAATGTAGAAAGAAGTTTAAATTTTCTCCCTCTTCCAGCTAATGCACTTGCACCATAAAAAAATCCTAACAGCAAATTCCTACGGAGCACCTATATTTATATGCAGTATCATAGAACTGCAGAATCTTAGAATGGTTTGGGTTGGAAAGGACCTTAAAGATCATCTCATTCCAATCCCCTTTCAATGGGCAGAGATGCCATTCATTAGACCAGGTCACTCAGGGCCCCATCAAACCTGGACTTGGACAATTCCAGGGATGTGGCATCCACAGCCTCTCAGGGCATCCTGTCCCAGTGTCTCACTGTGTTAGGAGTGCAGAAATTCTTCCTGACATCTAATCTAAACCTGCCCTATTTCAGTTTAAAACCATAATCCCTTGTCCTGTCACTGTCTGAATGTATAAAAGGTCCCTCTCCCTCCTTTTCTTAACTCCCTTTAGGGTACTGGAAGAATGCAATGAGTTTTCCCCAAAGCTTTCTCATCTCCAGGCTGAACAACCCCAGCTCTCTCAGCCTGTCTTTGTAAGGAAGATGCTACTCTGATACCTTTGTGTCCCTTCTCTGGATCCACTCCAACAGGTCCACCTCTTTCATGTGCTGAGGACCCCAACCCTGGATGCACTACAATATTCGTCCTGGCTGTATCTCATTTATTATTGTAGGTAAGTATCTGATTCTTATGTTTTAATCTAGAAAAATGTCTTTGCAAACCAGGACTTGCCAATTCTGCAAGTAAAATCTATTTTCCAGGCAGAGGCTGGCTGCTGACTTCCAGCTGTGCAGCTCTTCAGAAAGGTGTGGGAACACCAACACTCATTCTAGACAGTATTTCCCTGTCTTGGGAAAGGTGTTTTGGAGAGGGAAAAATTCATGTGCCTCTAGTAGGAAAGTCAGTGAAATGTTCTGAAAGATGCACTGTCTGCCTTGTAGCATCAAATGCTGTGTGGTCTTGAAAGCTGTGCTGCTGCTCAGAAAATGAGGGGGGAAAATGAACAGTAGCCTTCAGAGTGGCCACTGTGTGTTCTAACATTTCATTTATGGTCTGCCTTCACCAGAGGATTAATTTACTGCTAATCTGAACCTTCCCTATTCAGAGGCTCCACATCAGCAGTGTTCTGGAAAGAACAGTGTCTCTCAGGACCTTCTCGTAATCAAACTACAGAAGCACAGTGTATTCTTAAGGCAGGAATCAACCTAGCTGGAAAAGTGTTTATGTAGTTATCAAGGATTCATTTTTCACAGTGAAAGGATACATCAAGCAGGGTTTTGCAGAGGTCAGTCCTAGATCCGGTTCTAATGAAAATATTTTTATTTTCCTGAACACAGAGTACCTGGATGATGACCAGGATGCTGGAATATAGATAATGTTTATTACATTTTCAGATGACACCACACTAGGAAGGACTCCAATAAAATGAGAGGGAGAGAATTCAAACGTGATCTTGAGAGACTGGAGATACAGGCAAGTCCAAGATACCAAAATCAGCCAGGAACATTCCACAAGGAAGATACAGGATGAAAATCAGCTTTCTGCACAGCAGTCCTGCAGATCAGAACAGTGAACAACAACCAGAAATGTCAAGTGGCTGATGGACCTCAGAGCAGAAGATCTAAACCCTTTCCTTTTGCTCGGCAGTAGGAAGATCTCAGCTAGAGTCCTCTGCCTGGTCTGGTGCTCTGGAATGCAAGTGAATCATGGAGCTCCATGAGAGACTCCAAGGGAAAGAGAAAGAACAATCACAAATTTTAGGCAGCACTGATACTGTCACTATAACAGCAGGAGAGTGAGGAGGAACCTGGGAGACATGAAAACAGCCTTCAAAAATACAGAGGTTGCTAGACAGCAGAAAGAAAGAAATCTGTTTTCTGTACTCATTTGGACATGTGACAAGTCATGGGCTAAGAAGTTACATCAGGAAAACCTTGATTAGTCACTAGGAAAACACTTCGAATGGAAAGGAAAGCAAAGCATGGACGTGCATCGCCAGAAGAGTCTCCCCTGACTGAATGTCTGGCAGGAGTGGTCAGTGTCCACCCTGCTTGGTGACTAATAAGTTTCTAAGAGGAGCTCACAGAGCTCACTGCATGACTCAGGAGTGAGCACTTTCCTCTCCACATGAACCAGAAGATGCTGACAAAGCCCACCTGCATCAGCAGCTTTTAATTGTCTGCTGGTCACAGACACAGTACTATTAAAATCATTCTTGGTTTCCCAGTCACTCTCCCCAGATCTCCAGAGCCTTCCAGACTTAATCCAGACTAATTCAGTCAAAGTTGCTTGCTTGAACATCAAATCTGTACCTGGATGAGACAAATGAGTTTTGGTCACCTCAGTTTCAGACGACAGTGCTAAAGTCTGCAGTGATAAGTCACTGAGGCATCATGTTCCCAGCTGACCAGGAGCTCTTCCCAAAGCATGATTTGGGAATGGGAGCTTCCACAATGCAGCTTTCTAAACTCAGCACCTAAGTGTTGCAGAGAGACAAAGCCTGAAATAACTGAGCATTCAGGGAGTGACCAGCAGTGACCTGATTCTGGCAGCCAGTGGTGTTGTTCTAGCCAGTGGTGTTGTTCTTGTTGTTCAAGAGGATGTTGCTTGACACCTAACCCAAATAAATACATCATCCTGGCAAAACAAGGAGAAAAAAAAAAAAGAGAAGCAGACAAGGTGGCCTTTTTCTGCAGACACCACAACTGACAGAGGAGAGCTCCAGAGCTGTGACCACTGGCATAAAGGATTTTGTTGGTGTTATATCAGCCCTAGCAAAGACAAAGCCCTAAGGTTGGGCTCTGCCAGCTCTTTCTTTGCCCTCATTTTATTTCTCACCCTGGGAGTACCACTGGAGGTAGGATTCGTGACACAGCAATCAGGCTGTGAATTTCACTTCAGGGAGAAGGTAAGTGCTTAACACTAACAAAATGAGTCACAAAAAAAAAAAATACTGATTTCCTGCCCAGGCACCTCACTAAATTCCTTCACACCTAGGCTTACTTTGGCATCTAAGGCTGGCATCCTCTGCACATGCCTGAGTATGCCACTGGCTCAGACACTCACTCCTGAAGGACTCATCTTCTCCAGCAGGATCCTGTCACAGTGACAGTCCTAGCTTCAGAGCAAAGCCCAGCAGTCACAGCCACTCTCCATCAAACGAGTGCACATAAAAGCCACCTTCTGCAACACTGCCAGTGGAGCAGGGCTGCACTTCCAAACCTCACCTCAGCCTCAGGAGGGCTTGATAATTTCCACATCCTGAAGGGAGCAGAGAGCCCTGCTGAAGGAGGTGCTTTCTCCTCCTGAGGAAGCTCAGCCCTACACAGCCCTGAGCCCACAAGGCACACGGCAGAGCCTTGCTGTGAAGCTTCATCACCACATGGGTGGATTTGATTTTGGCAACCCCAGTGAGGAAGGGCTGTGTCCCTGACAGCAGCCACAGTGGTCCACAGAGCTGCTCTTCTCCCAGTAACAAGAGCCTGGCCATCCTGGTCATCCCTTCTAGGTAAATATGAGGAACTGTTCCTCACTTCAGACATCTGCCACACAAGGCAGACACCTACTGGGTGCCTCCAGTGGACCTTGATCAGGGAGGCAGAAAAATTGCCAGCAGCAAGGAATTTGGCTCTTGCAGACTTCAAGATGGGATTGGGAGAATGGGTGTGTGGTCCTGATTCCTGGCTCATGCAAACAAGCACCTAAGAGCTCATGTGGGTCAGGATTTACACCTCTCCTGGCCTCAGTCCTGCATTCAGCACCTCTGTGGGGCACTGAGGGCTGACATCAAGATTTTCAGGGCCAGTGAGTGGGACCCATACATTGCTCTCACAGACAGGTACAGCCTTTCCCACTGCAAGCACTACAAGAGGAAACAAGTTAAACCATGTCCATGTTCTCTCCAGCCTCCTTAGTGAAGGTTTCTAGCTGGAGGAGTTTTCATAACAAGAATCCAAAAGCATCCTGAGGAAAGAGGAACTACAGCTCCTACAGCCCCTTCATGCTCTCGGGACTGTATCATGCTTTCACTGGCCCCCACTGCAGTGTTTTTATGGTTTTCTCGCTTTCCTTTCTGCCCTTTTTCATGGTCCCCCAGAGTTTCAATCAAAGTTGCATTTCTCTGCTTCTTGTCCCCCCGCAGCCCCTTGCATTCCTGGAAGGAAAACAAGGACAGACGGAGCTGCCTGGCTGTAAAAAGCTGTTCTTACAATGAAAGCAGTGCTTTCCAATAAAAGTTAAACAGTCTGGCTGCACTGCCTGTGCTCTGCTTCCCTGCTTTAGGGCACATCTGCAAAGACAGAGCAACCTCAGATGGGTGACATAAATAATACAGAATCATTCTTAATAATCAAGCAACGTCAGCCTTGCCAAAAAAGTAGCCGATACACCCAATCTAACTACTGCACACTTACAAATATGTTGCTCTCCAGAGCCCCCCTTCCCCCAGAGCTGATGACTGAGCCAATCCCAAGCTTGATTTTTCTTTCAGTTGGGTTGTTTATTGCCAAATTCCAAAACAAAAGTAAGCAAAACACATACACACAAAAAAAGGTCACTTTTCAAATGTGATTTATGAAGTATCTCTAAGTAAGTGCATGCATCACACATAAAAACACCCAGGGCTGGGGTTCCAGCTGCAGGGGAAGAGCAGCAGCAGGAACTCTCACTGCATAATAAACTACCTGAGCAAGCCCTTTGCTTTGCCTGTGAAGGCTTGGGGACAGGTCTTCAGGGAGAGGCATAACTGCAGTACTTCATTACCTTCCTTCAAGCTGTGAAATTATGTCCTTTTTGTTTCATTCTGAAAAGCTCCTTTTACACAAGAAAGGCAACTATCAGCCTTCAGTCAGTTCACACTACACCATTCCTGCATGTCCAAATAGCTGAACATCCCTAACTTTAGGCCATTACCAGCATCTCTTCTGTCATAGAAGAGAAAGGCAGCCTCATTTTATTTACAAGGAGGAAAAGCACATTAACCTTCAGCCCATCTTTGGTTAATAACAGTGCTCAGTCCCAAAGCACAGTCCAAGATACTCTCACAGCTATTGGCAGAGCAGAAGTTCTTATATCACTCTTGTAAACTCAATATATAAGCCAGTGAGCTGCAAAACAGGGTTTTCAGCAAGGACAGAGGTCATTTGCTGCAACTTGCATGCTCTGAGCGGCCAAATTGAGAAAAACATTATGAGGCCCATGACACACCCCGTAGTAGTTCCTGGTCCAACAAGGGTGTTGTGGCAGTGTTGGAGACCTGCAGCCCTTGCTCCATGGTCCATGCTTTACCCTGGCTCCTGCTCTCCTCCCCAGGCCTGTGGAAGTTCAGATATTTTTATCCATTTGCCATGAGTGAAGGAATGTCTTTTCCAAAGTTACCTCATTCCTAAGGGCAGCTCTGCCAAGACAAACAGGTCCTAAGTGTGATTGCTCCAACTGCAGCCAGGGGAGAGAGCTCACACCACAGTAATGTGCATGCTCAAGTCCTAAGTACTTGGAATTATTAGTATTTATGGTGCATGAAATTACATTCCTCGCTTCCTCACCTGGCCACACAGATAGGAGGGGGAGGCAATTTCAGATCCTTCCTGCCCTTACGTGGCTGAGCACTTCTGAAAGTGAAGGGGCAGCACTGAGAGCCCCAAGACAGAAGAACAGTGGGATTTATCATGCGATGATCTCTGGAATGAGGGCCTTTTCAGGAATACATGCCAAAAGGAAAGCCAGAGGCCAATAGCAACTCAATTTCTCACCTGGGGAACTCTGTTCTACCCCAAGCTTGTTTTGTTAATCACACACTCGCCTCCATATGCCTTTACTCTCACCTCCTTAGGGCCATCCCAAAAGCATACAGCAATTAACACCCTCCAGAGCAAAGGGACCAAGAACTCAGTGAAAAACCCCTATGGAAAACTATTGTGCCTCAAACACCAACTAATTAATTCTCAGAAACGCCATAAATGTTTTAAAACCAGCACAGCATTTACCTCTCACAAGTGAGAAAGCTGAACCATGGAACTTAATTGACTTTGCCCGTGGCCACCAAGGCAAATCCATGTCAGAGTAAAAAGCCAGCAAGGCTGCTTCCTCGCTCTGCCCACACTGCCTGTGTGATCACAGGGCTGAGAACAGGACTTCTCTGCTTCTGAGGGCTTTCACAAAACTCCTTCAAGGGGTTCAGACACAACTTTACCTGCAGATACCACGTACTGATGGCAACTACTTGGAATTCTGGGCTTACGTACTCCAGCTGTGCCAGGTGGGCAGATTTAGATATTAAAAACTCCAGCTATCTACCATTTTATCTGTTTTTAAAAAATTATCTAGCCCCATCCCCAGAAATACAAGATCAGCTAGCTCACTATCACAGAGTGATAGTTCTCATGTTACCCACCACTAGCAGGAGATACCTGTTCCATAGGGAATTAGTAAACAAATAGGCTTAAGATGGAGAAAATATTGATATGCAGTCCCTCCGTGCTTTGTCCATTTTGGACACTGCCTCAGAATCACCAAGCAGCTTTCAGCCACAGCCTTAGAGCTGCTCTGCACTGCCCACGTTGTTGCACTGTGAGCACTTGCTGGCTTTTCATTAACAAAAATTGTAATACAGGTGATGATGGGCAAAGAGACAACGACATCCATCCCCTAGCAGGGACATGAGTTGCTCATGCTGGGTCTCGTGCACAGCATTTGTCATCCTCTCAGCAGTGACAAGCTCAGGAACAACAACAATAACAACAGCCAAAAGGCTTAATCCCTTTTCAGGGAGTTCTTGTCTGTAAAATCCTCCTTATGAAAGACAGATGTGAACCTGCCAGTCCAGTCAGATGCAGAAAACCCTGGTAAATGCAGGAATGAACATTCTCATACACAGAATTGGCAAGGAATAACAGGGAGACTCAAACAATGAAAGAAGTAAATCATTTCAATATGACAGGCTGGATTTGAGAACAATTTCAGGCCATGGACGTAGAAATCAAAGACCATCATCTCTGGCAATCCCAAAGGAAAACAATCCTTTCCTTTCCCCAGAAAGTAAAGTTAGAAGTGAAGGTGAAGCAAATTGAGACCGAGGAAGGGAATGATCCCGATCCAGCAAGGCACATTGCAATAATCAAAGCACACACGTTACCGGTGATATAATTCAAAGCAGAGATCAAATTCTACAAAGCAAGGAAAAGAAAAAAAATAGTAAAGGAATTCTATGAGCAATAGGAAACCTCAGCACTGACAGGGTTTTGCTGAGCATTACACAAACCATACAGCACAAACTGCACCTGAGAGGACCTTTCCTATCACACAAATATTCAAACTCCCTGCCAGACTGTGAGTGTGATTTTGCTCTGCTTTTCATTAGCCAGGATCAAGATCCAGCATCTAATGAAAGCTCTAAGTCTCTCTAACCAGCAGGAATAAGAGAGATGCCAGCTGAATTTCCTGGATTAAGACAAAACAACAGGAAAGCTTGGGAGGTCTGAGTCTTATCTTGGACTACTGACAGCAAAGTGGGACAGCACCACATCTGCTTCCTGCATCAAAGATAATGCCAAGCCCACTTCTAGGGTCATGTGAACAGCACCTTCCCAAACTAAAAAATCACCATTGTTCAGAAATCCAGAGCACCCAGGTAAAACCAGAGAGGTGACAAGAGGCGGCTCAGCCAAGCTCAGCCCGTTGCTGGACATCACAGCATGGATACACCAACTCTGTGGATCACTCACCCCTGGGGGGAAACTCCCCACTCTCAGAAATTCCTGTTCAGGTGGTGATCTGAAAAGCCTGAAAAATGCACCAGGATGGAGAACTCCAGTCCTAAGGCAATAGTCTCTTCTTCCACCAAATGTCCCATTCCTGTTTACCACTACTCCAAAGATAGGAGATCTGGTTGTATGAATTCTCAGCCTCCATGTCTTGCCTTTTTTTTAAACAATTTAAAACCATGTCCCAATTCTCCCCTCAAACAGATTATTAGTTCAATTATTTTCTTGGTTTTTTTATTCATGTTAAAGTGTTCCCAAACTTTCTAAGCAAAACGACAGCAACTAATTTAGAAATCTTGATTTGTAGGTGACTAGGGCCCATTCACACCTCTCTGACCAGCAAGCCAACCAGCTTTGACTTCACAATATATTTGGTAAATCTGGAGCACATTTTAGGGCGGGATACTGTGATTAAGAAAGCAAAAAATATGTATAGCATTGTTTGCTATTCTTCTACCACCTCAAAATCATTTGGGGGTTATGTGGCATTTCTACACTTGTCTCCTTTGCACCAATTTTCACGTCTGGGGATGTAAAACTTCTTCAATCTTCCAGTTGTTTTTGTCCCCAGAAAGATGACAAACCTTTTTTGCAAGCTGCAGGGATGTCCTCACAAGTTTCTAATCACAAGGGTTTCTGCTGTGGGTGACTGCAAGTGACAATTTGAACTATGCAAATCCTGTCCCAGTACAAGACCAGCTGCTGCTGCATGGGACATGGCCACTGCTCAGCAGAGCACAACCACCCTGTGCCTTCCTGGGAAAAGCAAGAGGGAGTGTCATTTGTGCAGCATGTGAAACGTTAGGTAAAGCTGGGGGATTTACAGGTGAAGAAGAGATGGTGATTCCAGCACCATCAGCGTGGCCATCAGTGCAATACTGACTCCTGCAATGACCCCCATAGCTCTTCCTTAATGCTCTCTTCCTTCTTTAACCCCTAAAAATTCCCTGGTGAGAGAAAAATCCAGGAGTTGGCTTGCTGAAACTATAGAGGCTCTCAGTGCAAATTGCCTTGTTTCAAGCTTGGGTTTTTTTTTTTTTTAGTAAGGGTGGTAAAACACTGGCACAGGTTGCCCAGAAAGGTGGTAGATGTGCCTCCCCAGAAACATTCAAGGTCAGGTTGGACAGGACTCTGAGCAACCTGGTCTAGCAGAAGATGTCCCTGCTTATTGCAGGGAGCTTGGACATCATGACCTTTAAGTTCCCTTTCAATCCAAACTATCCTATATTTTTATAAATCTGTTCCAAAAACAATACCTGTTCTCACCCTTCCACCCAGAGGGCTCCCACACACCTGCAGGCAGCCATAGCTAAGGGGAAAGCACAGGCACCTTTGCATTATTTCTCTCTTTTCACAGTTCTTGTTCACCTGCTCCCAGTTTCCCATATTTATCACTGTGAAATCAAGTCACATATTTGAAAATATATATCAACTGTCTGACATTTAAAAATCTATTTACAGTGCTTTTCTTCCCATTACCTTGTTTACTTTACAACTTTGATTTTATTGAAATGCCATTTTGGAATATTGATTTCACTTGAATTGCAAATAAAAATGGGCTTTCTTGGAGAAAATTAAATATATATTTCATATGCAACAGACAGGAAAATCTCTCTGAGTCACTCTTGCATAGAGAAATAATTGGCCTATTTAAGAGGGTTGTGTAATGTTGTGTAACTCAGGAGACTGAGGGCTAAATGCTGGTGTGCTGGGAAAATTGGGGGTTTAAAACCTGCTCACAGTCCAGCATCATCAGACCCATTAATTCAGTTTGTGTTTCCACTTGTCACTGTCCTGACGAGGAAAATCTCTGCAGCAAAACTTGGCATTTGACTCATTCTGTTCTCTACTGCAGCTACCACCAGCTCTGCAGCTCTATCTGGAAAGCTTTTAGTAAAAGGTGGGTGAGCAGGACTGGGGAAGGTACGTGACATTGGCTCCTTCTGTACATAAATAATTTGCCAGCAACACTTTGGCCATGAGATGTGTGAAAAATGGCACAGCTGACAGGGCTATGCAAACAGAGCGGCTCATGCTGGGGCCAGGTACTCTATTTGCTGTTTAATCTCTCCTTCTAAGCAATAGAGTTAAATAACAAACCAAAAAAAAATTAAAACAATTTGTCAGAGACTAGCTTTGTCTTTACTGGGAAAATGTATTAATAGAGTTTGGTTGATAGAGATTTAAATCAAGTTAAGTAAAGCAACTCCTGTATTTGAGGAGGAAGAAAAAAGTGTCATTAAAAAGGATGTGCTCATTGTAGGGCTGTGAACAGCCACTAGAGATGGATCCACCTTTCTACCAGAGGGAGCTCCTAAAATCCTCTGTGATGTGGTCCAAGTGCCTTCCCACCCCAAATGGAGGCTTACTGGGAGCTAAACCCTGCATATCAATCCTTGCCCTACCGCAGAGGAAAGTGTCCATGCATTCAAAGGACAGACCTTTGCAAGCCCTTCATATATTGACAATTCCCATGCAGATTTTTGCTTAGAAAAAAAACAAACAAACATCCACGAGAAGTGTTACAGAAAGAATCAGACCTTGGAAATCTAAAGGGAAGAATTTCAGACTCAGGAGAGTCTTCCACATCAAAGAAAATGGGACAATTAGAAATGCAGAAGCATCCCAAACTTGCCACAAAGGGGTCTCTGCAACTTGCTGCAAAGCTGACAGACATCTGCATTCCCTTGTGCCCCTCCTGTGCTTAACAACAAAATAAATCAATAGCTGTAGTTATCTGTGTCCTGAAAGAACAGCCACATCATGTGGCAAGTCCCCCAAGGTGTCAGGACTGAAACTGGGCCCCAGAGAGCCCAAAAGGGCATGACTTCACCCCTCAGGCTGAAGAACCAGCAGTCCCTTTCTGTCCCACAAGCAGAGCTGATCCATGGGGCGCCAGGCTGTGGTGACAGAACGGCTCCAGGGGAGCCAACCTGCTCCCAGGCAGCTCAGCAGAGCTCCGCTCACAGCTGCAGGGGAGGCTCCCAGGGCTGGGATGGCATGTGCTAGGATAGCATACCCCTGCAGGACCTCATGGATTTACATCTGGCCCCTACCGCAGGTGGGCTGGAGCTAACGCCTCCAGCCAAATCCCCAGCTCAATGTCTTATTAATGCAAATCCCTGCATAACCCTCCTAACTCAGTGTGGCAGGTACCATTTGCTGCTCACAAGAGAGGCAACAGCAGCTTCTGGGTAGGAGGGTCCCCTAGATACAAAACTTGGTGATAACTGAGTGATGTCTGAGTGTTTCAAAAGAATATGTATTATACCAATGAGCCAAACACCAAGAGGAGGAAAATTCTGAAATTTTTGAAGCAGTTAGTAATCATAGAATCATTTAGGTTGGAAAACACCTCTAAGATCATCAAGTACAACCATTTACCCAGCACTGCCAAGCCCACCACTAAATCAGTCCCTAAGTGACACATCTACACATTTTTTAACACTTCCAGGGAGTGATTTCATCACTTCCCTGAGCAGTCTGTTCCAATGCCTGACCTCACTTTTAGTGAAGACACTTTCCCTAATATTCAACCTAAACCTTATCTGGTGCAACCTGAGGCCATTTCCTCGTTTCCTGGGAGAAGAGACTGACTCCCACCTGTCTACAACCTCCTTTCAGGCAGGTAAAGTCACCACTTAACTTACCAACAGCTACCAGAAAGACATGCAAGACAATTTCTCTTTTAACTTTCCTATAGTAAACAATGTCCAATAGCCAAAGTTGCCTTTGAAGTGACAGACAGGATGTGCACGTGAATCTCCATGTATACAACAGGAGGATCAGGGAACAGGTAGCCTGCACTGTAGATACTTGCTTTGACAATGCTGTCATTGGACAGCTTGCATCGCCTCCTAATCCATCTGCAGGGAACCTTCAAATACTAGAAGTCATTAAATCCAGAAACAATAAATTATCTACAAGGAAAAGGGAGAAGAAGCAGCTCCTTTAATCTCCCAATAAAGAAGCAAAGGAAATTGCCTCATCCCCAGATGGGAGACCAGTGTGGCTGGCCAGGCAGACAGAGGGATCACTGCGTTGGCATCAGTGACACTGCTTGCACAGACACAGACAGACAGACAGCTCTAGAGGACAGGGCTGAAGGGAATGCCTAGATCCAACTCCCTCCTGGCCATCTAAGAGTCTTGACACAATCTTTGTATCTGGCTCCTCTTCCTCATACACAGCACATCAATTCCCCAGCCCTAATGCATGGGGGGAGTGAACTTTGCTGCTCAGACACATTTCTGATGCCGTTCTCACACAATGTGGGAAAGACAAGTTGTAGTTCTCTTTGACCAAGTGTAAAACCCACCAACTACAAAGTGAAACCTAGCTGAAAAACTACACTTGTCTTAATTTTCAGAGGAATGTAAAAAGAAATGAGAAACAGATTTTGACTGAGTTTTTGTTTTTAGCACTACAATTTTTAATTTTTTTTTATGATCCATTACCCCATCGGTAGCAACACAGTTTATTTTCTGGCCTCCTTCCACAAGCTCTCTGGGTCAGATAGAGGTATTTGTTTTAATGTAATAAATATGGTTGTTAACCAAAAAGAGGCAGATGTTTATCCCCAGAATGTTCCCTACACGTTCTCAACCCCCTTCCACCAAGATTATTTCTTGTCTAAATTAAGTGCATTTAAAAACCTGTCTGAAGCAACTGCTCCAGAGGCCAAAAATTACTGTTCCTTAGTGGAGAATGATATCTTGTGGACTTCATTCCTTCTGGTCATGCCCCTCACTGTTTACACCTACCCAGAGGAGAGTAAATGTTGACAAATTAGAAAAGCACCATTTCAGACTTGGTCTCAGAATCACAGAATGTTGGGCTGGAAGGGACCACAGTGATTCATCTGGTCCAACCTCCCTGCTCCTGGGTCATCCCAGAGCACAGGGCACAGGATTGTGTCCAGATGGGTCTGGAATACCTCCAGTGAGGGAGACTTCACGCCCTCTCTGCACTCTCTCTGTTCCAATGCTTGGTTACTGCACAGAAAAGTTCTTCCTCACATTCAGATGGAACTTCTGGGCATCAGCTTCTGCTTCTTGTCCTATTGTTTGTCACCACCAAGCAGAGTTTGGCTCCATCCTCTGACACCCTCCCTGCATATACTTATATGCACTTATAAGTCTTTCCTTCTTAGTGCCAGGTAAGAGGTTTTTCTATGGCTCAGCCCCTCTGAAGACTTAATGTATGGAGACCCTTACACCATTAGCCTTGACCCAGTTGTAATGACTGTCCAAAAAAACAAAAAAAGAGCAGAAATCTACAAGAAGTCAAGTTCACAGCTGACTAAGTGAAGGCAGATTAATCTGCCAATGCCTGAGAGCAAGCTCACAGCCAGTTACTACAGAGAAGAAGCAACTATTGCTTGTCTGAGCCCTTCAAAGCCCTGATATTCCATCTGCTTCTGCTCCATCAGTCATCCAAACTGAGCTTCATGCTCACTGGGGACCATCCTACAGCTCTGACAGCTGAGGTGCTGCTGCTCACGCATCAAAGATCCAGTTTAAGGCAGCGGTTCCTCACCTTGCCTAAACTGGCCATTCCCAAGGATCTGATGGAAAGCTGGGTGCAAGATGAAGGCCAAAGGTATATATAAAAGGCCAAAGGTATATCTAACCCCAGAGTAGCAGAACAGACATCAAAAGCACTGACAGGGAGCTCCAGATTTCAGCAGGGACTTCAGCACATACCTATCAGCCTGAGTGACTCAACCAGGAAGAAGTTGACTCAAAGAACCACTGAAGGGGGCAAAAACATTTTAATATAGAGGCAGGCACATTTGTCAGCTAAAAGAAAAACCTTCCTCTCCACTGGGATTTGCTTTGGTAAACACAAGTCAACCAAATCACCCGGCCACCCCCTCACCCCACATCCAGCTGACACTCAGAGCCAGTCCCCTCTGCTCGCTCCAGCAGGACGCTCTGCAGCTCCCCTCCTCTGAAGTTTGCTTACATTACTGCCTCCCTTTGCTGACATTGGCAGCTTTCTCAAGCCTTTGCATAACTATTTTTTCTTGGATATACTTAATCTATCTTATTTTTATCCCATCTGTGAGAAAAAGCGGCTGCAGCACAAACCAGTCTGCTCTGGCAGTGCTGCCAGCCCTGCAGATCCCATGGCCCCCTCGCCAGGCTGCTGTAATGATTTCTGTAATGTTTGTCTGGTGCTGCTCTTGGGCATTCACCCATGTCCTATCCCAAATGCACCAGGAATGTGCAAGTCCTCCTAAAGGCCTCTTTCAAGGTGAATTAACCGAGCCTCATGCATGCAATATTGCTGAGCGTGGAATTTCAGACTTTTCTTTTTCCATATAAAGTTTTAAATGGGTTTAGACTGAAAATCTTCCTGAGGGATCTCATGTGTTCTGCATACACAGGTCCTGCAAACGAAGTTGGATGGACTCCCTGGGAGAATCTACTACAGCTCAGGGGGTTCCCAGCAAGGATTCAGGGACCACTAATGTCACACATGCTGCTTCAGAGGGAAACAGGACCAAGAGGAGAGACAGCAACAGCTTTACCCAGGTCAGGAGCTAGCAGTGGTGGAAATACCACTGCCAAGGATGGCACCACTTGAAAAGTAGGGGTGGGATGCCCGTTGTGGTTGCCATGGGATTTAAGCCAAGGTAAGTCTGTGGCTGCTGTTATCCAGGAAGATGGGCTGAATGGTCTCTCTAGTCCTTTTTGAGCTTTTACTTAGGTACCTAAACAGCTGGGTTTGCCTACTTTGTGAGACAGTGTCCAGAAGGATGTGAGATGTATTTTGTGAGATGGTGGCCAGTGATGGGTGCTACACCCTGGACCGTGCTGGCTTGCCAAGTGCTAGAAAATTCTCAAGAATGCAAGGAAGCATACAACCATTTAAGCTGGAAGAGACCTCCAAGATCATCAAGTCCAGCCATTAACCCAGCACTCCCAAGCCCACCACTAAACCGTGTCACTTAGAGCCACATCTTCATGTCTGTTAAATCTCTCTAGGGATGGTGACCCCACCACTGCCCTGGGCAGCTTGATCCAATGATTGACAACCCTCTCTTTGAAGAAATTCTTCCTCATATCCAATCTAAACTGCCTTTTGTGCAACTTGATGCCTTTTCCCCTTGTCATCTCACTTGTTTCCTGGGAGAAGACATCAACCCCCACGTGGCTCCAACCTCCTGTCAGGGAGTTGTAGAGAGCCAGGAAAGTGAGGCTGTTTCTCTCCTTCTGCCACCCGAGGTAGCACTGCATTGGTACTAAGCCTATGGTTTGGAAGCATGAGCAATTTGTCATTGTCACAACGAGATCTGCAAAACCACTTCAAGCAACTGTTTGTAAATCCATTTGGGTTTCTAGGTCCAAAACATTTGTAAATCCATTCCCACCAGCTGGGAATACATGGGTCAGTGACTATCTGACAAATCTCCAGTTATACAGGAAGGCATAAAGACATCATCCTTTTTAAAAGCAGTATTTTTAATCAAAATTTCCTGAAGTAAATGAGTAAAACAAAGATTTTTATAAAAGAACCTACCTAAGTACTTAATTCTCCCTTCCACTGTCCTCACTTCTGAATGAAGGAGAATGACACAAAATGGTCTTTTTATTAACGAGGACTGACAGGTAAAATGATACTCTTATATCACTTCACCATCTTATTTTAAAATATCCATACCCCACCTTGCACAACATTAGATAATTATTTTTATTTATACATAATTTGGTAAACTTTGAATATTTACCACTTTATTTTAATTTCCCTCCTTTTCTTCACTAGCTCACTGGGTAGCATAGAAATGTACAGGGATGGGCCTTCTTTTGTTTGCAGAATGCTTCAGACTTAGGGATTAATTAATTCAAAAGAACAGAGTACATGGAGTTCTTGGGGAGAGGGATGTAATTACTGCATTTGAAGTTCTCCAGGAAGAATGCTAAAGTGGCAATTTTTTGGAGTTAATGTCTTTTCCTGCTGCTCATTCTGGCTGGAGGCATCGTCCTGTCTTTCCTGACTAGGATCCATCTATTCCTTACTGAAACGCAGGAGATGCCTCCTGGGAGATTGGGTGGGGAAGAAGCTGTGGTCCACAGGTGAAGGAGGGAAACACAAAAGACCTGGAACGCTCATTTTCCTACGGATTTCACTTAATCAAATTATCACCAAACTGCAAGCCATTTCTAACCACTAATTACTCACTGCCTGGAAACTATTTTGAACAAATGTAAATATACAAAATTTGGTTGATGATAGCCTTGAAATGTAGATCCTGGGAAGCCTGTGAACTTCAACAACTGTGGAGAAACAAAACCAGAGTTTCTTTTCATAACTTTGATCCTGTTCTAGGGGCAATACACAGGCACACGTAACGGATCTTTCCTTCCTCTCTGTTTTCTTGCCAAGGATGGTCTTTGGAAACAGCACTGTAGCTGCTCCATACCATTTATCCTCCGGAATGTATCAAATGTTGTTTAAATAAACGCATGCTAGAACTTTCCTACAGTGCCTCCTGGTAAACTGCAGCCATGAAGAGCCCACATTCAGACTGAAGGGGCCAAAAAAAGCTGAACTGAATTAAAACAGAACAATTCCATCTCATCCTACAGTACCAGACACTGCTTGATGATGTAACAGATTCAACTCTTATAAGATCTAATGACAGATCACAAGTGTTTCCCCACAGGCACTGCAGCCTCCCTTAGCACTGACTTCTTCTCCTCCTCCTTTGAACCTCACAGGAATGACTTGTCACTGTGTACTGCACCACAGCAGCGCCACAGCTGAACCAAGGAGCCAGGCATGGACCAAGGGGAAACAACCCCTCAGATACCCTCGAATAGTCCATGCCCAATGGAAACACGAAGGTAGGACTAATTCCCTTAAAAGCCATGGAGATTTTATTTTAAGTTTTCCCATACTGAGTTTTTAATCTGAATGTCCTTATGGCCCTCTGCAGATTGAAATCATCAGGTTCAAGCCCTTGTGGAGGTTCACATTTTCCATGGAGCCATTTAATCCCTACAGTCTCCATCACAAAATTTCTGCTCAAAAGGAAGACCCAAGGCTCAAGATTTCAGTGAAAGAGAGGATGGAAGAACTGATGCAGCTCCTCAGCTGCCTACCTTGTGACCAGGTCTTGAAATTATAATTGCCCAGAAGTGAAGTTTATGCAGATTCAGAAGATAAGCAGGACAAAACCATGACACAGGCAAGCTGCATCCATTTATCAGTAAAGCAAAAACAAATACAGATGGAACCACAAATTTTTCTTCCTGAGCTTCTGTTTGGAGTCTGCTTTTTCTTCCAGGGTCAACAAAACCTCCAGTTTCAGACTTTTACATGTATGCTTTAAGAATTAGCATGCTGTGAGGTCTCGCTGCAGACAGCACGTGTTTTCTCAAGCAACATACGAAACAAAAAGTCATGGGGGTTTTTTCTACACTTTCCTCCTTATTAACACTAGCAATCACATAGAGCTTTTCAGTTTTGCAGGATACCACAAGCAAGAAGGAATTAAACCTCTGACAGATGGCTTTGAGGTAGCACCCACATTTTGCAATTGGATAAGATGACCTTCCTCATGTCATAGATGTTGGACTGGGGGAGGTCACAGGCTTCCTTGTTTTTCCATCTGCACTTGGTCTTCTCCTCAGGTCCACAGTGGTCCTGTGTGGCACACTGGGTCCCAAGAAGCCACTGAAACAGGGATATAATTTAGGGTGCTTGTGTCAAGCTGTGCTTTTTTGAAATAAAAGTAGGCTGTACAGAAGACATGAAAAGTCAACATAGGAGGTTTTATGTCCACTTCTCAAGCTTGCTTCTCTTTAGTAGGTGGCTTTCCTCATATCTTTGCCTGCATTCCTGTATCTCACAAAACATACCTTCCTTCCTCCCTAGGTCAAGTTTTCTTCTTCTGGTTGCTTTCTAGGCTTTCACTTCATCTCTGAGCTGATTCACACTATATGTGATCTCTGCCATGAGGGGAAAGAATCAAAGGTCAAGAAAGCTCTAGTGTTTTTTTATGTAGCAGTGAGTTCTGTAGTAATGAACATTTCAGGTTCTAGAACTTCACCATCTATGCTACTACACACATCTCTCACAAGGTTTGTGCTTGAGTATTAGAACAGACTGCTGAGGGAATTAGTGGAATTCACCAGTCCCTGGAAGTACTCAAAAAGGGTGTGAATGTGGCACTAAGGGACATGGATAAGTGGTGAACACAGTGGTGTTGGGTTAATGGCTGAATTGATGAAATTAGAGGTCTTAATTGATGAAATTAGAGGTCTTTTCCAACCCTGTGTTTCCATGATTCTGGGATTTCAGTCCAAGCCTACTGGTAGCCACCAGATAAGGCTCAGGAACCTGCATGTGTCAAGCGCATGAACCACTGGAGCCTTCGATGTCTTCAGACACAGGTACTTCAACCTTCCTAAAATTTTCCTCCAACATCCATTGTGGCCACCAGACACCAGCACTTTGTCCTAAGCACCTGTCTCAGAGGGTGAGACAATCATTTAGTTATTCATCTCCCCACAAAAGTTTGCAACACATACTCACTTCAGAGTGGGGAACCTATTTGTCTGATTCTGGAGTCAATGCCATTTACACTTGCTTTAAAGACATTTTATATACTCAGGAGGGGCTGAAAGCAGCTTAATGCACCTGAAATTGGTCCCACAAAATCCCCACCTATCCTGTAACTGCTACTGTCACACAAAACAGGAACAGCAAATGTTTCAGAGAACAAACCATACCGGTTCAGGGCAAATGGGTGCAGAGACTTTATCATTGTTGCAGTGCCAGGAAAATGAACAAATTTGCCCCCTGGGTTGAAGCTAAAGAACAAAATTCTTGAGCCCTGCCTAAAATCACATGGGTCTGTTTGGCTCGTCTGATGTTGTTCCATGGTGATTCACAAGCATTGCTCTGCCTTGCTGTGTGATGCTTGGCAGCCAGCTGCAGTCAGAGCTGTGCAGAGAGCAAACAAGGGCCCTGCTGCATACTTATCTTTTTCTTGCAAGAAAGCTCCTGCCTCAGAGACAACTTTAGAAAACTACAGGCAAGGTCCGGACAGAATCATCAAGTATTTTGTGTTGTTGGAAAATAAAGCCAGATTGCGTGGCCTGATAGCCACTTGATCCCCTTCTAACATGCATCATTTCTCTTAGTAACAACAGGCAGTGCCTCACACACTGCTTTTGCAAATGATGATCAAGGTCAAGAATGCTTCCCCAGATTGTAGCCTGCCTTTTGCACCTGCAAAACCTGAGTAACAGAAAGTTGACTTGAGGCCACGTTTAATAAAAGCCTTACCCACATGTCACAATAGTGAACCTGCAGCCACCCCACCCAGCAGCATGACCTGGAGCACCTATTTGAAGCATTGATGCATTCAGCAGAGTCAGAAGGAGTCAGGAGCACTGAATTTTTGAGGAGTGACTCACAACTCATAGTGTACTTGTAGGGTCCAAGGAGACAGGGTGCCCGGGAAGGGCAATTAGGTGTTCCCTCCTCATGTGCCCGGTGAGGAGCTGTTGAGAGCCAGCCGGCTGGAAACACCAGGGATGTATCTGAACAGGCACCTGCCTCCTGGCTTGCTCCTTTCAGAAGCTGGCTGACATGGCACAGAAGCATTTCCTAAATATCAGCTGGAATTTCTCACAAGTGGTGCGTGAGATATTCACCACCTGGCACAGCATCCTCCTGAAGGACAGGTGATGCAGACCCATGCAGGGAAGCACAGCCTGAAGGTGGAGGTTGACTTAAATATGGCCAAGGTGTACTTCTGTCTCTCTGGGAAGGGTTTGTGCTGCACTGTTGCTGTCCTTCTGTGAAACTCATGTTTTGAAGCAGTTTGTCATGAAGCATTAGCATGCCTGGCAGGTTTGCCTAGCTTGGGCTTCTTCAAATAAGGAAATGAAGGGAACGAAGGGAATTCCCAATTTTGCATGTTTAAAAAGTAAGACTGAAAGATATTTAGAATCCTGCTGACCCTATCTCAGATCTTGCAGGCTCAGTGCTGTTCAAGCCTCCTTAGCAGGCTGAAGAGCACCCTTCTGACTTCTGAATTTCAGCAGAGGAAGAAAACACTTACAGAGCTCTCCAAGAAAAAAAAAAAAAAAGGAAGGCCTTCAAGAAAAAAAAAAGGACTGGCCTCTGACAGTTGATCACTCTCTGCTTCCCCCTCCTGCTTGTGGGAGAGAGGTAAGGGATCTTCCCTACTTTGGGCACACCCCTTCATTCTTGTGCACACCTGGCACCACACACTGCTGTGACATTCATGGCTCCCAGGAGAGCTTTTTGTTCTCTGTCTGCGATCCAAATCTACTAAATACACTTTAATCTAATTGTAGCCATTGTATCAAGCAGAGGAAAAGAATTAAGAGACTTCAGCTTACAATGTGCCAACTATTCTAAAAATCAGATCATTGTGGATAATAAACAGTGAGAAACAACAAAACAGGAGTCAGAGGAATTGGAGTCTTTAATGGTCACTGATGTAGTAAATCAGCACTGCAGTTTAACACAGACAAATGTAGTGTAAAGCAATATATCTGAGGGAAAGGACTGGACTTGAAAGCACATGTTTAAATGTGACATTCATGCAGTACACTAGCCAGGAAAATGATGCTGATTTCATTAAAGAAAAATAAATCTCTGAAGACTGTACAGTCCATGGATACATTAATAAAAAAGAAGGGGGAAAAAAAGTCGTCCAAGCATAATTTAGGCTATATCAGAGGGGAATCACAGTGACTAGTAAAATCAAAGGAGCACAAGATAGATTTCAATAAGTTAGTGAAAAAAGTCTGGATGGGAAACTCCAAAAGACTGTCTTGCAGGTAGTGTGAGAAGTACCAGTGAGGATTATAGGTCAGATTCAGCTGCTGTCTACATCCTTAGCACAGGGTCTGAAGAAAACTCAGATTTAGTTAGTGAGCTCCCAGGATATATTTAAGATAGCACCTGCATATTTAAATTATGGCAAATTCAGATGTTCTCAGCTTGTCACTGCACCAGCCCCTATGGAAAAAAACCCCACTTCAAGGACAGGCAAGGAGAAGAGAGCAGGGATTAGTGGTCTTTCTATTGCCAATGGTCAGTGAAGGAGAAGAATGCTGGGAATCGTGGTCACGGAGGAAATCAGAGGCCAGATCTGTGTTCTTTCATAACCACAGAACACCTCTGAGAACTCTCCCAGGTGCAGGTACAGAGACATATTCACTCCAGTGAAAACCAGCCTCTGCTGGTGTGGGAAGGGACAGACTGCCCCATGCTCCTAAGGTTAAGAGCAAACGAACTCTGGCCTAGGACACTGGAAGGAAACTCCTTGTTTTTAGGAAAGCCACGGTTCTGCATGGGTGCAAATGGCCTGTGATGCACTCAGAGACCCAGAGAACTGCTGGGAACTTTCATCAGGAAGATGAGGTCCAAACAGCTTGAGCTGTGATTTCCACCAGTGGCTCTGTGGAAATCAGGTATCTCAGAGTAAGCACCTCAATGCTGACCTTCCTCAGAAGCCAAATTTATTCTCAGCAGAGAAAGAAAACCTCTCACAGTTGCCAGATTAAGCTGATCAAGAGCTAACAAGAACTGGAGGAGCAACAGGAGTGGCCTCCTCCACTCTGCCTCCAGAGAAAAATCTGGCTTTTATTACAAAATTCCAGCCTGGAGCTTCCTCCCACAGGATAGACCAAGGAGGCCCAGACTTGTATGAATTAACCAAAAATAACACTTCCAGGGAGGGAGAGGATGATTGAGGGAATTGCTGATGGGATACAGAGGCCTCTCACCTCCTTCTCACCAGTTCAAGTCCAGAAGTCAGGAGGAAGGAGAGAAAGCCTCTGACTTTGAGAAGTTTGTTGCCTTTAGCTGATTTACTGGGAAGCCAGTGACTGCCACAACCACCATCATGTCCAAGCCCCAAGCCAGTGGACAGAAGAACAAAAACTGTCCTTTCCATCTCCACAATAATCCATTTTAAAGAGCTGTGAGTTGCATGTGGCAAGGCTCAGATTGACAGTGAGCTCCAGGCTCCACCAGCAAATATGTTTAAAAATAGCCAAAGCTAACAGGATTCTGTTTGGGGAGGGAAGGAGCCAGGCACCTTTTTGGCTGTGTTTGGCCAGCAGCAGGGATATGGTCTGGTTAATCCTGACCATCTCCACCTCACCTCCTCATTGCTATGGCAATGTCCCATAAACAGAGCAGAGATCAGCAGCTCCCTGGAGCAAGGAGGCAGCACTGTCCTCAGGTAGTGGCACTGCATTAGAAGAAGGAAAACAAGAAATTTGTGCAGGCAAGCTGAAGACTCACTAGAGCGTGTAAATGTTACCTAAATTTGTGCATCAGCATTTAAATGCCATGAGAGCTGGAGCTGGAGCTGAGCAAGAGCAAAGCAGATGAACACAGAGTGTCTGAATCAGTCTGGGGAGATGGGGAAGCACAGGGAGCTGGGAAGCACCCACAAACTGGGCCAAGGCTACCCCAAATGCTGCTGCTGTTCCCCAGGAGAAGCTGAGAGAAATTGAAGCAGCAGCCAACATGCTGGTGGGCAGCAGCACAGAATCCTCAGAGCAACCTCGGGCAGGACAGGGAGCAGCACACCAAGCTCAAGCACTGAAGCAGGAAAAAGCAGCTCAGAGAAAAGGATGACCAGCACCACAAGAAGCCACCAGTGATGGGAGATCTCTCCTGGGGGTCTCAGTGGCCATCATGGGTTTGTGGAACTGCAGAGGGGTCTGGCTCAGGGATGAGAAGTCGATGTTAAAAAGCAGGACTTGTTTGCCCTGCCCTTGTGCAAGATGAGAAATGGGGAAGGGAAGCATGTGCCCACCCCACCTTCTTGCAGAGTCTTCACACCCTGTGGCCTCTTAGAACACTGGTTCCCCACTGCAGTGGAGTGGCTGTCGAGAGAGGCTTTACTCAAGGTAGTGCTTGGGTGAGGTAATCTAAGACAACAGGATTAAACTGAAAGAGACAATTTATGTTGTGCAACAGGAAATATTTCCAGACAGTAAAGTCTGTTGGGCTCCAGAGCACTTTCCCAAGGTAAGCAGAAGAACTGGAATGGCCATCTCTTGGCTCATCTGTCAAGGCTACACGAGCACTGTGCGGCGTGGAGAGCACGCTCGCACAAGGAGAGAGACAGGACAGGGACCCCGGGTTTGCTGCTGTTACAGCAGCTCTGTGCAAAAACAGGGACCCAGCTTTTGCTCACGCACAGAACAAATTTCTATTGACAGGAGAAAAAGCTGAGATGCAGGGCAAGTAAGAAAGAAAAAAGAAAAAAAAAAGCCAGAAAAGTCTTGGTGGTACATTAGACCCTTCAGTTCCCGTCATGATCTCACCCTGAGTGGGTTTCTCTTGTTTTGCTTTCTCCTTTGCAAGTGTCAGAAAAAAACCCAGATATTAAGGGATTGATTCTTACCTGCCTTCTACTGCTGTAAATCAAGAATAACATCACTGAAATCAGCAAGGTGATCTCAGCTTAAAATGAAGTGGGTTCACATTTAAATCCAAAACAATTAAGGATGAAATTATGTTCACCTACCTGGCACATAGGTAAAGTTTTGGGATAGTTTAGAAACCCACTCTCAAAAACTGTGCTGGAGACAGAGATTCATCTCTCAACAGCTGTATATATGGGTGAATTTCCAAAGGCCTGGAGGTCATATCCCCCTTTCAAGCACCCAAAGCAGTCTCTGAAGCTCAGTTAGCCCCCCAGTCACCTTGCACAGGCAATGATTCCATTCATCTCAGAGCTGACCTGCCTGTTGCACCCCTGTGAAAATGTCAGTCTGTCACCCCATTTCCTTTCACATCCAGCATGCAGAGCACAGATCCAGGTAAATGCTGTTTCTTAGGCTCCTAGGAGGTGCTGAGAGTAACTCCTGCTACACTTTCTCTCCTGCCTCTGTTACATGAGCTCATTACTCAATTTTGGCTATGTATGTCTCTGCTAGTAAACTAACCCCTGCCAGAGCCCATTCTTCAGCCCTGAAGCCAATTGGCACAGCCTGATGCCTACATATTGTTAAACTCCCTTACACTCTGAAACAAGGTGACTACATCCAAACTGCCTTTGGAGTGTCCTGGCCCTTCCTGAACTCCAGCAACACCCAGAAGTTGTCTCAGATCAAGCCCTGTGTGGTAGCACAGACCCTCAAGACCAGCTCACTAGTACATGTATGAGCCTGCTGTGAGAATACTGTAAGTGAATACTTTTTGTTAAATCCTCCAGTAGCACAACATTCAGAAAGAGTCTGGGAGACCAGAAGACCCAAAAAAGGATTTTCTACTCAACTCAATTTAAAATAAAAAAAAATAAGTGCCTTTCATGGAAGAGGTGTGAAAGAAACTTTGAGCTTTTACCTAGAAACTGGCTCCAGGCAAAGCTGTCAGTAAATGTCTCCTGGGTCCCCTATTGCTTATGGCAGCAAGACAAGGGGTGCCAAGGCTGGACAGGGAGCTTGACCTTTCCCCAGCCATGGGAGGAGATGTGCCTTGGCTGGGGGCAGGGGAGAGGGACTGAAGTGCTCAGGGTGAGCCCAAAGCCCCTTCCCTACATACCCATCTTGTACCTTTTTCCACCACTTTCCCATTAGGAAGGGGGGACAGGGAGAACTCTCCTGCCAAACCAGCACAAAACGAGAGGGAGCTGAGGCACCAACATGAATCAAGCAGTGACTGGGAGGTAAACACACCGTACACAACACCTGGGGATCATTTCTCCTGGGGCCAACTCCAAGGCTTTTATTGTCCCACTTACAATTAGCTGGTAAATATTGTACATATAATTGACCTTTCTAAATGCTGCTGGGTAGCTGGAGGTGTCGGGAGCTAATCCCGGGGTTGTGCAGCACCGACTCTGTCTGCCGGTGTGCAATGCTCTGCAAGCGCTTTTCTCCCTCGCTTACTGACACATTGAGATTTACTGCCCTGTGTCAGTGAGTTCAAGAAAGCCTTTTAACTCTGGAAGCTCCGGGAACCGGCTCCAGCACATGCTTCGGGATTTATCCGTCACTTTGTTACGCCTTGTTTGTCCAAGAAACAGTCAAGACTGAACGAGTCAGGAATGACAGAAATAGTACATGAAGTCACAGTTGCTCCACTTTAAAGCACAAGCATTTGTGTCGTTTTCCTACCAAATATACATGTGTTCGGCTGGCAAATAAGGCAATGGCAGAGGAAAGGCAACACAGGCGGGATTTCACAGATGCCAGCTGAGTTGTGCCCGCTCCTCCAAGCGAAGGTAACACAGATTTCCACATGTATCAGCTCTTTCTGCTCAGAAAAGCAATCCCCGGGACCGGACACCCTCACAAACCCCGTAAACGCTGCCGCAAGCCAGCCCTGGGAAAAACCTGTGGGCACGAAACCGAACCTGAAAGACAAGCACGTAAGAGAAGAGGCTGAGCAGCCCCTGCGCTTTGCCTCACCTCCGCTCGCTGCCTGCCCGGCTTCTGTACATCCCCGCGCCGCTCTCCCCCTCTGCTAAGCAGCCCTTTTTCCGTCACTCACATCAAGCCACCAGCACAACAGCACCAACGCCAGCCCTCGCAGCTGACCTGTCCTACGGAGTGAGACTCTCACGGGGCTCCTGTCCCCTCCCCGTCGCCCCGCAGCCCCTCGCCCACCCGAACACCCAGCGCCGGCATCCCCGGCCGCCCCGCTCCCCACCGCCTGCACGGGCAGCAGGAGCGGGCGGCGAAGTTTGCGGGAGAAGGATGGGTTTGCTCTCACCGCCTCGGGTTCCCAGCAGCCTGGGACGCTCAGCGAGCTGCGTGCAGAGAAGAAAGTTGTTCCAGCGTTCGGCTTCTTGGCGCTCCCGGCAGCGGGCTGGGACTGAGCCCGTGGGGACAGCAGGAGCAGGAATGCGGCTTGACAGGCGGGAGCGTGAGGTGTGCCCAGCGCTGTCACATCCTCCCCAAAAGCCGCCGGCCGGGAGGGAGGGCGGACGCCCTGCGCGCCTGCGGGAGGGCTGGAGCGCGGAGCGAGTGCCGGGGAGGGCAGCAACAGGAAATGACACAGAAACTTCACCAGGCTCCAATCCAAACTTGGCCCCTGACATGAAAGAGAGGGGAGGCAACTGGGGGGCGGGTGGGGGGGGGAAGAGAAATTTTTCCCCCTCATTAACCAGCGTAAAAATCTGCTGACTGGGGGAAAAAAAATCACTGTGACAAGTTTTATTAAAGCAAGAAACGAAGGGGGTAGGGGGCGGGATTCCCATCAGAGTTTATTTACTTGAGCAGGAGTGGTGCGATGATGTTAGACACTGAGAGCAAAATGCCATTTTCAGCGGTTTCCTGGCTGTTCTAAGCTCTCGGATGCTCCAGCGTGTGCCGGAGGGCAGCAGGCAGGTCCCCCCTGCATCCTGAGCGGCAGCTGCTGCCCCGGGAGCCCCGGCGCGTCTGCCCGGGGCTGCAGCGCTGCCCGCAGCTCCCGGCGCAGGGGGCACGGGCCGGGGCTCCTGCGGGGCCGTGCCCAGCCCGGAGAGGAGCGCACGGCCCCGCACGCCTCGGGGACAGGACAAGTGGCAGCCCAGCAACCCGCGAGACGTGCCAGTGGCACGACTCATAGAGGCAGAAAATCACACTGAGTGTGCAGTCAAACCTGTGCTTGGATGGATGTGAGAAACTGCCTTTACTGAACAAAGCTGGATGGATGATTCAGAGTCATATAATCATAAAATCATTAAGGTCGAAAAAGACCTAAATGTCGCCAAGTCCAACTAACAGCAACATGCTCACCACTAAACCATATCCCCAACTATCACATCTACACATTTTTGGAACACTTCTGAGGATGGTGACTCCACCATGTCCCTGACTAACCTGTTCCAGTGCCTGACCAGCCTTCCAGTGAATAAATTTTTCCTAACATCCAATCAAATGGATTTTCTAACAGCATTATTCCTAATCTATTTGGATCATTTTCCCAATATCCATTCTAACTTTCCAGCAAGGCAAACACTCTGAACACATCTTTACATGCTGGGTGCAAGGGCACAGCAGCTGTTGAACTTGGTTGCAGTTTTTAAAGCATCTTTTAAACTTAAAATGTGTCTTTCTCAGGCAGCACAGACCTAGCCCGACTTTGGGCTCTCTGCAATCCCACCTGCCCTTGCAGTAGGCAGTGCCATAAACTCTTTGACAGGAGCCCATGGGACTTTCTAAGGGTCCTCATCTTCCTGATTTGGTTCCCACACCACTGCTGAAAGGTGGATGAGATGCCCACACAATCAGGTCACTGTAGATTGAACATTCCAAAATGTTGTTTGGAAGAAGCTGTATCACTCCTCATCCTACTAAAAGATGTCCAACCAGATATAGTAAACCACAGGGACAGCTGGAACCCAGGTCTAAGCTCAGATTTAACTCTTTTCTGGAAAGCAAATATAAACATAGCCATTCTGACTACAAATATGAAAGTTGTGAGAGATTTTTTTCCTAAAAATTAACCTTTCTCATGCTAAAGATGGCTTCACTGAGACTTCTCCCTTTACCAATCAGTTTTATAGGAATATAATATTTCCACTAAAACAAGAATTTAAAAATATTCCTATTTAATAGGAATATTTTAAGGCCAGGTGAGATCATTCATTTGATAATTTCCATCACCTGGCCTGATCACTTGCATAGCTGAAGCCACAGAATGGAGTCCCAAATCAACACCTGAATCATTACAAATTATGGCAAATCATGCAAGGACAACCCCCCCCCCCCCCCCCCCCCCCCCCCCCACCCCTTCCCCCCGAATCAGAGGCTTTCAGGGAAGGACAATCCACCCCAGAGTAGTTATTTCAGAGGCTATCACCCCGTCATGAAGAAGGGCTGCCTTTCTAATCTGTATTTTTCCGGCCTCCCTCTCCACCCTCAACCCTGGCCATCACCCAGCAGATCCAGGAAGCTGCAGATCAGGCATGGACAGAGAAAGCTGCAGCCCACCAAGGTACAGCCCATCCTCAGTTTACCCCCAGAACAGCAGGAATATTTCAAGCCTAGGCATAGCTGGGGACCCTCCAATATTTTGGTTGAAAGCAGCCAAGCCATGCAGCTCTGAGTGGAAACTGGAGCCTGCTGCTCTCTATCCATGCAAGCTCAGCTTTACAAAACCACAGACAAGTCATCTCATAACCTTGTCCTGAATAAATAAAAATAGCTGAGCTTTTTTAGTCTCTCACAGTAAGGCAGATTTATGGACAAACCACAAACCGTGCCTGTCACTCTTTCAAGATCCATTTCCATTGCATTAAAGTTCTTTTTCAAATGTGCCTACCAGTCCTGGATGTGGTATTGCCTCACCTATACTGTAAATTTTTAACAGACTTGGACTCCTATCCAGTTGCTCCATCAGATGCATCCCTCTCTTTGCTGTGCCTTTGTGAATGCAGTAGCGACCTAACAAGCTGAATTAGGGATTTATTGTTATAGTATCATTTTACTCCAAACTTCAACCTTAAACACAAAACACTTTCAGATTTGGCATTTATACAGTGTTCAACATATGCTTTGATCCAAACAAGGGCTTTGACCTGCCTAACCTTTGGTGTATTTCTTTCGCCCCTGCGAATGACTTGAGCACAATCGTACGGTATCGGTTGTCACTTCCCTAATGAGAGGTTATTTTCAATTAATCAAAGAAATATAAACAGAGCCTTGTATCAAGTTTAAATAAGCTCAGAATAGTTCTGCCCTTAAAACAGATGTCTAAAGCTGTGTCTCCTTTCAGATCAGAGCTAGTGCACTGTCAAGAAAAGATCTTGCAGATCTGTTTGCTCAACCAGCTCAAAAAACCAAGTATGAGCTCCAAATCCTGACACAATCCAGTGTGGCCATTGAAGTCAGTGAATTGGGCAGCCCATGATGCAGATTAGGGTAACCAGGCCAAAATCAGATTTGTGAGGTCTTTACAGATTAGAGAGAACAGCAGAAGGGAATTAGATAGCACCACATTATTTCAAAGTAAGGCTAGCCCTGCATCAAGCCCAGCACACCATAGCTGCTTCCCCATGGTTCTGATTGTGAAGAGGTCAAATAATAAAATGACAAGAGGAAGAGATTAACTAAACAGGGTCAGGGCTGGTCTTTGGTCCCAGGGCCATCAGGCACAGCTTCATTCACAGTGGGGGCTAAATGCCCTTAACCTCTAAAAAAGAACAGCCCCATGCAGACTTCCTGATGGGGACAATCTCTGGGCCATGCTACTGGCCCAGCTATGCTAGAGAGTTGGCACCCCACCCTGGGGTAGACATGGACCATGAAAACATTTAACACCATAAAAGTTCTCCAGTGGCAGGGCCCTGGTGCTGTTTAATTAACTTAACCAATAAACTAAATATAGCTTATTTCAGAATGATAAGTTACCTGAAAGACCCACAAGACTATTCTTCATCCTGAAGCCTTGGGTAAATACAGGCTTGCCCTGTGAGTCTCAGACTTTTCCACACAGCTTTAACATCCTTATTTCTTGTACTTCAGACATTATTCTTTGTTTGTAAGCTCTCCAAGGTAAGGAACACATCTATTCCTAGAGCTTGGTCCTTGCTTGTCATTCAAAAAACCAGTGTTTTAATCCATGGGGTGGGATGTATCTGCACTGTGCTTAGCCAGCTCAAGGGTAGATCTGAGCTAAGTATCTGTAGTGACCCTCTCTAGTTAATAGAGACTGACCCTTGTGGAGGATAATTTGTTTTATTCAAACACAGTTTAACCCAAGTGAGATGAATGCCCTCTGGAGCTGACCCTCCTGCTCCAGGGATTATTAGCCTAGCTAATTATTGCAATCTCTGCACCAAATTTTCTGTGTCTACCAAGGGGGTCAAAAATAAAATATGTGTTTACATGTCAGAGCAAAACACAGATTATTTCATTTCTATAAAATAAATATTATAATAGTATTGTCACAACTTTTGACGTTAGAAACAAGTCATCTTGTGCAGCCTCTAGGTGAGGTAAATTCTGATTAAGCCATTACGTTTTCATGCAGTTAGCACTGGTGCCCAAGATGCTGCGTGGCACTAAAGTGCATCTTCTCAGCAGGGATCCACTCTGGATTACAGGGTGTCAAAGGAGGGGGAAAGCCACCATGGATTTTATTAACTGACTGTCCCGAGAGTAATAAATGACTTTTCAAAGGGAATTCATCTGAAAGAGCTTCCTGTACTTGTTTTTGTTGTTCATATACATATATATCATTAAATATCTCTGCACTAGGTGCCATTT
The DNA here is from genome assembly GCF_015832195.1 of Motacilla alba alba. NCBI lineage: Eukaryota > Metazoa > Chordata > Aves > Passeriformes > Motacillidae > Motacilla > Motacilla alba. The sequence goes on from NC_052018.1 coordinate 7,458,405, forward strand.
TCTCTTGCTAAAAATACTCACTATAATCAGTCAGCTTTTCTGAAAGTGTGTTCTGATACATTGAGCTCATTCACAAATAGCACCTGCAGCAGCACCCAGTAGAGGTAGGGGAACACATTTGAAAGTATTCACTTGGCAACTTGTTTCCTTGAAAATGAACATCACTTTTCTATTTCTACCTAGAAATAAGAGTGGAGAAGGGAAATGGCTTGTTGCAAATGGACAGGGTTTGCCTGTTTATTAGTGAGGATGTGCAGCATGCAACTACTGAGATTCTAGGGCGAAACTCATGCATTTGGCTGCTCTATAAAGGGAATTTATAAGGGTTATCTTTTACTTGTTTGTCTTTGTTCTTCTTGCTTTTATTTCCTTTTTATTTTTTCAGTCCAAAAGGCATCACGGTCTCTGGTGGAAACCAGTGGGACCTGTGGCTGAAGGACCTGCACAACCCTGGATAAGGATAGAGGAGAGGAACAAATCTTTTTTTATCCTTTTGGCAGATATATAACTAAAACCACAACATGAATCATGTGCCAAAATACTGGGTTTATTAACTAACTCTCACCTGGGAAACTATTTCTGTTTGAAAGAGTACCTTAAACTGCTTACAGCAGCAGGATTAAGGTGTGGTGAATTCAAACAGAAGGAATAGTCTTATATAACTTTTTTTTTTTCCTTCAGTACCTTTAATTTCATTCTAGATTGTCTGAATCCCACAAGAAAAATCATAATGCCTCAGAAATGTATTCTTTTCTGGCTTTTGCAGTTTTCATATGTCAACATTAGACCATCTGCTATTTTATTAAAAATATTTGAATAATTTCAATGCATATCTGCTCCTCCCCATGCTATTTTTTGGCCTTTATGAAGCCATCTACATAAACTTCAGGGGTAAATGACCCTTAAAAACTAATGAAGATCTGTAACATTTATGTAACATAACATCCTATGTATTTTACAAAAGGAAAAAAGCTGGTTTCTTCTTCTCCCCTCTCCCTGCTCCCCCCCTACCCCCAAACAGATAGGAATTGTTTCTCTCAAGTCTGTCTCTCTCCAGAAAAAAATCTGACCTACAAATGGCTTTCTTATAACTCAGCAGACTAGTTTAGTCCTCATATGGATTTATCATTAACCACATAAGCACATGTTGTCCATTTTGCTCAACCTAATGAATGTGCTATAAATAAAATAACTCTAAAAGCAGGTTTCACCATTCTTATCCAAGCTGTTGCTGCAAGTCCTTGTAACTCCCAAACCCACTCACATTAGAAACATTAATCACTTGATTATAATTCAAAGCATCAGCTCTCTACAGCTGAAACTCCCTAGCACTTGACTTTGGCTAGACCTCTAACCTCAACTTATCACTTTCAGGCGTACTCCACATTTTCCTCTCCAATCTGTCACTGATGTAGGAAAGACGTGGGAAGGTGCTTTCAGAAGGTATTTTTAACCTAGGAGTGTCTCATTAAAAAGAGAGCTTAGTATAGAAACTCTGAAACAAAACCTTTCCCACTTCACTAAGCACAGCAACCTGAAAGTACCAGAGGGGTATTTCACCACAACTCATGTCATTTTAAACCAAAGCAACATAAAGAAAAAGGAAGGTCTTTTGGAAAAGATGCTGTTGAGTGTAATTCCTACCTACCCCACAAATATTTTATATGATCATAGGATTATCTGTAGAGCTTTGTATTTTCCATCTAGAATGAAGGAGGCTGAATCAAGCTATCTATTATTCTGACTTGCCTGCTCATTTATTAAGAGTGTATTAGTACAGTTTGGGTTGTTTCTACTTATTTCAGCTGACAGCATGGAGATCATATTCCATCTTGACCAAAGGTTTTAAAAGGCAAGAAAAACAAAAGATTAATCTTAGGATATTATTTTAAAGCCTCATGTGCTTTGGTCTGGAAATAGAAAGACAAAGATAAAACTCCCAGAAGGACAGCCACAGCTAATGAGAGCCTGAGAGGAAATGATCACAAATTCTTAGTTCTTCTGATGGATGTCCTTCTAGCCTTATTAATCAAAACTTCATGATGCCGATAAATCACCAAAGTATGATAACAGATGAAGGTGAGTTTGGATGTAAAATGATCCATGGTGAAGGATTACCTTCAATAAAGAAGAAAAAGGAGGGGGAGCCACATACAGTTTTATAAACTTCATCCTCAGCTTGTGAGGACTTGTAGATAATAAATATCATTCCTTTTTCCACATTATCTAGGAGATTAAGAATGTTCCTTGATGTATAACTGCTGGGAAGCCTCTGTAGCACCTTCTTCAGTTACCAGGAGGTTTGTATTACATCAATTGCTTTAATTTTCCATCAATTATGATTTCATTTACAAAGAGGAACTCTAAAGTACCTTTCTTCCTTTAACCTATTTTTGAGGAAGTTGGCTCCAGAGGCTGGAAAGGAGAATGCATGCAGAACGTTGAGGAGTTTGATCTTGCAAGGTTTGTTAGATCCTGCTTTGAGATTCCTGCAAGTTTTCTGGTATGACCTTATCCTGCTTGAATGATCCTATGTCACAGAGGTGTCAGCAAGGTCTCCACGCCTCCAGTCACTCTAGATACAGAGTTGTTGGTTTCTATACTCAGCAAAAACCACAAAAATCAATCCACATGTGTCACAGTTTGTGGTTTTCAAGGAAAGCATTTCCCAGAGCACTTAAGAAATAAATAAATGCATTTGAGACGCTATTACTGATGAATCAGCTCCACTCCCTCAGCTTTCTACCAGTGGTTTTTATGCTGTAGAATATAGCCCTGGCCATCTGAAGCAAACCAAAGTGATACTTATGTCCTGCAAATTCTAAATAAAAGGTTATTAAAATGAGGTAGCTTGCCAATAAGGCAAAATTTGCCTCAAGCCATGAGAGCCAAAGGTATAACAGACACCTAAGAAAGAAAGGACAGAAGCGCACTGAATGCCTTTGAGGATGCTCCCAAGTGAAATACAAATTTGGATGCTGCCCTGTAGCTTTTATTTGGTTTGTGTCACAACACGGAGAGATCTCCAAGCTGATGCTTTACCAAGCTTTGCTAAGTCATGCAGTGGGACAGCACTTGGTAGGGAGATGCACCAGCTTGGTCCAGATGAAGTGAAATTATGCCAGGGACATTGTCTGGTGAACTGATGGACCCCATCCAGAGGCACATCAGCTTGGAGGTTCCATGGGTGTCAGTCTTACTCCGTGTGGAGCCAGCCCAAACATCTCCATACCATACTGTATTCTGTATTCCCTAGAAATATAAACAGGGATGTAGGGAATATAAACAGGGATATAGTCGAGTTTCATGGCACTTCTCAGAGCTTCCCTGGCTGGGATGACGGCTGAGGTGGCTCTGACACCATCTGCCCAAACACTCCCAATTCCAGGTTGCAGCAGCTCACAGGGAGATCAAAAAACTGGGCAGCCAAAGGGAGAGCCTTTGAAGTGATTAGATGTCCCTGAAGAAAATAAGGCAAATTTGTCCCTGTAATGCCTGCTTTGTACTCCCTGGAATTGTGAGGACAGCATTTCTGTTATCTCTCTTCTTGCCAACATTTCTGCATGTTGCTGTTTAATGGGAAGTACTGAAAATACACATGAATGGACACTAAATTACAGAATATCCCTTCAGGCTTTCTAAGCCATCATAAGCATGAACAGGAGACAAGTACATGTGAGCATAAATTCTAAGCTGAGATGTGTCATTTTACCCATATAGAAAGTGGAGTGGAGAAGAGAGAAAATTAAGAACAAAAGACAATGAGGAAAGAAAAGAGAGCGGGGCAGGCCCTAAATATAAAATTTAGCACCTGGGAAAAACCAAGCAGAATACCTGGTGGTGCCCAGTGTTGCTGTCTGAGGTCTGCTGTGTATGGATGCACAAGTCTGAGGCATGGAAATGAGTCTGAATTTCTGTCCCAGGGAGCACACTCCATTGGTGCAGTATAAACTCCTCTCAGGGGGGTATGCTGGACTTACAGATTTGATTCTTGCCACATGATTCTTGCCAGATGTCTGATCATAGACAGCTGATTACCAGCAGATCATTTTAAAATAGACTTCAGCTGAAACACATCACTTCCACCCTCAGAGCACTTAATTCTTAAAATTCAAAGAAGTGAGTGCTTGAAATCAGCAAAGGACTATCCTTAAATTACAGTTTCATGCTGAAAAGCCTCTTGAAATATGGAGGCAGCTCAAAGAAATCAAGGGGTATCCAGGCCCTCTTTCCACTGCTCTTGAGTGAAGCATGGTATGGATTTCTAGACCTGGATTTACGCCTGGAAGCACATCTGGAAGGTGTCTATTCCCTGCATATATTAGATTTGTGCTACGTTAAAGAAATCATGGCTTCCACAAACATAATTGATGAAGAAAAATCCTGGCCTGAAACTAAATATTGTTGTTTATTATGTCACATTGAAACGGACTCCTGCAGAGATGATGACACCAAAGCCACGAAACGTCAGCTGCAGAGCCTTGGACTGCTGCAGCAATGCTCCTGTGAAGGAAACTGTTTGAAACTCCACCATCCTGAGCTGAGGTGTCAAATCTTCCCAACCCACATGGTGACACCTATCAAACAGGAGTCACCTCACTGCAATATTCACCTTATCTGCTGGAGAGGAGGAATTGCAGCACAATAAAACGAGGAGACTTTGGCAAAAAAGAACAAGACGAAAGAACAAACACAGCCCTTCTCAGCAAGCTCACCTGATGCAGGAGTTGGAGATAAAACACTCCTGGCTTCCAGTGCCAGTGATACGCCTAGAAAGAGACCTTCTCCTTCCTGGCATCACATTTGTTAAGTTAAATAACTCAAAAAACCTTTAAAATTGGATGTGGAGCTACCTCTGGGTCACAGGAACAGCCCTGTCTCCAGCAGCAGCACTGCTGCTAGGGAGCATTACATAAACGAGTTCATGTCAGGTCACAATCAGAAGACAGGAGAGGCAGAAACACTCCAGCAGGCATTATTTTTCCACAGCACAGCCAAAAGCAGGCAAATATTTAAGAACAGTAAAATGCCACTGTGTTTGCAGACACCATTTATTAATAGCAGGATGGATTTTCAGTCAGTTTGTACCACAGATACCAACGTCATCTTTGCTGCACTAAGTTGATGAAAGTGACATAAATTTTCAATGAGCAATTATTTAAATCAAGGTGCAAAACTCACTGAGGAACCTACAAAATTCTCCATATTCTTGGTACCAAAGATCTGTTCCCAAATCCAAATCCATCCAGTAAATAATTAGCCATGAGTGTGTCCTGTGTGCACTAGAAGAAAACAGGAGATCAAGGATCCTGTTCTTGAAAATTGAAAAGGTAGGAACAGACAGAGGAGTGATTAAATCCTTCCTCTCTCTTGCATTGCACTGCTGATGCTTTCTCATTTTTAATAGAGGTTATAGAAAGTGCAGACTGTGACCCAAGGGGCTCAGCAAGGAAAGTGTTTACTCCCTACAGGGCAAGAACAGGAGTTGCCATACCAGGACAGATCCTGAGTCTCAAACTGGAAATGATCATAGACCTGGATGTGAAAAGGAAAACTGTACTGTGGTCCCAAAAAGGGTTTCAAAAATAGGAAACTTTGGGAATTGCTGATCTAAAGGTGTTTAGTTGGATGCCTGTAATGATGTCATGTTAAGTTTTAATTGTTTTCAATATCTCAGAGTTGCATTTCTACCTTCATGAAGGTGATGAATTTGAGGGAGGGGCTTACCATGTAAGCAAGCTGACAGAAATGGGAAAAAAAAAAAAAGAAAACAAGAAAAACCCCACCAGGACAAATAAAATAAAACACATCTGACCTCCCTGAAGCCCATAAGTTTTGCCCCAGTTTGTTATCAGTGTGTATCAAAACTGGCCATTGCAAAGAAGCACAGTCATATTCTGTGAGAAATAACACAAATCTCTCCATTTATAATGCAGCTCTTCTTGGGTTTTAGCCATTAATCAGTGGCCCATCTGCATACCCAGAACTCAGCTTTGCCAATATGTTCTAGACTCTGAGCTAAGATTCCTGAATCAAATATTCCCCCTTCCTAATTCATGCCGCAGTAACACTTCAACCTGAAATCCCCAGTGCCTCAGAGAAGGAAGGTTTCTTTCCAACAGGCAGTAGCTGAGCTGACAGGGAATGCTGATGCTAAGCTCCCATCCTCTGCTATTTTTGAATAATGTCTGTCATGCCAGGCTGGAGAGATGGATGTATCCATGGGACAGGTGTGGGCACAGAGATATTTGATACAAGAAACTCATCTGGCTGAGAGCATCATGGCACAGGAAATCTCTACTCCACTGTCTATTCCAGCTTCCTGAAGAACTCTGGAATTCTGTGCCTGTATCTTTGTGGTCTGCACTTAGGACATCTCCTAGACATAGTCAAGGACCAGAAGAAGACAGTGGTTAGAAGCTATGATCCTCTGGATCAATGGGAAAAGAAAAAAAGGTATTATCAAAATGGTGGAATGAATTCCTTTAGGAACTGCAGACTACTTCAAATCCCATTCCCTTTCACTAAAGGTACATGATTCAATTCTCTTGCATCTGTTATGTGAAATAAAAGTGCAGCTACTGCTGTAAAAAAAAAACCAAAAAAAATGTTTCTGTAAATATATTACCAACCCAAGAAGGGTCAAGAATCTCCACCCTTTACTGGAAGCAGAGGAAAACATAATGACAATGAATGAGGAAAAGGCAAAGGTACTTGCAAGGAGGTTATAGCAAGCTGGGATGAGTCTCTTCTCACAGGTAACAAGTGATAGGACAGGAGGAAGTGGCTTCAAGTTGCACCAGTGGAGGTTTAGATTTAATATTAGGAAAATTGTCTTCACTGAAAGGGTTGTCAAGCACTGGAAGAGGCTGCCCAGGGCAGCAGTGGAGTCTCCATCCCTGGAGATATTTAGAAGATGTGATGAGGCTTTGAGAGACATGGTTTAGTGGTGGGCTTGGCAGTGCTGGGTTAATGGCTGGACTTAATGATCTGAAAGGTCTTTTCCAACCTTAATGATGCTGTGATTCTAAAATATGTTAAGAGGATACTCATTTCACAAAAGTCAAACTGCCTTAAAATCCTAAGAAAATAATATGCTGCACTTCAAACACTCTTCCCCAGAGGAGAGGTTATAAAAACAATAGTTGAAAGATGTATGATCATTTTGACTAATGCACTACCAGAAGATGTTCCCCTGCTCATCTGATGGGTGCAGGAAAAGAATGGAAAATAACATAGCTGGGTTCAGACCAGGTCAGGTGATCTTTCCAAGGATTGCTCCTGTTTCTTTTCTCAAGAAGCATATACCCAAGAGATTCTGTATGCAAACAGCTACTCAGAAGGGAGTATGATACAATAATAAAAACCAACAGACACATTTAGAATAGTATTAAAAATTAAAATCCCTCAGTGAAATCCAGTAGCTGCTTGTTATGTATGTGTCCAACTCGCTGCAACACAATGCTTCCCTGAAACTTGAGGAAGATTTTAGGAGGTAAATAAGTGGATGCTCTCCATACACCACACACATTAAAAAGAGGTAATTAGACCTGTCATCCTGGGCTTGTCTGCAGTACATCAATCACGGGCAAAATCACAAAACATCCATGACAGGGCTCAACAAATAAATAATTAATATACATTAACAACATGTAATGGAAGTCTTATTAATTAATCCAGTCTTGCATTTTGATGAGCCTACAAACGAGCTTGATAAAAGTAATAGTGTTGAGGCAATGTGTTGAGGTTTCTGAAGAGCACCAAGTCTGAATTTTTGAGTAATATACTTGGCTGGTTTAAAATAAACATAGTACATTGTAGATTAATTGGAGACCAGCTGATAGCTTTCTGAATTAAATCGTAAATGGCAAATGTTCACTCAGCAAGTGAACTTTCAGCCCCCTATAGACGTTATCTTACCAGCTGCTATTTAGTGTTTTTACTGCTGACACAGAAGAAAAGGTTAGACTATTATTTAGTACATTTGTGGAATTTTGGGAAGCAGCATGGAATACAGAGGACAATAAAGCAAAACAATCCAGAGAGGAATTCAGTAAGCTGCACACAAGCCAACAGTATGAATTTCAGTAAAGTCTTGAATGTAAGATTAAACAGTGGAGAACTTGCTTCTCAGGCATGAGAAAGGAGGCAGAAGCAAACTGGAAAAAGCCTAGAAAGTGACAGAATCTAAGTGGTGTAACATAGATATCTTCAGCAGCATAATGCATGTACTAGAGATGTAATACCAAGTAGAAGAAGTGAAGAAATTATATAACAACTCAACCTGGCATTGGTGCAACTGCTGCTGGTATTCAGAGCCTATTCTAAAGGCTGCAAGTACTGAGGAACTAAAAATAATTGAGAGAAAAGACACAAGAATTAATAAAGAATTGGGAAACCTCACTATGGAGAAAGACATGAGAAGATTTACCTCTTTAATTTTACAAAGAAAAGGCTGAGAATTTTCTTAATCACAGACATAAGTATTCAAAGAGAGGACTGGAATTAGCTAATGAAGTTTCTTCAACCTTAAAAGATCTTGTAGTGGCCAGTAGGTAGAAGTTAAATCTAGACATTCAGAACAGATATAAATCTGGTTTCTTTGACAATTTCACAAGGGCTGTGGGATACTTACAGTCACTGTGAATCTTCAAACCAACTTTTTTTAATTTTCACTCCAGTTCAAACAGCAATTAATTTAGGGAGGTCTTATGGCCTCTTGGCCTCAGTCCTTTATCAGTTAAGTGACAGGGTTTCAAATGCTTCTGGGGGAGGTTATTTTACAACCTCATAAATGTCATCTTTGGGAAAAGTTTCATGGGATTCTGCATTTGTCTTTAATACACTACTAAAGGACCACATTGAGTAACTGATTCTCTTGTTTTCTCACCAAAGCACAATTAAAATAATGATCTTTGAGAAGATAATAACACATTTTCTAATACTTGTAAAGAACAATCAGAGAATGAATCAAGCAATTAATTCTTAGTCCTTAGTCATCCCTCCCACTCAAGACCCAAACCAATGTTCACTTAAGCACAGGAATATGTGAGGAATGTTTCCTTCAGCCAAGCACTGGATAAAAAGAGGGAAATTTGGCATTTGTGACCCTAAGATTGTGGTATCTGTACCCAAACCAGAAGACTATACAGAGAAAATGGAGATTCTTGCAGGGGCTGAAATAAATGTGCTCCTGTGGTTAACACTCACTCCTTCTCTCCATCTTTACTTGCTTTTTGGCTGTGGCTTGTCCCTTTGGTTGCTCGTGCTTTAATTTCCTTCATAATCTCAATCCTGCTACTCAGTATCTAAAAACCGTTTGAATTTCCTTAAAACCACAAAAAACCATAAAATCATAAGAATTATTGGGGTTGCAAGGGACTCTAAAGATCCTCTCATTCCAATCCCCTGCCATGGACAGGGACATCTTTCACTAGACAAGGTTAGTCCAAGCCCCGTCCAGCATGGATGAACACTTGAACACTTCCAGAGATGGGGCATCCACAGCTTCTCTGGAAAAACTGTTCCAGTTCCTCAATACCCTCACAATAAATAATTGTTTTCCTAGTATCTGACCTAAAAAGCAGGACCTCAGGGGGCACCTGGAGTTGAACCAGGGACCTCTTGATCTGCAGTCAAATGCTCTACCACTGAGCTATACCCCCTTCCTGAGTGACTGTGCTCTGTGAATAAAACCCATTAGGACATTCCCTGCCCCAGGGAGTTCATAACATGAATATGAGCCAGCCTTGCAGAACTGGTCCAGCACAGCAACCTCATTGCATTTCTTCCTGAGCCTTGTAGAAGACACACATAGGGGTGTAGGACTTCTGGAGTAGCTCATTAATGTCTTATGAACAAATAAAAACTGAACCTTACAGATAGTGCTGGACACTGCCAGCCAATGAATTGCAAAATTATTGGAAAATTGCTCTGCATTCCCTTTAACTCCTTCCCTGCACTTCTTTTTAGATATGGAACAGAGTTACCTGTCCAGCTCCTTCACCCAGATGTGCACAGCAAGGCCAGCTGCATTGCCCATCCCTTTTCTCAGCCAGCACCATGCCCTTCTCTCCTCAGCAGGGTTGCTGAACCCCAACAATCAGAGGTAACAGTGGCCTGGTAACTCCAGGGACTGAATCCCCATCTCAAAGCAAGGGTGATAATTCCCAAAGGACAGTCCTGAAGTTCAGCTTTCACTGAGTAATTCCAGGCCTCTGGAAAGAGACTGGAGAACAATAAATTCAGTAAGGACACAGAGATCCTACAGGTGCCTATTGCATCACCAGCCCTCTGTCTGAAATAGTTATTTGTATCAAGATTCTTGTTGGAATCACAATACGTGTTTAAACACCAGGACTGTGAAACAGCATGTCCATGGGGTCAGCTAGGAGGCTCTGGTTTGGAGAATCCAATACAGGCAAAATCTGACAATCATTAAATAAATAAATGGAGAGGCTGAACCCTGATGGAAACTAAGATAATTTGTTTGCTCGAAATGGTGAACCACATGGACTGAGATTTCTGTAGAAAGCACCTACAGACAGGTACATTCACTGGGACTTTGGGTAAGGTCCCCAGACTGAACTTTTTTGGCACCATTTGCTGTGATTTTGATTCATCCAAAGTTTGCCACATAAGAAGTTATTAGTATGAGTGCTTTGGAAAGGATGATCTCTCCCAGGATGAGCACCATCCCACAATGAGCTACCATAGCCAACCCTCCTTCCAAACCATTAATAGGGATCTTAAACAGAAACAGTCTAACATTGTTCCCTTCTGTTCCCCTGAGGTATCTTCCACCAAGTCTTGGCATTTATTCATCACTATGTGTTTCTGGTGCCTCCAGCCTGTTTTCAGTCTGCTTTATAGTCCTCATCTCCAATCAATTTAAATTAAATTTTCAGCTCAGTCTTCGTGAAACAATACATTAATTGCCTCAGTACATGAACAGACATCTTATTTACGCTGATTAAATGACCATATTCTTTTCATCTACTTGGCCTGCAGTTCGACCAAGCTAAGTGATTAAGTTTTGTCTGGATTTCTTTCCTACAAATCTATGTATGTCATCCATGTTCCTTTTCAATGGTGAAGTCAACATGTATAGAGGAGCAGCATACTTCCTACATGCCACTAAAGGAATCAAACTAATAACTAAAGTGTGCTCTGAGACACACAGAAAATTCAATAAACTCTTCTTCACCAGGGATGAGGTTTGCTTTAACTGCTTACAGATTTACTTTGTTTAGTCTTTTCTCCAGTATTCCATGACAACAAAAGTCACCCCTTCCTTTTTCCATCATTCACATTCCATTTTGGCAACTCTCTTGAGGGTTAGCTAATATACATATGACTCCATGTGAATGCATGGCACAGCAAATTCTTCTTCCTTCCTTATTTAGACTCCTTCACTAGACATGGAAGCCAAATTTATTGGATAGTTACTAACTCTTTTAATGACTGCTGCTCATTTGTAAAGATCAATACAACATATTTTCCTCTGTCCTCTGGTTCTCATTTGATTTTTCTGGTTTTCAGAGACAACTTTGTGAGCCAGCTCCTTGACTAATTGCATGACAAACACAGCAGGCAGATTTGGTTTCCCAAGTTTCTTTTCTAAGACTTTCCTGTTTCCTATATCCCTAAAAATTCGCCCCATTCCTGATGTAGTCAGTTAATGTTAGTGTCAGGAGATAGCACAGAGATTCAGTAAATCCAGCAGTACTGACTTCAACTTCTCATTCTGTGGGGCCTCCTAATGCTGTTAGACAGTTTGAGGTCTAAAATGGGATGAAAGGAGACAAGGCGAGGTAAATATGTCACTTCCACTAACGGCGCTCCATGGATGTTCCCCAACTTGGTGAAAGTCAGCTAACCCACAACAAGTGCAGTAAGGTATATTGGCATGTGAAAAAGTTTCTATCTGTAGTGCCCACAGACACCCTTTGCACAGATCAGAACTCCTTTTCCACCATGGATACAGGGTCACCCTGGTACAAGAACAAGTTTCTGGATCAGCTTCATGTCTGAACTCTTTATTTCTTTGTGTCATTCCACTAAACATAAATACAAACTTCCATCACCAGCCATGAAATAGCTGTTTCAACAGAGTTCTGGAAGTTTGAAGACATACACACCCAAAAAAACAACCAAACATCTGAGCAGCAAAATGATGTAAATTGGAGAAAATGAAGTGTCCTCTTCACGGGCCCTGCCCTTTCAAAGCACAAACATTTCCAAAAACAAATGCAGAGAGAAGCTTGCTCCAGCTGCCGTGTGAATCAGACTGGCATAAGTGACTGGCATAAGTAACTGGCCAGGGCAGTTCTGGGACAGAAAAGTGGGGAGAAAACAAAGGCCAAATACTGCCTTGGTTCAGAAGATGTGAAACTTTCAAGTAACTGAAAGACCAGACTATTGAACATCCCTGGCTCCCTACTATATCCCACCAGTTCCAGCATTCTGCTGCACACACAGGCCAGTGAAGCACAAGCAGCAGCCTGCATCAAAGTCAGAACTGTGTCTATAATACTTCCATCTGAGGTGTCTAATACTTCCACCTCATCACTTGGGTTCTGAAGAGAGACGTGAACAAAGCTGAAGACACAGTGAAGATCTTCAAAATGGCCAGTTCTTTAGGGAGCTTCAGGCCTGGGCTGTGTGTCCTAAGGAAGGATCTCAGGGAGACACAGTTGTGGAGTACAGCAGCAATTGTTTGATGAGATGAGAAAAGCAAGACAAAAAAGATCAAAATGGACTAAATAAGTCTCTTGGTATCAGCATCTGTGACTCGCTTGCTATCAGCAGTGTGACGTTGCATTACTTTCCCCTGTTGTCTTGCTAAGACCTATTGAAATGAGAAGCAGCACATCTCAAACAATTTGTTGAAATCACTTCAAGTCTCTGAGTGATGTTAATGATTAGTGACCGAGGGTGGAGTGCAGTGAGGTGAATGGCAGATGAATGGCAGATAACAGTATCCACCTTCATGGAGAACTTTTATCTGAGCACTTCCATGGATTCTGAATATATCTCATCACATCCTACTCTTTACCTTACTTACCTTCATCACTCTTCTGCAACGTATCCTCATATTTTATTTTTTTAATGCAGAGTTGAAGAAATGAGGGTGTAATTGACCTGTCTAAAGTCACCCAGGCCTGTCCAGGCTTCCAGGACTGGTTCAGACAGAGACCTCACTTGCACTTTTGGAATTGCAGACAAATCTTATGGGTGGTTGGTCCTTAAGGATGTGCTCAGAGCTCTGCTGCTCCCTCCCCTCATGACACCAGTACTGCAAAACCTGTCATGAGCTGGCAGAACAGTTAAGGGCATAAGTACCAGCGTCTGACTTTGTGAAGGTGCTTCAGGTCCCTGTGCTCTAGGAGCTGCCAAATTTAAAGAGACTCAAGAAGATTTTTGCAGAAGTATTCACAGAGACAGTCTGTCTCCACATGTCTATCAATAATGCTCAAGTGTCAACACTTCCAGGCTTGGATCTGAAGATGCCCTCACCTGCTATAGGTTTGCTAATGGCCATTATCTGGTTCATAAATGGGGAAAGTCTGGCACAAAACAATAAAAGAATTCTTCTGCAGTAACTCAGATCAGACCTGGAATATTAAAAAAAAAAAAAAAAGAAAAATTGAAATCCTGGCTCAAGTATCCCATATTATCTACAGAGTGATTGAACTGCTCCTCTCAGAGCTTTCTCTTTCATTCCTTTTCCATCACTCCCACTTCTCTCCCATTGCCAACCACGTCTCTCATTGCCATTATCCTTCCTGTAGTCTTTTCCACCATTCTTACCCCAGCAACAATCCCTTCCTCCCAGTTCTGCTTCTTTGCTGTGGGTCTTTCCAAATGCCATTGCATCAGGCCATCTCCCTGGGACCAGAGTCACCTCTGTGGAGGGGAAAGTGCAGCTGTTGGTGGCTGGAAAGCAGCCAGAGGGCCCCCACTCCTCCAGCTTTGCTACAGGAGGATGCTGAGTGATGGTGTCAGCAAAGAGCAGTAAGAGGCCTTGGCTGCCTGTTCAATACCTGAAAGCAGCCCCTACTCACTGGAAAATGGATCTGAAGGAGGAAGGTTGCTCCCCCTGGCCTCAACCAAATGAAATATCATCCAGCGTGAAGGAGATGTTGACAGAAGGGTCTGTGTCATCACAGATGAGAGACTTTTGGCTGGTAGAGATGTGCCTCCACCAGTCACCTCCACTCCAGCAAGAGGCAGGACACTATCAGAGGCTCCTGCTTGCCCACAGCCAGAGGTGAATGCACAGTGTTCCACTCTGCTCATAAAATGGGCTGTCAGGGAGGGCAGCGGGAGGGCTGTCAGGGAGGGCAGAGGGACGGCACAGGAGGGACAGACAGCTCCCCTGTGTTATGTGTAAGGAGTGAGGGTTAGAAGTGGCTTTAATTAGAGCCTTTGATTTGAGAACACAGGGATTTGAAAGCATACAGGTTTCATGTTAAGTTCTTTTTGAACTCAGGAGAAAAGGTTGGACTTGCTATTTGTGAGCATCTCATTGATCTGTTCCTTGGGTCTATCAATCCATAGTGTCCTGCTCCAGTGCATCTCTCCCAGGATATACTTCATTAGTTCAACCCAGCTCCACACAATTTGCTCTCAGAACACACAATGGCCAAATAAAGGGACTAGTATGGCATGCAGCCACAGAAAAGGGTTTTGAGCAGAGCACAGGTACTCTCCAGGCCTGCCTTCCCAAGCAGCGTGTCTCCAAGTGATGAAATGCAATGCTATCAAATATCATGACAGAAAGAGCAAATATATAAAACATGAGGGTGCCTCTTAAAAATAAATGTTGCTCCATGATCTTTTTCCCAGGAGAAGGAAGTTTCCAGAGTGCTGGCTCTCTGCGTGTGGTATCACATATTGCATGGCCTGTTCCCTATAAGCTCTCAACATATGCTACGAATCTGCCTCTGCACTACAAGTATTCTAAATCAGATGCTTATGCCTTCTTCTGATCTTTTGCAGTCACACGTACATACATTGGATTTTGCCACAGGCTATCCATCATTCCTCCCTTTCCAGCATCTGAAACGCATGACTTGCAATTTGGTTTTATGTGTGTTTTACTGCAGTTTCCATATAATCACACAGGAAACTTTAATTCTCACCTTATGAGCCCAAGTCTGCAGTTCTAATCCTTGTCTCTCAGAAGTGTCATGATTGAATGTCTGATTTCCGACACTCTGTATTTCCCACAAATGAAGGAAAAATCAAATTCAATTGCAATCAAAGCCTTGCTTCTCACAATCGGTTGTTTACTCACATCATTTTTCACCTTCTATCCCAAAGTAAGATCTAAAGCCCTTGGGGATCACCACCCTCTGCCTCTGAGTTTGCTCATTTCAGTTGTGGGCTAAGCACAGTGGTGCTGCATGAGGTGGGCATTTTCCATCACCACAGGACAGACAGCTCTGTTAAGGCATCCCTCACCCTCTAATGACCCAGATTTCCTGCAGGCATCAAGGGGAAGCTGCCTCATCCGCTGTAGACCTGTCATGTCTCAAGACTGTGACTTGCCCCTCTTTCCTCCCTCTCCTTCCTTTCTACTCATTCACCAGGAATTCACCATGCCCATCCCCTTCCCCATCCCAGGCTGGAAGTGGCAGGCACAGCTGGTTGGCATCATCCACCTTCCTGCTGCCTCTTTTAAAGGCCATAAAGAGGAAAATGGGCTGTAGGTCACCCCAGCCCCCAGCTTACCCCAACCCCTTACCAGCTGTACAAACCCTCCTGCCTCAAGGGCTGACATCATTTGGCACAGCACTCACCAGAACAGTGCTGTCTGTACAAATGCATGTACAATACCTCACCAAGGGATCCTGATCCCAGAAGGGCTCACCCACCACCCTCTGACATCATGCTGTATGTGCCTCATCCCCTGCAATGACACATTTCTGGTTACAGTCAGGGAATGTCACTCTTCCAGGAGGGCATATCCCAGGCAGAGGGAGATTTCTAGCACAAATATGTCCTTGTTGGTTGGGTGAAAGAAGATGGAGGACTTTTTAGCTCTCTGGAAAGGGGCTAAGTGGGAAGGGTTGACAGAGAAGTGGTCTGGTAAGATGCCTGCTCTGTGCATGAAGCAGATGGCACAGATGCATCAGAGAAGCCCTATAAACAACCAGTTAAGCTTCAGTCACAAGCCCTTCCATCTGCTTCAAATATAGGCTCTACCACCTTTCAGCTGGGGTTGGAAAACATCAGGTCTGCTCTGCCTGCAGGGCTTTGTGAGTTTGTATGTTCTGAACTCCTGCCAGGAGTAACTTTGGTGCTGGAGGGATCAATGTTGGGCCCTGTGCAATGCATCCATAATGCAGTGACTTATGCATGGAGGAGGGAAGCTGGGGAAATTCCCTCCCACTGTAAAGTATTTCTTGGCTCTTTGCATTAGTTGTCAGCCCTTGGGAGTATATTTTCCTCTATTCCCACTTTTCTGTGGTCTGCATTATCATTTGCTAAATATTAGCATGTGCTATTTATCATGAGGTCCACAACCCCTGTCCACTCCAGGGAGTTTGCAACTAAGTCACAGCAATAAATTTTCTGATATTCTATGGGCTTTACAGTGCTAAGAGGCACACAGCTGAAATCATTATCTCAGAGCCTTCATCCCCTAATCTCACAGTGAAACACTCATCACCAAAGGCAGGGAGGATGCACACGAACACAGGTTGTTTATACTCACAGCAGATTCAGACTCAGGCTCCAAGTCTGCTTACTAATAATGATGATTACTGCAGCTCTTCTGGTTTTATAACATGTTTGAAAGGCTCAGGGAAACCACATTATCTGGAACTCTCTTTCAACAGCATGTTTGGTTCACAGGATCTGCTGGTCCAGCAAAGGAAAGGGTGTGTTTGTGGACTGGGAATCTGTTATAATAATACCACGGCGACCAAAATGAGCACCATGGTCTACAATTACTGCTATGTTCATTGCAGAACAGAGTCACCCAAGACCTGACTCAAAACCTGTTGACTCCACTGAAAGTATTTTGTAGCAGGTCCTAGGAGCCACTTGGACAAGACATCATCTCTTACTGACTTTTTCTGCCCACTGTGTTTAGGGAGTTTGGACTTTTTCCCTACAATAGCTGTTATCTAAGAAGGGATTCAAACTTTGACTAGAAAGTTTACTTCAATATCTCCATATTTCTGATCTCAAAGCCCCTTTCAGAGTCATTCTTGGTTAATGACTAGAAATGTTCCAGCTTCTCTTGGCAATAGGATCTGATGCCAAGAACCTTCAAAGAAAACTAGAGTTCAGATTGAACTGGTAATATTTAATAAAGATTTGGAGGGGTAATTAAAGAAATAAATTAAATGCTACTAGAAGGTACGTGTCCAAAAGAAACACTGATCTGAGGAGTCTGTATTTTTCAAAGTTATCAAATTAGCCCAGTTTGGTTTCCACTGCCAATCTAAATAATGATGGATGTTGTCCAATGTCTTTTCCTTCCAAGTCAGCTGAGAAATCATGGACAAGGTCATTCATGTGAGAGAAGAGGCATTCTCCTGCTCTGAATGTCCC